>NW_006439568.1:7159717-7191308 GCF_000325575.1 Pteropus alecto | reverse complement strand
CTAAGACTAGGTGAGTCATCATATACCCTATCCTCTCGGCCCATCGATTGGTCCAGAGATGAGTACATGACCCAAGCAAGGCCTAGAATGGGCAAGCATAGCCAGACAGAACTTCCTCTGAGATTTAAATATAAATGGTGGAAGAGAAATGCTTTTTTACCCTGGGGTTGATAAGCTGGGAATTAGTGAATCCTGGGGTACTGACATTCATTTCACCCAAGCTATATGTAATAAGTCCTATCTTCAACACGAGGGAATGAGGCCAATACACAAAGGCAAGCAGACCCATACGCTGGAGAGGTGACATCATTTGAGTTCTCTGATCCAAGTCTGCCAAAGCCTGATATCTCAGTTATGAGATCCAATAAGTTCCCTTTCGCTTAAATTGGTTTTTGTTGAATATCGTTCTCTTGCATTTAAAATCCCTGACTACAATGTGTATAAAAGGCATGTTACCTTTAAAATCTGTTCTCAAATATTGTTTACTATTCAATAAAGATTAACTTATGATGCAAAATGGAGAGAAAGTATGTCTGTTTCTACCTTAAACACACATTTTTGAAGTCTGGATCGCCTCCTTTGAAAATCTCCCCCTGAGCAAGCTCTCCTTCCCATGCTCCCTGCCCCCCTACTGCCTGCTCAGTGCCTCCCTCTTCATGACAGAATACCTGGCTTCCATCGAACACAAGACTGACCACATGGCATTGAAATCCTTTGTTTCTAGGACAACCTTCCCATAAAATGACAATTTGCTTGAGGACAAGGGACTGTATCATATCTTCATATCTCCAGCACTTACCTCACTGCTGGGTATACAGTAATGATTATATTAAACTTAGTGTTATAAATATGTACACACAACTTTTTATCACCACCTCGTGGTAGAGGGTCTAAATTACTCTTCAATTTCCTAAATTACTCTTCAAAAAGTAATCACAACTTTTTATCACCACCTCATGGCAGAGGGTCTAAATTACTCTTCAATTTCCTCTGGAATATGTTAATCACAACTTTTTATCACCACCTCATGGCAGAGGGTCTAAATTACTCTTCAATTTCCTCTGGAATATCCTCTGTTAATCAAATTAAAAAAAAAAAAAAGTGGAAACTACAAAACCAAAGTAATAAATGATAGCACAATTACTGTTCAGCTGACTCAATTAGAATAAAATTCTCAAAAATGAGAAGTGCTAAAATATTTCTAAAGCAAAATCACTCCCCAAATAGCAGACCAATGTCTTTAATTTTAAGTAAATCTCAACAAAGATCAAATCATAGAAATCTACATTGGTAGATAAAGCTTGATTTATAATTGTGAAATTCATATTATATCAAAGGATTTTTTATTTTTTTAAATTCTGGTTCATTTTTGGATAAAAATGGTTGGAGGTCGGTTTCTCTACTTGAGATGAGAAGCAAGGTCAGGTGCAATCACAGGGCCTAAGCAACCAATGGTTCCAATTGGCTGCATTTCAGTATCAAAAACAAGAGACCTGGGTAGTAGCAGCCTATGGCCTTCTCAGCTTGCCTCCCCTGGCATGGAATCTTCACCCTATGAGTTAGATGGGATGAGAATGATCAGGGCCCCATTATTCTCTGACTGCCATGCTTGGGGTAGAGCCTCCAACCTATGAGTGGGGGCTGGATGGAGGAGGGAAACACCCATCCCAGGGGCTGCACTCACCAGGAACTCAGCCTCTGTAACTTCCAGTTGGAGGAGATCAGGAACGTCATCGGCCTCTCCTTCCTGGTTACATACTGTGTCCCTTGATTGGAAACTAACAGGAATGGGGGCTCTGCCCTTTTGGCCACACCTATCTTGAGTGGAGCCTCCATCAAGCTCAGCTAGCAGGGAGAGAGAGGAAGGGAGAGGTTATGGTTTGAGCGCCACAGATTCTCACTGTTCTTACATATTTAACAGATTTTGCTGAATATTTCATTTCCTGTATGCTCTTAGGACAATTAAAGTCCAGAGACTTTAAATTTTAAATGATTGTGTGTGTGTGTGTGTGTGTGTGTATGTGTGTGTGTGTTTTAATCATTTTTACTAGTTATGGTTGTTTCACTGGAGAATGGGTCTGCAGATCTCTTCACACCTTCCCAGAAGTTTCAGTCCCTTTTAAAGAATACAATTCCATAAGCTAACATTATAACCGCTGGTTTTCATTGCCATTACTGTCGACTTCTATTTTTAAGTTGTAATAATTCCTAGTAAAGTAGAGAGATGTAATTTTATTCTGATCAAGTTGACTTGACCCCTCTCAAGTAAACAAAATTACATGCAAAGCTGAAAACAGAAATGGGGACAGGGAACCAAGCGGGAACAACATTTTATAATTTGCCAAGTTCAGAGTACATACACTTTTTTTCTTTTTAGTTTTAAAAGACAAATACCGACACGTAAAGTGAATTTATATTTTACAAAGGCTACCAAGCTGAACCCCTTCCTCCAAGTTTTCATTCTGACCTGACCATATTTGAATGCGGGTAAGTAACCAAATCCACATTTGAATTTTTGCATCTACTACATTAAGACCTTGTTTCCAACATGACTTCATTAGCTGGAACCATTTTTAGTAGGGAACATATAAATTAATAAAAATAATTAATAGTTATTGTTATACAAATTAACTTTTATTGAGTATATATGCCAGGCTCTTTGAAAACTGTATTAAATGTACTATTTCACTTAATTCTAACAACATTACTATGAGGCAATTTAAATTTTTATTATCTCCGTCTTATAGATGAAGCAACTAGGTACAGAGAGGTTAAGTTACTTGCCTCATGTACATAGCCCATCAGTCAGTGGTGGAGGATGGATATGAAGCCAGATAGATTAGTTTCTAGAACTTCCATTGGTCCTTTGTGCTATACTGATACTTAAAAAGTTTTTGGCTTCATTGCCAAAAATATGTACAGTAGCCTCCTAAGAGTGGTACTTCGGAAATTTTCTTTAAGAGAATTGTTCATTCACTCATTCAACAAACTTACTAAGCAAATACTATGATCAGAAAGACGAACTGTTTGATTAAGCATGGAAACTAGTAAATACTAATCTTGTAGGATAAAAGTTGACTCCTCATATGAATGGAAAATACCTCATGAGAATCAAAATCAGAGAGTCACATTGTTAAGCACTAAAATGGAACTGTTATTATGTGAAAAATTTTAACATTTTAATGAGCACATACTGCAAGCTGGGCACCATGCTAAGCTCAAATGCTTTATATAGGTAATTTCATATCATGCCTCCAAAAATCACCAGGTAAGTGGTTAAGAGCTGAGGCTCTAAGTCAGCCTTGTGGGGTGTGAATTCCAGTTCCAACAGTGACTAGCTGTGTAAGTCAGACAAATTATTTAAAATCTCTGGGCCTCAGTTTACTCATCTGAAGATTAGATATAACAATGGCAATTCCTGTAAGTTAAAAATATATTCAACAGCAAGTAAAGGAATATCTGACTATAGTGGCTTTAAAATAAGAGTTCATTCTTCTACATAAGTGAAAGTCTGGCAAATGTTAGTTTAGCATTTCAGTGATGTCATGGCTGTGATTCTTTCAGGAGTACAAGATAGCTGCTGCAGCCCCAGAAATGATGTCAATGTTTAGGGTAGAAAGAGCAGAAGAGGGTGCCGGCCACAGGGGTCCTCCTGATCAGGAAAGCTAAGGCGCAATCCATGCAGATTTCTATGTATGTCCCCATGACCAGAACTCTGTCATATATGGCCACTTGAACTGCAAGTGAAGCTTGAGAAGCAAATATGTAGGAGGCACATTTTCACACACACACAATCAGGGCTCTATAAGCAAGGGAGAGGAGAATGAGGATCACAGGGTGAGCACCTCAGCAGTGCCTAGCACACTACTTCATGGGGCTGGGAGAACAGAGAGAATTCAAGCTAAGCATCTGGCACAGTCTGGGTCCTCATTCGGGGCCAACAGATGTTAGTTGTTTTATTTTGTAAATGAAAATGTTCAAGAGCTTACCTCGAATCACACAGCTTCTATATAAGAGATGAGATTCAAAGGCAGCCTTGCGGACTCCAAAGCCTAAGCAGTCACAATGTAAAGAGTGATGAGAACAATTGAGTAGAGGCTTCTAAGGGTGCCATTGCTCCTGAATCACTTTTTGTACTCTGCTTAAGAGTCACACTTTTATTTTTCTTCATAGATATGCTAAGGATGCCTCAGCTGGATCCCCTGCAGGAATTAGTGGAAAAAGATGTAAAAAAGTAGCCAGCTCTTGCTTAAGTCTTCTGAATTAACACCAGGCAACCACCTAAGATACAGCAGAAGGACATCTGTATTTAACACATACACATACAAAACTGTATTTAATAAAAAAATAGCCATGAAGCTCTATTGTTTGATTAAGCATGGAAACCAAATACTGACCTCTTAGAAAAATAGTTGGCTCTTCTCCGAATGGAAAACAACTGGACGAGAATCAAAACCTGATGTGTGAAGTGTCCCCTCAAAGTAAGATACTCAAAAGATGTTAGAAGCTTTCACCAGGAAAACAGACATCTCTATTTTTCAATTTAAAAAATGTACCATTACTAATTAAAACCACAATATTTAAAAAATGATGTCTCCCCCACCGCATGAAAGGGTTTGGTTTCATATTTGCAAGGTGTAATGAACATGTGAGGTCTGGTGACCTCATCTATAATAACTCCATGCATATAATTACTGTGCACAGAGGTGTCTGGAGAGCAGATTTTTAATCAAGGCCAGGACAAGCCTGTATTACATTAATAGAAAATGTAGAACACATGGTTCCAATTCCATTTGCTCAACCATAAAATGAGCAGAGTATTACTGACTTAACTTCCTCCCATAGAGTGGGAGGGCAGAAGATGAGTTCCATAAGACACAAGCTATGTTTACAAAGCACTTATGGCAGTGGTTGCTAGACTTGGGGAATTATCAAGGATTATCAACTTTGACCTTGCCAAGTAGTAACAGTAAAATAACATAACAACAATCAACCAACCAACCTGACCACTGTCATCATCACTTCATAAAAGGACTTTTAACACCAAGCAACTAGGATGGACATACTTATTCTCAAAGTAAAAAAGCAATACTGTAAATGGAATGAGTTTTACTAAATTTCACTCCTCATCTTAATTTTTCTCATTTGAAATGCATGGATTAACATTTAGGAATTACAGGGTCAGTCCTGGCATTGTTCTCTTAGTCCCAGATAGTCTTTCTGGACACCGGATTTCAAGGACTAGAGGGCACTGCTATAGCATTACAGGCAGGGCCCAAAAGTTTCAGGATGCATGCAATTAAAAATCTTCACTAGAAACTTTCAGAGCACATCTGTAATTGGAGATGCTTCTCCCACACTCTCCTTTGGCCTGCCTTAAAGTATTTCAATAGTTTTAGACTCCAGGTTCAAGATCCTATTATTGCTACTTACATAGTCATTTTAAGTCATAATTAGAACCTAGACACAATGAAGGCAGGGGTCTTAAATTCCCCATGGGACCTTGCACTCAGCAGGTATCAAGTGATACCTACTGATTTGGTATGAGCTTGATGATTGCGGAGTCTATAAAAGTTCTAAAAGCCAAGAACAGCAGCTAATGAAAATCATTGTGAGCTGATCTTGGGAAGAAGATGGGTCTGTCCAAAGAGGTAAGAAAATATTTTACTGTCAATTGAAAATTTTCATATTTACTTATCTAACATAATCTTATGTACATGCTCTGAGCATATGTACATGGTCCGAGGCTAAAACATAAGATTTTTTAAAGAAAATTCACAACCACTCAAGGCTGTCTCTATTTAAAAACTGAAATAAGGACTTTATAATCTAGATTTTCTTATGCGACATGTGACCTTCTCTACGTATTTACGGTATAGTGGTTAACAGAATAGTCACAGGAGTTTGGCAGCTGGCAAGAAACTGTAAGACAGTCTTACATAGTCTTCTCATTTTTCAAGGAAATTAGCGCTAGCAAGGTCGGATGATTTTTTTCAAAGCCACAACACTAGACGCCTGTGAATTTGGGACACAGAACGCAGGTTTCCTGTTTTCCAAAACCATGATCTCTCTACAATATTGTTTACTCTCTGGCTGATAACATCATCTGCTTTTATGCTCACTTCAATAAAATCTGAGCCCGTGTTAAGTGGCAACAGGGACTTGCAGTGGCACTAGATGGTTAAAGCGAGAAAAAGCATCATAAACAGGATAATGAGATGACCTCCGCCCTCACTCAGTGACTCATGATTGAACGGGAAGGGAAGGACTTCACACGCCCAAGTAACATGTTTTTGGGGTAAAAGTTTATCTTGAGACACAATATATTTTTTTTTCTTAATTTTTCGACTCACCCAGTTGGCTGAGTCCTTTCCTCTTTCCTATGTTTATAATATCTAACATGCATGTTAACACAGAATATCTGGCATAGGTAACTAGATATCCCTATTGAAAAAGCAAAGCCCTCGAGAGCCTGCTTCTTGATGTTTGAGAGTAGGAAAATGAAATAATTTATGTAATTCTCCTTTGTACAAAACTCTGCACACCAGTCTATACACTGGCATGCAAACTTGTAACTATCATACCAATCAAAATAAGAATGTCACTTAAGTGAATGCACATCAGTGTTACTCTAATCAATGTTCCAAATACCATTATAGTAAAAGTACCGAAGAACACAATAGTACCTAATAAACTATGTGAGCACTATATGAGGTATACACAAAAAATGTGAAAGCACCAGTTCTCAGTGGTGCAGTCTTTGAGGACGGGGCTGTCTTACCGACTATATTATCATAGTAAATAGTTTAGATTATAGAAATGATCAAAATATACTCATAGCTTAGAGGGATTGCAATTCTATTAGTTAATATCCTTCTTAGCAAGAATTCCCATACACCCTTCACCCAATTTCCCCTATTGTTAACATGTTACATTACCGGAGTACATTTGTCAAATCTAAGAAACCAACCATTGGTACATTAACTCCATAATGAATTTGAATTTCACTAGTTTTTTCACTAACATCATTTTTCCGTTGCAGGATCCAATCCAGGAAAGCTCATTGCATCGCTGTCATGTCTCCTTAGTCTCTGGTCTGTGACAGTCTCTCAGTCATTCCCTGTTTTGCATAAATTTAATAGTTTTGAGGAGTATTTTGTAGCATCTCTCAGTTTGGGTTTGTCTGATGTTTTTTTCTCATGATCAGACTCAGTAGACTGGGATTGTGGGTTTTTATGCCCACAGAGAAGCATAATCAGAGAGGTGTCCTCATCACATCACATTGAAGACATGATAATAACATGACTTCTCACTGGTGATGTTTACCATGATCACTTACTTAAGGTAGTGTCTTTCTTAACTGTAAAGTTACTGTTTTCCCCTTTCCATACTCTATTCTTTGGAAGTGAGTCATTAAGTCTAGCCCACACTCAAAAGTGGGGGTGCCAGAGGTCAAGAGCTTTCAAAGACAGTTCCGCTTGGGCTGAAGCCCATTTGATATGAAGAGATTTCACTTACAGTAAAAAGTTGGAAACAGAAGCAATGGGCTAAAAGAGAACAGGAAAACTAAGCTTTCCAGCTATTTATCCGAAAAGGATTTCAATGTAAGGATACTTTGATCAAAATGTCTTTTTAAGGAGTTTACGAGACTTGGTTAATGAAGTAGCTTCTCCACGCTCTCCTTAAGAATCATCTAGAAGAAATGAAACAAGAAACAAAAATCGCAAACTTCAAATTCTAAGAAATTATTAGAAATTTCAAATGCAAACCCGCAACACACGAAGGGTTGCCAAACGCAGAGAACGCAGGGGTACAGGAAGATGCTGAGAGAGGATATCTATTCCTGCAGCTCACATTCAAACTCAGCAAGAGAGAGAAGTCAGACAAAAGAAGAAATCAGAATATATGATTTCACTTATATGCGGAATCTAAGTAATAAAGAGAACAAACTAATCAAAAACAGACTCACAAATATAGTGGACAATTTGGTGATGGACAGAGGGGATGAGGGGTTGGGGGCTGGGAGAATAGGGTGAATGGTTAAAGTACAAATTAGTAGCTGATGGATGGATGGTCACGGGGATGGGGAGCATGGCATAGGGAATGCAGTTAGCATTAATACGTTGGCTCGGTGGAGAGTCGGGAGGGAGGGAGCAATCGGGGGATCATTTCATGAACTATACAGATGTCTAACCAATGTACTGTATACTTTAAACTAAAATAAATAAATTAAAAATCTAAAATAATTAGAAATGTATAAACATTAGAAAAGAGGTAATAAAATTACCATCATTTATAGATGTGATTATTTTCAAGTAAAACCCAAGAAATGCATTTAAAAAGTTGCAAGTAAGAATTTAGTAATGAAGCTGAGATGGTTAATTTTATCTATCAATCTGACCGGGCCATGGGATGTGCAGACAGACAGCTGGTTAAACATTATTTCTGGGAGCGTCTGTGAAGGTGTTTCAGGAGGATGTTAGCGTTTGGATTGGTGGACAAAGCAAAGCAGATGCCCCGCCCCCTCCCCAATTGGATGATGGGTGAGCATCATCCAATCTGTTGAAGGCCCGAGTAGGACAAAAAGATTGAGGAAGGTTAAATTCCCTCTCTACCTGACTGTATGAGAGCTGGGACATCGATCTTCTTCTGCCTATGCAGTCTTAGTCTTCAGGCCTTCAGAACCGGACTGCAGTCTATGCCGTGGGCTCTTGCTCTCAGGCCTTTGGACTACACACCACTAGCTTTCCTTCCTGGGTTTCTGGCTTGCAGACAGCAGATTGCAGAACTTCTCAGCCTCCATAATCACGTGAGTTAATATTTTATAACAAATGTGTGTGCAGGTGTGTGCATGCTGTTTTTCTGGAGAACCCTGATTAATGCAGTAGCTAAAGCACAAAATCAGCAAAAAGCAATATACATAACCATATATAAATACACCATTTTTCAATACCAAAAGCAAAATAAATAAACTACCTTATAATGTAGTTAAAAAGAAATATTATATTAATAGATAAAAATATTGTTATCCCTAATAAGAATAATCAACATCGATATCAATTCTAAGTTAACTTTCAACACACGACCAACACCAACTACAAAAACAATTTCAAGGCTAGAAAGACTGATTCCAAAATTTATGTAGAAAAATAAACCCACAAAAAGGCAAAATTATAGGGATGAAAAATTGATCCGTGGAGGCCAGGGGGTGGGGGTAGGGGAGCTGACTACAAAGGGGTGGCACGAGGGAATTTGAAAGTGATGGGTCTGAGGTGGTTGGATACGCAAGTCCAAGCATTTGTCAAAACCGATAGAAACATACTTCACAAAGAATATGACTGTATATAAATTAATAAGTCGACCAGAAAAAGAAAATGACCCATAAGAGCCAAAAAATTCTGAAGAAGAAATAAGCGGAGGCTAGCTCTACTATACATAGTGGTACAGTAATCTAAACAGTGTGGTACTGGCAGGTGAACAGACTGATCCATGAAACTAGCTACAAGGCCCAGAAATGGACCCAAATATATAAGGGAATTTAATATATGGCACTTGAAATCTAGAGAGAAAAGATAGAGTTTTAAATCCCTGGTGTTGGGTAGCATTCTGGAAGAAAGGAAAAGTGGGATCCCTATCTCCTGCCTTCTATCAGAATAAATTCCAGATGAATTCTAGTTGAATAAAGGCTATAAAACCTGAAACTTGAAACTTTAAAACCAATAGAAAAATTGGGAGAATTCTTTTATAATCATGGACTAAGGAAGACCTTTGTTACTATGATACAAAATGTGGTCGTCATAAAAGATAAAGTATACAAAAATAAAAAGCAATTTCTATAATTATCATATTAGCAAATATAAATACTACATGGATATATGTACAGACTAGCTCTGGAAAGGTACATTTAATACTGGCAACAGGGACTGCCTCTAGGGAAGGAGACTGGGGAGGCTTACACTAGAACTATGTATTGTTTCTGTGTAATTACCTATTTCGAAGATGTGAATAATTTTTTGCATTGTCTGCTCCTAAACATCAGCTTAAATAGCTGAAAGCTCACCATAAGAGGTTCCTCTTAAGAAACATCCAGTACTAATACGCAACTTAGAAATAACATACACAATATACAGTTCCTAAACACTGTTTGATATGCAAGAGGTGCTCTTCCAACAACACTGATAATCATTTTGAAATGTATCATTACTATTTTAGTTGGGAATTCTACATGTGGTATCACTGCACACTGTAATATAAAACATTCCATTTTTCCAAAATAATTTCAATTGGCCAACAATTAATTGGAATCTTTAAATAACTGCCATTTAGGCCCTTCGATGTCTCATCACATCCCCTATGCACTTGCAAGCTGGCCCAGCTCCACCGCTTTACAATTACTCTGTACTTTTGAAAACACTGTATCGTCTGCTGAGAGAACTTTACCCGCCTCTGCCTACTGAAATCATTCTTCCTAGAAGGACCAGATCAAATACCACTATCCACAAAGCTCTCCAGAAATTTTGTGAATAGATATTACATAGATGCAGAGATAGAAAGGTAACAAAAGATATAAAAAGACACAAAGGCAGAATGATCAATTTAAAAAGTGATTTATTAAACAAGTTAAATGCAAATAAAAGTATATTTAAAAGTCTAACATTATTGGATCCTTTTGAAATACCAATTCTGGGAAGAAGTATCTTCCAAACTTCCTAATGATAAGGAAAATGATAAAAACACAACAGGTATGAAAAACATTTTTAAACAAACAATAAAGCACACAGTAAATCAGAAATAAAAACAATAACAAACATACAAACTATTGAAGTATGACACCAAAATGTTTCATGTTTTTAAATGCTATGGTATACTCACATGAGGGCCAAACTGTCTATGTTCAAGTTAATAAATAGTATGTAAACACCTTTTTAAGGTACCATAATTTGTGTTATATAGAAATAATTTTAGAATGTGTTGGCTGTGTAAATTGTCCACATTTAGCATATGAACATATTAACTTATACTTAATGAAAAAAACCTTATAATCTAAACATCTTGATTTGAGAACTGTGGATTTGATAGTTCTATTAAATTCCAACGTCGTCATCGCTGAATGCATTACCAAAAGTTATTTGATTTTTTAAAAAAGCTTCTTCCAAAAATTTCAGTATTTTAGGGCAAAAGAAAATATGTATTCTTGTTTACAAATTCTAAAATTCTAATGCTTAGTTTCTATGTTTAATACAAAAAAAAATGCACTAGAGAGACAATTCCTATAGAAAAGGCTCTGTCATTTTCAGTAGTTCCAAATGGCGTTATACAATATGTCACTGGAAATAGTAGTAGCTTCTGTTTAAAACAATTTGGCAGTAGCTTCTGTTTAAAACGTAACTTTGCCTGATAACATCCATCAAAGGCTTTAAAACATAATTGACCTTGGCAGTACACACGGAGACCATGATGTGACTGGGGACTGCCAGTGGGCTGGAGAGTCTTTATGAACAGAGGTTTGGGGGGGTGGGGGTGTGTGTGGGTGGGTGTGTGTGTGTGTGTGTAAGAGAGAAAGAGAGAGAGTTATAAGGAGAAAGTGGGATGAAATGGTTCATTTAGAGCTATAAAATATATTTTCCTAATTACATCTCAATTGTATAAATAACGTAAATCAAATGTTTAGAACTTAAATGGATTCTGAATTTCTGAGAGGCAACTTGTTTCCCCCTTTCATCACTCTCTACAGAGGACACAGCTTTCCTGACATACTTCCTCTGGACGCTGAGGGAACGGGCTGCTCAGCCCTCAGTCTGAGAGAGAAGGAGAACGCACAGACCTGCCGCTGGCGGGGCTGGAGAAAGCAAAAGGCTCCTTGTCCTTTTCTTTACCGTCGTGCTTGTGCTTGTGCTTATGCTTATGTTTGTGCTTCTTCTTCTTCTTCTTGTGCTCATGGTGGTGGTGGTGATGGTGGTCACTGTGTTTGGAGGACGTAGATTCCTTAGAAAACAGTGAGAGTGGAGTTGTCGCAACTTGATGCATACTCATCTCCAAAGGCGATTGTTCTTTACCTTCAAGATTAAAAACACCCAAATGAATTCCTATTGATAACAAGGAAAGTGAGATGAAAGTAAGAGGGAGCTGATGACAGTATAGAAAAGAGAGATTCCTAACTGTTTATCAATCCCATGGAAATAATCAGGGACAGGAGAAGTATCTAAGTAAGACATCCAACTGGTTACACACAAGTAAGTTTTCGGCACTGTAACCAAGAAGCTGAATATTTCAATTCTTTAAAGTCTATACGAATTATGATATATACCACCGTGTTACCAAACCATCTTCTAAAAATTAACATTTAATATTTTAAAGTACTATGAAGCAACAATAATGATTACACATGTGTGTTACAGGTTAGCATCCACATTAGTCAATGAAAACATAGCTCTTTCAACTATATAGTTCTGCCTTAAGGTATGAGGAAATGTTAATATTATTTTTGTGCCATCCGGAGAACCACTTAGACACACGTAAACATGCCACGCTAGTTACTGATAACGATCTCGGCAATTATTTAAATTTCTATAGTTCCTTAAGACAATTCTGGGGATAGATAAGCAAAATGAACTCTTTAAATATATTCTGTACACTTAGCTTAAGAAACCCAGAAAAGGTGGGGAGTCTATAAAGAGGATATCTTTATTTAAAAACAAGAGTAGTGTCATTTAAAAACAAAAACAATCAAACAAAAAAACCCCGAGAATTAGATTTGTGCTCTAAAACAGATTCTCTTACTAATCTTCAGCATATTTTATCCCTCTTTATTTCACCTAAAAAATGAATGTCTTTAAAAGTTTTTTTCCATTTCTAACATTCTATCAGTCCAGGAATATACAATAGTGGTTTTCAGACTCTGTACAAGAATTGCTTCATCTAGGCTCCATAAGCCCTGGGCCATACCCTAATAAACAATTCTTTCCATATTACTCTAAGTTAATGTTACTGCTTTATATGCAGCCAACTAAGAAAAAAGCCTGAGAATCAGAACCACTACCCCCAATCTAGTTGGTTACCAAATCTTATTGATTCTCACAAATATCTCTTAAATCTGCCTCCCTATCCTATCTGCAACTGTATTAATTGCAATAACTTCATCTTATCTGGATTACAGTACTAGTCTCCTATTAACTGGTTTCTTGGCCTGAAGTGTCTTATACTCTAATCCATACTTTATTGGGTGCACAGAAGGGGTTCTCAACCAGGGGTAATTTTGCCCCCAAAGGCTTCTTTGACAACATCTGGAGACATTTTTGTTGTCACAACTGGGGTGGGGCTGAGGGAGGAAGTGTTACTAGCATCCTGTGGGTAAAGGCTAGGGATGCTTTCAAACATCATACAATGCAGAGGACAGCCCCCTATGACAAAGAACTCTCATGCCCAAAAATGTCAATAGAGTTCAGGCTGGGAGACTCTGCTTCACAGTGATCTTCCTGAAAATAAAGCTGATCATAACTGTCAGCTTAAAAACTCAGTTGATTCCAATGACAGAATAAAAGCCAAACTCCTTGGACTTCACTGAAACAGTTTCTGAAAAAAGATAAAAAAGTAAAAGTAAACAACTAGGCTGTTCACTAAGATGGATTGCAATGCAGTAATTTCTTTTCTTTTTTCTTTTTTTTAAAGTAAGTTCTCAGCACTAATTCTGATCTAAGCCAGCCTCAAACCATAATTTTTCAAAATAAAAAGGTATCACCACAGAAGTTTTCTAAAATCACTTTCAGTACTAATTTTACTGACAGTTTACAATATGTCCTGAACTTACCTTTCCAGTCTTAACTTCCACTATTCCTTTCTATACACTTTACGTTAGCTCCTTCATAACTCTGTGTTGTACATTCTATTCCCTATTGCTTCGAATGCCCCTCTCTTATTTCTTCTCCGACTCACACGTTCATTTAACAAATGTCAGGAACTACATGGGAACTAGAGAAATGGTGATCAATTGGACAGACCTCAATGTTCCTGGAACTTACACATTAGCACAGGAGAAACTGAATAGGTACACCTGAGTAACAAAAAAAAACCAGAGAATGAAACAGGGACAGAACAGGCGGCTTAAAATAGTTGAGGGGTGGGAATTGGACTAAGAGGCAAAATTCTCTAAGGAAGTAATTTTTAAACTAATCTGATGGAGGGGAAAGAAAAAGAAGGAAAAAAAAAACACACACAACATTTTAGGCTCTATAATAATTTAAAACTCAGCTCAAATGTCATTTTGGGGGGAACATTCACTCTAACTGCAACACTCCCCAAATCAGTTCTTTTATATTCCCACAACATAAAACAGATGAAGAAATTAAGGCACAGAGAAATTAAGTGCCTTGCTCATAACTGCACTAAGAGAACTAAGCTACAAAACCAAAGAGCCTGATACCAAAATCTATGCTCTTAACCTTTCTGCCTGTCTGAACATAGCATGACACATACTGTAGCACAGCTTTTATCTTTGAGTCTCTTTCATTAGACTCATAAAATCTTGACGTATCACACAATATCTAGCAGCCCCTATAATCCACCTCCCCAGCCCTGCCAAAGCTTGCTAAACAAATGAATTAATATAACAGAGTTATATAATTGTTTCTTTTTAAATAGGATGTCAGGTGAACTTAATCCAACTAAATGCAATTGGAAGGTCACTCTCTAATTTTGAAGGCAGAGGGATAGAGCACAGAAACTATTATAGATCATTCATTCAACTGGTACTGACTACTGTACTTCATGTCAGGAACCATTCCAATATTTTAGAGCAAGTGAATGAGACGAAGTTCTTGTCCTCACAGATTATTCACATTTTGCTACCACAAAATCAGAATATAAACATTCTAATTTTTATAAATATATAAATTCATGAGTTTTGTTAAAGCTAACACTAATAATGATGTAAAAACTAAACAGATTATTTATATAGAAGCAAGTTTGAGGATCTGTATCTTTTGTAGTAACTGGTATCGGATATTCTTCAGAAAAAGAAAAAACTTGAAAGATATTTTATAGTATCAGTGAAATAGGCTACTATATGATTTTAATATGGATTTAAAAAAATACATGAATATAGTAACAATTCTATAAATATAGAAAAAGAGTTTCATACCAAACAATACAAAACCAGGTGATGAGAATAAGAGACTTTAAAGCCTCATGAACGAATTCCTTTAGCGCCTATCTCATTGTGTAGTCAGTCTATACCAACAGACTTTGCAGCTTTCCAGCTGGCTGTCTGCACCACTGGGAGTCTGCGGTCCTTTTCTACACTCAGGGGAGTTTCATCATCCAGTCCTAGACACTTGCCAAGCTACTTGGATTGCAGAAAAGCCAATAGTTATGTTGGAAAATGTACTTCCCAGCAGAGGCAACCGCCAAATGAACAACTGAGTATACTTGGGTGTGCTCTTTTCCACTTCAAAAGTACCAATTTCTTCTCTAGTGGCCTTATATTTTGCATTAAAGATATATTAATTGATTATAAAGCTTACATTTCTTGATCTGCATAAAGTCTTAATCCCAAAACAAAGGTGTTAGGAACCAGGGCAAATCGCTGACTGCAGGTCTGGGTAGGTAAATTACAAGATCAGTGTGAAACATCTGGGATAATAATAGCAAAGAAGTTAGTGTTCTTCACTGACTCAAGGGTCAAGAGGTTCTCACTGTTCAAAGATGAGACAATATAAATACTGACGAAGATAATAACTGTAATGGACTAGAACTGACTGAACACACTGGAGGTTGCTAGTTGGCCAATTCATTATTTTGAGAATTATTATGTAAATAGAATCAAGCCTTTATCTTTTTCCTATATGACCTATACCACTGGGTAATAGATGAGGGGGAATTTAGCTTTATAAAAATAATCCAATTTCTAAATAAAAATGGAAAGATAAATTAGATATGACCATTTTACAACCTTTAGAATTAACGAATTTAGGCCTTGAACATCTAATGGCTAACCTCATAAAGGCATCTAGACACTATATGCTTCCAGATTGAAGAACACACCACCATCCACAAACCTGAATCCAATAAAGCTTCTAGATACAACTACAAATTTACATGAAATATAGAGGACTCTAACGTAATTATAGCAGAGGTATACAATTAGCAAAACAGAGACTTGAAAACTACAGATCAAAAACCTGGTTTCTTTAACAAATACATTGTAAAGGAGAGAAAAAGAAGAGATAAAAAGATGAACTGGAAACTTTAAATTTAAGAAGATGTAAAGGATATACCAGCCAACTGCAATGTACAGACCTTATATGACCAATGATTCAAACAAATAAATTGTTTAAAAAGTAAAAATAATGGCATTTGTCATTTGAAATTTAAACAATGATCGGATATTTAAAGATATGAAAAAAGTCAATTTTTTAAAGTATAAAAATATTACTGTGGTTTTGACTTTTTAAATTCCTCATCTTTTAGAGACACATACTAAATTATTTAAAATGATGATATGTGGGACTTGTTTCACAATAATTCAGAAGGGTGAAAATGGGTAAGGGTATAAATTAAACAAGCCTGACCATGAGCTGACTGATTGTTGTTGAAGCTGAGTAATGAATTCATGGGGGTTCATCATACTAATTACTTCAGTTTCCCATTATTATGTGTTTTTTAAAAGGAAGTCAGAGCAATTTAGCACTATCCATGATAATGTCAAATGTCCATATTCTTTGATTTAGGACATTCATTTATAGAAATTATCCCACAAATGTGCTCATGCACATGTGCAAAGACATCTTCCAATATTCACTAGAATATTATTTGTAACAACAGAACATCTGATAAAACCTAATGATACTCTATCATCACCAACAAGCTTTAACTATGAAGTTTTCATTTATTATAGACAATTAAATTTTTTGTTTGCTTAATCTCTATCTTTCCTGAGTAATTTTTACCAGGTCTAATCCAAGGTAATAAGAAAGTAAAATTTCCTTCTCATGTGGAATTGTATTATAGTCAGATTTCACTTTCACCCTAGCATAATGAGGTCACCTATAGAATCTCTATTGTAGGGGGAGGGTGAAGTGGGTAAAGGGGATCAAATAAATGGTAGCTGAAGGAAACTGGACTTTGGGTGGTAAACACACAATAGAATAAACATGTCAAATGATACTGTACATCTGAAAACTATATAATTGTATTAACCAATGTTACCCCAATAAGCTTAATTAAAAATTAAAAAAAAAAAAATAGAATCTCTATTGAGAAAAATGCATATACTACCATCCCCCTGACACAAAGAACAAAACATGTTCAGTTTTGTTGTTCTACCCAACATAAAATCTTTCCTAGAGACCTAATAAAATGCACTATGATGGATAAGGGTTAGCTGCAGTCAATTTAATAAATGCAAAACAAACAGAAAGAGGTACTTAATATAAGCCTAATGTGGAAGCTTTCCAGCCCATCTGATAAAAGTGCTGATATCACAGTGAATAACCCGCTAATTCTATTGAGTTCATTCGCATTAGGTGTATATTTAAATTTAACACCAAAACTGCAGTTTCTATTAGGAAGTGTGAAGTCTGTTCTTTAGATTCTTTAGGTCACTATAAAAATGTGCAGAATTATGTCATTATAATTTAAGAAAAAAAAATCAAAGTCTGCTTTTCATATGAGAGTTTACAAAAGAGAGAACTCTAGGTCTCTCAAGTTTTTTTTTTTAAAGGATTTCAAATACCAGAATCGCGCTTTTCTGACTCGTGTAGGAAGGCATTACATAACACCACAGCCCCAGCGAGGCAAATGAGGAACTCTCCTTGTCTTCCCTACAGAAACCACTAGGGATTTCCCTCCACTCCTGTTCCTGGCACTGCTCTCCACTTCACCAAAGCAGCCCCTGCAGCAGCCTGGGACACAGACCAGCCACCGCAGGCCTTTGAAGTGGTGGGAAGAGAGGGAGATGCCACGTGGGAGAAGAGAGGACATGGCATGCTTACCCATCACCATGGGAA
This sequence comes from Pteropus alecto, assembly GCF_000325575.1. Taxonomy (NCBI): domain Eukaryota; kingdom Metazoa; phylum Chordata; class Mammalia; order Chiroptera; family Pteropodidae; genus Pteropus; species Pteropus alecto. The sequence continues at coordinate 7,173,306 of NW_006439568.1, read as the reverse complement.
CCATACAGCTCTTTCTCCAAACTCCTTCCTTACCTCAGGAGAGAGAAAAGCAACAGTAAAGTGGCAAAGAAGAAACTTCATTGCCACTTCTTTCTCATCCCAAATGGCTTAACCTATTGCACATACATCATCCCTACCTTAAATATTCTTCTCACTGTCACATGCAAGGAAAGAGAAAATGGGGGTGGGGAAGGGGGGGTTAGAAAGTAAACCATGACCTGTCCTCTGCTTAACAATTTCCATTCTTTCTATATGGGACCTAAACTTCCATTCCTTTTCTACCCCTCCCAGACACCATCTGCAACACAGTCCAGTTCTCAATGCTCATCTGGCTTGCTGGCTCTAAAGGACCCATCTCAGTCTTCGTCTCAGCTAAGGAATAAAGGAAGCAGGGGTCCCAAACTCAAAAGCCTTGGACCTAAAGAGATAGCACAAATGAGTGAAGAGATTACCAGCTGCAACACAAATGCGATCAACAAAATAAAAAGAACATCCCTGCCTAAAAAAGTCTATCAATTAACTTTTTTTCAAGAGAAGCTAGAAATCCAGATTTTTTATATGCAATCTCTTCATTTTTAGTCAAACACATCAAAAAATTTTATAAGACTTCTACAGACCAAATAAAAGATGCCTCAGTTGGAAAAGCTGAATAGAGTCCAAAAAACCCATTTGTGAACTTTAATTTATAATTCCTAGAGACTTCAGAGATGTCACAGCTTCCCTAACCACTATTCTCTGCCTTCTCTCCTGAACCCCCGACTCTCAGCACCACTCCCACCTCCCTCTCTCCCACCCCCCACCCCCATCCCCGGTAAGCTACCACAGGAGACCCAGCTCCATCTGGGAGGCAGGAAGAGAGGAAGTTTCTGTTTTACTTGCCAACTTTAGTTGGGTTAGGTTAAAGTTGTGCTTCTGACATTCCAAAAGATGGAGCTGAAAGCACCTCTTCTCTCAGAAATATTGTTGCACACAGTAGCTAGGTTTCATTCTTCTTCAGGTATAAGTTTAAAGGACTTTCGTCGGCTAATTTGGGGAAATTACCTATTGAATATAACGATATTTCTATGGGAAAACTGCATTTAGAGTCCAAAAATAAATACATGTATAAATAAACTTTTGAAACACTACCATTTGCAAAATGAAGGTTTTCTAAATTCTGTAATACTGTTGAATTTTAAGACTTGCTCAGTGTTGGCAGGGTACTGAACAGCATAAATACATTTAAAGGAAATTACAAAGGCATGTTAACAAATATATTCAAAATTAAGTTTTACAGATCAGTCTATATATATAATATACTGGTATACATTTTGCCTCATGACAGAAAAGGGTCCTATACCGACAGAAACCAAAGCTAAAATTTTCAAGCTTTTCTATAACCCACGACTAGCCCTCTACCTCCTCCCCAGTTTTCCCATATGATGCCATGAGAACTATAAGATCGTTGAGAGATTCCAAAAAAAGTAAAAATGTATTTTTTAAAGAAATATGGAACAATAATAAAAAGGCACATTGGCGGGCACAAAAAGGTGTTAAGATTTGCTTCTACATAGGTTACTGTGCCACATCACTAAGAAAAACCAAACAAATATATTCAGATTACTTTCTGGACAGGAATCTACTTGATTGTTGGAATCCAGACAGAATCTATTTTTTTAAAGGAAGGAAAGGCAGACAGAAGCATCGCTCTCAAACTATATCAAGAGGCTTGAAACACCCTGTGCTTTATAATTTTTTAAAATGGAGAAAAATTTTCATGTCTAGTAAAATTTTAATAAGTATAATCATAATAAAGCACCAAAACCCAAAGCAAAACCAATAGAACACAAAATTGGCAAGGGCCAAGAAATGTCAAAATTCACTTATCAAAGTTAAGTTTCCAGCTGATGTCCTTCTGCAATATATTTTGTGACTCTATTATAATAAATGCATAGAGAGAGATATAAGCACCCAAAGTCTGGGGTCTCAATACCAAAATATTTTGATGTGTTGCTTTTGTTTCAAGTCTATTAATCACAGCTCCCTAAGCCCCTCAAATAAATAAACAGTTACTCTTTTATTTATATCATAAAAACATGATTTATATAAGCAAAACCCATTCGCTGAAATTTTAATGCCTGACTAATGACTTTTGGAAAAACTATTCTTTAAAAATGATTTGCTTATGTATCGTTTTTCACTCCCTGTTCCTCCAAAACTTGCGGGCTGAATTTGTTCATCAGCACTGAATGTTTACTCTTTATTTGGATTATAATCTTCTCTTTCTAAGTAACAGAACAGAATAAGCAGAAGACAATGTAAAATGGAATAGGTAATAAACATATCCAAACTGAATTACCTTTCATAAACGTAAGCCCATTTAGTATGAAATAATTTAAAAGACAGAACATGTTAGTTTTCTATAAATAGCATCAAGTCTTTGTGACTGACCAACTGTAAAACTTTCAGGGGGAAGAAGAGGAGAAAGAAGTGGCTGATTTCTGTATTTTATGAGAGTATAAAAGAACAGATTTTATGGTTTCAACTGAAGTTGGCATTTTTCATATAACATTCTTAGAAAAAGCACTGCAAGGAATGAGCAAAATGTTAATATATCTTTAAATGACATAATGAGGGATGATTTTTCCTCTTTCTACTTTTCTGTTATTTCCAAGTTTTATATAATAGAGGTACAGTATTTTTAAAATACTAAAATATTAATTTAAAATAGTCTATGTTGAGTAATATAAATTCTATGTGCTACAAGAAAAGCAAGTCCTCAGGTCTATATATTATTATGAAGTTTATAAATTTGTTCTTGAGCAAAATAATAATTTCACCTGTTCCCTTCCGAGCAAGTTCCATACTCCATTGGGGTTTTGTGGCAGGTGCGCCATCACAGCCTGGTGAGTGCTGGGGTATTAAAGCAGACCGGGAGCTAGCTGGCCGATGCTTAGAGAGCCCTACAATGCCAGAGAAGAAGGAGAACAGGGATTTATTTCTTTGTTTCTCAAAAGAAAAAAAGAAAAAAAAACATGAAAGGTTTTATAAGTCAACCTTAAAAACAGAAGCAGTTCAACAGTAAAATTCTAATAATAAAAAGAATACTGTTTTTACTACTGACGATCCCATCTGATTAAATCCTTTGTCATGGTTTCTATATGCTTAAGTTGAGAACAACACACATCCAAGAAAGACACTAAGTTTGACTAGCCTGCTGACCATACAAACTGTTCTATATTTTGGGGCAGAAACCATGTCATAATTTTTTTATTATTTACATGGAACTTCACAGAAACCATGTCATATTTTTTTATTACTTACATGGAACTTCGCATAAAGTAAAGTTTGCCAGCTCTCTCCCGAATTCGCTAATAAAGTCCATTATAATATTATTCAACGAATACATAAAAATAACTTAAGAGTTACAGAAGATATTTAAAATAGAAAATGTCTTAATGGTATAATGAGTAAAAAAGGTCGTATTGAGTATTATACCATTTTCATAAAATTCAAAACCGAGTGCAAGTAAACATATAGATCATATGTCTATGTGGCACGCTATAAAGAAAAGCAGCAGAATGATTTTTAAAAAAGGAGAACAGAAAGTCCAAGACAGTAATTACTTGTAGTGCTAAGGCAGGTAAACAGAATCAAGGAAGAAGTCTGGAGGGAACAGGTGTAAAACAGGTGTGGCATGGAGTAAAATATACATGTTAAGGTAGGTGACTGGTTAACAGATATGTTTATTACTATATCTCACAACTTACATGCAAGCTACAGCGAAGCTTTACTCCTGATAATTAGAAAATGTTGATGATATAAATGGTGTAATTTCTTCCAAAAGTATTATAGCAGTATGTATCTAGAGCTAAGAAAATTTTCTGAAGAAAAATATCTCATAATATACTAAAGTTAATCATTTCGCCAACAATGTTTTTGGGAATTTATCCTAAGAACATAATTGGATTTTTTTTTTTAGAAAAAAAAAGGGTATGAAAGCTTTTGTATGAAGATGTGCAGTATAGAATTACCTACAATAAATAAAAATAAGAAATAATGTAAATGCCTACCAACAGAAATAATAAGGTAAATTATAGTATATAAACTCAATACTGTCTCAGGTAATATTTTCAAAGGAAAGACTATGATGTTTGAGAGATACATGTAAAAATCTAAGATACGATATTATGAGAAATAGGCAGGCAAAAAGAAGTAGTTGCATTATGGGTGGCATTAACTTCAGTTAAAACTTTTAAATATAATTATGGTTATATTATTAAAAATAAAGCAGATCCAGTATTTTATCTTGATTTCCGAGGTTAAGCCTACTGCAAGAGAGAGAGAAATTAAAGCTTTTGGAAGAAATGTGATGAATGGATTTTAAAAAAATCTAGAAGTATACTGAATATTAAAGAAAAATAAAATAAAATTTAGTATCTAAAGAAAACACTTTTTAAAAATTTATTTCTTTGCTGATATGTTATAATCTGATAGAATCTAGTATTTCATTTTATACCAGTTATTTTTAAACTTTATAGTTGTTAACCTGAAAATAAAGCCATACACCTTAGAAGAGTGGTATCATGTGAACTCTCAATCACCCCAATGATTGCAGTAACACTAATCTTACCTGGTGTCGATGGCCTTTCAAGCATGTTCAAATGATGGGAAATGAAGGCCTGGCTATCGTGAACAGTATCCATATCAATCTCCTCCTCATCTTGAGAACTTGAAAACTAAAACACACACACACACACACACAGAACAAAGAAGAAAAAGGGCCACTACATCACTTTACGTTTGGATCTTAGCTCTTAGGAAAGGTAGCCGAGAGGCCAAAGGATATATCCCCAAATAATCTTAAAAGGAAAAGTCTCTTTTTCTCAAAAAGTATTAAGAGAGAGAAAAGATTATGTAGCCCAGCCTCCAAAGAAGCTGATTAGAAATTACTGGAAATGTAACAGCAACTAAAATCTAACCCTATGTTGTGGGAAGATCGTGCACACATAGTTCCTCCCCCAAACAGAGAAGAAGTATGTGCTAATACAAGTTAAACAATCAGTTAGAATGTCTTAGAGATGGGCATTTGGGTTCTTTTATGATTCATTCAGTCTGTCCCATCTGTTCCTAAGGGAAAACCACTGCAAGTATTTACAGAGATTCACAAGAAGGTGAATATCCTACACTGTTAATACAGGTTTAACCTGTATTTCTTACTCTGATTTTGAGTTTGACTTTACTGCTATCCTCATTCTTCTCCAGTATTTGACCAGGTTCTAGTGGGGACCCCAGTGGTGTATCAGCCTTCCTCTTCACTCCCTGCTGATGAGCTGATATATTACATGATGCTTCCTTGGCAAGGTGATCATCTTCCTGCGGCAATATTCAAGATCAAAATTAGATTTCTGAAGACAAGTAGCTCATATTATAGCTGAAAACTAATAGCTATAGCAATCATGCAGATAAGAGTATGCCCAGTGCCTAAAAGTTATCAGCAATGGGCTTAAAATAAATTTCTTTTCTAATTCTTTTTTTGGGGGGGGTGGGTAAAAAGGGAGTTAAGTGAACTTTCAGAGCTTTCCCAAAAGAATTTTATCTTCTGGTATCATTTTCTCCTCTAATCCTGAAGATTCCAAGTATAAATGTGGATAAATGAACAACTATGGACAAAATTATAAACATATTCATTTCCACAGATTTATAAATATTTAGATCTGAAAGAGCTCTTTAATGAGACTTTTCTTTTTACTATGGGAAGATTTCTTACTTCTTCATAACATAAACTCTACGATACATTTAAAATTTATAACAAGTAAGTACAATTACACTTCAGAAAATCTAGGTAAGTAGTTAAAATGACTACTTCTAACTAGCATAGAGAGCACCTGAATTTTATAGTGTCAAAACACCAGTAGGGAACTGCCAGGCAAGTTATCTGGTCTAAATATTGGTGAAAAATGAAGTTTGAAGTATTGGAGACATTCTGTCATCAATTAAAAAATCATTTCTGGAAAACTTTAATTAAATTACAATTAAATAATATGTATCCTAAAGGTCTTTCTATAAAAGTCTGGTAATTTTATAATGTATAGCTAGAAATAAAACTTTTCTAAAGGCAAACTCATACACACATATATAAATTTAAAAATGTAATATATAATCTCTTCCCAAATCAGATTACTCATTTATCTATTTAGTGTTATTTATTTATTTAATTCAACAAGTATTTGCCAGGCACTTATATCTTTAGAACTATGCTAGGTATTATACAGAGCAGCAAAAATTAAATAAATAAATAAATAAATGAAAATAAAATAAAAGTCAGGGCCCCTTGTGTTCAGTTTGCCATTACCATATACCAACCAGATAGGTTAAGATGTAACAGGTTAAATATTCATTTTATTTTTCCCCTACTCAAAGAAGAAATTCTATGCTCAAGCACACAAAAATCATATGTCATCACAAAAGGAGTAAATGGACTGGCGGCACTGTGTAGCTGTCAGCAGCACTTTATAAATTATGAGTGCTAAACTAATGTCAGCCAACAGTTTTTTAAATGGTACAAGAAACTTAGTGGCTTTAAAATCTGCCACTTTAAAAGAAGTAATTCTCTTCTCTAGATAGCTCTATATAATAAAACTACATCTTCTTACAGGGTTCTGAAATCCAACTAGCTGTGCGTGACTACTTGGATTAATCGCAGTTTCTTGGTTGCCTGTGATGGCCTCTGGAATTATGGTTGGATTCAAGACAGCTTTTTTCTCTTTCAGATTAAGAACCAACCCAAGCTCTGGCAAGGGTAAGCACGAAGGTCTACTGAGGCCAAAAAGTGTGAAGTACAAGTCCACAGCACCACACCGTAACCTCCAGTCATGTGAAGTACCTAAGAAGTAAATAATAAAAAAAAAAGTCAATGTGTACATTTATCCATACCTTTTTAACTATTCTAGAACCTCTACAAAAGAAATGAAAGGATTATGATGCCTAAAAGGAGTCATCTATTAACCTAGGCCCCACTGGCAAGTCCTCTCCCATAAAGATATATTTTATCTTAACAAAGATACTTATAAATTGTTATAGGAACGATAAATGTTAGTGAATGAACTAATGAATTTTTTAATTGGAGAAATTTTTATTATCACGCCATCCTTCTTTACAAAATGAATAAAAAAAAAAATGACATTTTTTTTCCTGCCTTTAAATCTTCCTTTTAATTCCTCCTCCTTGGTAACTAACTATTCCACACTTGTTCATTGTCTGTTCATCTTGTCTGATTTTCTTCTTTAATAGCCTGTTAGGAAGACAGCATTCCATGAGCCTTCATGGACCCTACCACTTGAAACAAATTCTCCTCTCAAATTTATTACTTTCAGGTTTTAAATAAATTACAAGAAACCCTACAACTACTTGAAACAACATAATTCTAAACTTGGATTTACAGGAGAAAAATACTGTCCTAAACACCTACATATTTTCTACTAAGTATTTATTTAAACACACACACACACAAATAAGCAAACCCCAGAGATGACAACAGGTAGTAAAACATCTATCAGTCAGAAGAAGATTGCCTGTGTAGAAATTCATTTTAAAGCAGTTGAGATTACAGGCAAGTTCTTTCAAATCTTTTGATGAGTCTTTGATTTTTCATCTCCAAAATAAGAGTATTGGTCTCAGATTATACCTTTCCCAAAGCAATGACAGACCAGACCACACAGATACCAGAGTTCTTTCTCATTTTCCTTTTTATCGCCAGTAGAGCACTCCAGGTAGATACTGCCATCAAAAAGAACTGATTAACAAGACAGAATCTGTCATTTTTGTTAGATCATTTTTATGGTTTCTTGGCTGAATTTAAAATGATCTAGAGAATTTAAAACGAATGAGAAAAAGCAATATGAAATTCTTCTGGATAAGAAAATAAACCCTATAAATATTTAATTTTGACCAAGAACTGTGGTTTCCAGAGAGTATCATAACATGTAAAAAGGAGAAACAAAAGAGAAAGAAGTCGCTACAGCAAATACTGGAAAGCATAAATATAAAGCTTTGTGGTTTTCAATAACAAATATTAGAATAGGAAGGTAAATTATAATCAAATAGTGATCCTGAAGAGACTTACTCTAATAGATAAATATTATATTAATTATATGCAAAGGAAATTCATGTGGAAGGAATTATAATTCTACAGAGTTCATACTAAGTACTACACTGTGCTATCTTGCCGAGAAAGAGCCATCATCAATGCTATTTGAGACATCTTCAATTCTGCTACTGTGTGATGAGGTAATAGATACATGGCACTGCTCGAAGCAAGAGAAAGAGGCAGGAGCTCCTGAGGAGGATAAAGTTTTATGTCTTAAAAACTACAGGGAAACTAGAAATGGGAAGAACATTACAGAAAGAAAAATAAGGATTTTTTTACACTGGAATTCCATTCCTTTCTCTAGAATATGCTTATCTGTACACTGTAATGGTCTGGAATTGCTTAATTTTTTGTAGGCATTCATTATTCTCCTCCTCAAAGCATTTCATATATGTAAAGGTAAAAACAAGTATCAGATTCCTGGGCCTTTTATTACAAAGGTTGGAGGGGCTCAGCCCTCTGAAGGAAGGAAAGGAATCCCGCCAGAGCAGCCAGCCCTGTATCCGTGTATTTGTGGCTATAGCAAGAAAAGGAATGAATCTTAAGCATTTTATCAGTTAGGAAAACAAGAGTGGTTTAGGGTACATTTATACTGGAAGAAAAGTAAACCTTGAAGATCCATATCATCTAATTAGGTCTGCTGCCATCCTGAACCTTTCTTTACACATTGCAGATCAGGAGTCCCCCACCCGTGGGCCAAGGACTAGTACCATTACTGTCAGGAACAGGGCTGCACAGCAGGAGGTGAGCAGGGGGCCTGTGAGTGAAGCTTCATCTGTATTTGCAGCCACTCCCCAGCGCTAGCATCACCGCCTCAGCTCCACCTCAAATCATCAGGCTTTAGATTCTTGTAGGAGCACCTGTCCCTGATGCCACAAAGGTTGGGGACCTCTATTGTAGATGACACTGAAACCAGTGTCATCTACAATAGAGGTCCCCGGCCGCCATGGACGGAGGGGCCAAAGCATCCCTGGGTACGCGGTCTGTGGGTGGCCCTGAACCCTGCAAGAGGATACGGAGACGAATGAGACGTAGTTTGTACCTCTAGGAGCTCAAAGTTGTTCTATTTTGTTTTTTAAAAGTCAGACTGAAGATGATTAGGCACCACAGTGAAGGCTGCTAAACACAAAATCCCTGGACAGTGGTTTTTGTTACTTTTTATTTCTACGTGAGCTTTTTGGCTTTGGTTTATCTTTAGTTTACATGGAGGAATGAACATTATTGTTTTGTTCCTGTGGAAAGTTCCCGATAGCAATTTTTTCTTCAAATAATTCACTTAGAAATATTAAATTTAGGGCTGATAAGCGAGAGCTAAAAAATTAATAAGCAGTGATTCTGTTAAAATCACAAGTGTTTAAAAAATCAGAACTCCACCTGTATTTCAAAATCATGGCATTAAATCTTAAAATGGTTGGCAGATAGTGAAACTAAGTTGAGTGGTATAAGTGGGAAAAATCATTTTTTTTTTTACGGATTGGCTCTGTGATCTTGAGCAAGTCAGATGCCTGGGTCCTAGAACAAGGACAATTAACTCAGATGGTCGTTAAGGTCCCCCCAGGCCTGAAAATGCTACGATTCTAAATCAGTCCATTCCATTGAGAGAGGCCCTGGAACATCTGCTGATTTCTGCTCTGGTTACAGCATTTTGAAGACCTTTCTTTCATCTTCTAGCTACCCCTCCCACCCCAATCACTTAAATGGCAAGGAACACTCAGATATTTGAAAATATCCCCTTGGGTCAAAATGCTGTCCATTCTGTCCTCATTAGCAGTTCTCCTTAGGGACCAACCCTGCTTACCTGAATCAGAAGAACAGCACTCAAGAAGAAAACAGGAAACTCTGTTAGGGATGTTCTCTAATCAAATCAGAAAGTATCTAAAGACAAACCTCCAAAAGAGCAAATCTGATCCTAAAAAAGATCATCACTTCCTTTTCTGAAGTAATTGCTATTAAAGCTGATCAAGCCAAAAAGCTGCTAAGAAAGCTCACTTTGAAAGCCACTTTTTTCAGTACATTTTTCATTAAACCCAGCTGACAACAGAAGCTTGGAAACGTGGAGTGTTGGGTGAAATAGGACTACCATAGGGTGATTCTGTCCTGTTCTTTCTGTCCATCTTACACTAATTAAAAACAGCAAACATCACTTATATTAATGTGTGTGTGTGTGTGTGTGTGTGTGTGTATACATATATATATATATATATAATTTCCTAAGAACAGGTGAGAAAAGTCATTTTTCAACACTTTGTAACCTTCTGAAATAAAAACAACAATAATAATAATACTTCGCAGGTTCATGCTTAAAGCTCTATAAACATGTGAAACACTTTCACATAAATTAATATTTTTGTTTCCTTGGCCACCCTGTGGAGCAAAGTGAGTAAACATATTCTTAGCAAATGTTATCATATCCACTACCATGTAGATAGCTGTAATAAGTATCCTAGCCAAAAAAGAAAAAAAAGAAAAAGATAGGCTAAAAATTAACCACAGTTTTTTAAGTATTGAAAACCTGTTGTAAAATGAAAATCTTCTAGTCATAAAACATCTTTAAAAAGCCACTGCGGTCTCACCAGAGTTCATAAGCTTCCAAAGCTGATCTACCAGGGCTTCGTTGCATAAGGGAGACTCCATGTTCTTAGTAAATGGTGGATTTCTAGTCAACATGTTTAGAATCTTATGTCTGAAAGATAAGGAAAAATTTAATTTTTGCTGACCATTAAATGAAAACATTTGAAAATTACCTATAGTGACTCCTTCCTATTTTATCATCTCTCTTGGATCTAGCTTTGTGTTTAAGTTTAGTTTCACTTCAAAAGGCATTATTATGTTACATCCTAAATATTTACTACGGTTTTTGCACTAAAAAAATTCTGGCAGGTTTATTCTTCCTAAAATCGCCTTACTGTAGAATGAAGTCTTCTAAAATCTGACTCTATGTATTACTAACCAACTTTTCCTATCCCACTTCTAAAATGCACATTTTACTCTCCTTAGAAAAGTTTACAAAAAAGACTAGTCGATAAATATAAAAATCTTAAAATGAGACCAAAAAAAAATCACATATAGGCCAAGAAGTCTACATTTGAGATAATAAAACGAATATAAAACTTCATTATTATAGCATCTTTGTAAAGCATGGAAATGTGCAGAAGCATTTTAAATATGGAGATTGAAAAAGGTTTCCTCAAAATAAGCTGAGCGTTAGGAGAGTCAATTAACAAAAAAGCATCCTCATAAAGGATGACAGTTATACTCCGTATCAGAAATTTTCATCTCATGTGAGAGGCTATCTGCACACATTACGGAGTCTTCTGGAAAAAAGGGCAAAGCGACCAAAACAAAATTTGAAAAGGAAAAAAAAAGTCCAATACTATGACTAGGAGATACCATAAAAAGACAGAGAAAGAACAGAAGCAAGGAAGCTACAGGAGTGATCTAGTATTTAGTGAAGGGATAAAAGCCAGGCCTCGAACTAGGTCTGAAAAATTCAAGACCTCAGAGTAACGGAATGCTTGGATATAATGGAGGAAGGAAGAAACTTAAATTGTAAGTTTTATTGAGGCTAGCAAAACTTTAAAGAAGGTGAACCTAAGAAATTTGCATATTTAATTGTTGGTGGAAAAACATCAAATGGGATCAGTATTCGAGAGAGATGAGAGAAAAGTAGAACTGCTAGGTTGTAGGTTAGGTTACCCAATCCCTTTTGGCTTCAATTTTATGTCTGTAAAACTGAAAGATATAGACTCTCACTGTTAACATGTTGTTGAGCTTTGAAATTTGAAGACCATATGAAAGATTATTTAAAGGCTATGAAAAGTGAAATGTCATTATAGAGTCAATTTACAGATAATATAAAAAAGGATACATGTTTCAATGGATATTTCATATCAATATTTTCATCTTTATGGATAAACACAATTCCTGTCCTTAAGGACCTCAAAATCTATTTGTAAAAATATATCAGTATTACAAGTAAATAATATCTTTTAAAATATGAATGAGTCTGTTGTTTAGAGCACGCTAATCTTCACTTTTAATCTACATGAAGAAGAAAACTTAAGTTTCTATCTGGCTGCTTTCCCAATTATCCCAAATACCAGAGTGGTAGGGCCCAACTAATAAAACTTTATGGTATTTACTCAGATCATTATGAACTCTTCATAGCCATGCCAATGAAGTGTAGAGGGTACTCTAGGAATATCTTTAAAATTATCACTAAAAGAGCAATAATGATTGGTACCTGTATTACTTTATACGATTAAACATTTCTCTAAAAGTTTTTTCTCTAAAGTTTAGGTAACAGAAGACTTTTACAAGGAAATATTTACAAATAACTAAACACTCAAAGCCATACTCAGAGATAAAGTTTCAGGGGAAACAATGAGAATCTTGTGTTTAATTTTTCAGAGATAAAACATCAAAATTCACAATTAGCATGTGCTTCAGACATCTGAAACAAACCTGAGGCAAATCCTGAGAAAGTCAGTTTTTGTCATATTCATAGCAGTAAAAACATATTATATCCCTAGACAACTGAGAATTTTCTTGGTGGGTTAGTCCAATACCATTGCCAATAACTATCTATAAAAAATGGAGTCAAATCAAAACCCCCCCAAAATGCTCAAAATCTCTCAGGAGAAAAAGCACGTAAGTTATGCCCCTTAAAGTACTGACACAATGTAATCATATGCATGCTTGCTTCCAAAACAAGAAGATAAAATAATCCTACCCAATCTAGCACAGATATGACCAATACATATAATGCTATATGTCAATTATACATCAATAAAAAATTAAAGACAGATGTCTCAAGACACCAAAAGATACACACATAAAATAACTGCTGTGTGGTAATACTTCACAGCCATTAAAGATTTTTTAAGACATGTTGAATTTTTTTAACTATGAGTAAAACTATGCACTAGATGATTTTAAGTAAAGCCTAAGAGGTTCCCCACTGGTGATATAAATGAGCCAAATCAATTAAGAAAACATCAAAAATAATCACAAAAATATATCCTTAAATAAATTTCTAATTCAGATTGTAAATAACAGTGCTCTCGAAATTTGAATGTTACTAATAGTTCTACAACAATATTTCAAAAGCAATCATTTAGATTGTATAGTATATAACTCCAATAGAAAAACTTCAAATATTACATGACATCATATAATCTGCTACAGATGGTCTTCAAATTGTTTTACAAAACCATAATTTAAAAGAAAAATTTGAGTGTTTACTATGTATAAAAAAAGACAGACAAAAATGGTCAAAAATTTAATCCTATTTGAGTACACCATAAACACCCTACTTTGCAAAAGAAACAGCAGAAATGAAGACTAGAAGGGGGTACAAAAATGAAAATAATTACTATTGCAGGACTGGGATTTGCTTTTATTTTTTATTTTCTAAATTTTTTAAATGTTATATTATTTAATGTATATTTATTATATGTTT
>NW_006439568.1:7126781-7159704 GCF_000325575.1 Pteropus alecto | reverse complement strand
CATATAAAATATATTACATATTGCAAATATAACATATTTAACATATGTTTAATAAAATTTAAGATTTTATATGAGCTAGAGAGGATTAAATGGACTACACCAAAACATTGCTTTCAATTACTTCTAAAATAAATGAAATCAATCAGTACAGAGGTTTCATAATTTTGGAAATATAAGGGATCTTCCATGTGCACTACAAACTATTACATAAGCTTTTCTTTAAATTACAATAGAAATTATATGTAAAATTACAGGGAATAAGCTATATTAACAATATATTTTTTTAAATGTCTTCAAAGGCAAATCAAATTAAAAAATCAAATTTAAAAGGGCATGAATAAATGCATAACATATTCCTATTTTCAAAAATAACAAAGACTTGTTCCATGTATAATTTTCTGAAATTATGCAATTTACTTTAAAACTTATAAAAAAATTATAGTATAAAAACTAACCTTACATAGGGTACAGGGTCATTCTGAATCATATTAAGCAGCCACTGCAGTTCTTCATAACTCCTGTCCACTGAAAATAAAAATAAGGAAATATATTTGTTGCAGTTACAACAAACTAAACAAGTGATAAGCAAGGAGTTTACACTTATTATTAGGACACTGCCTTAGCTTGATTTCAATCAGAGTTGAAAATTGTAGACATTTTTTTCCTCAAAATATTTAATTTCTTTTTTTTTTTTAAATTACTTTTATTTTCCCATTACAGCTGACATTCGATATTATTTTATATTCGTTTCAGGTGAACAGTGTAGTAGTTAGACATTTATGATTTATGAAGTGATCCTCCTGATTAGTCTAGTTCCCACCTAGCATTAATTATAACAATATTATTGATTATATTCCCTACTTTGTACTTTAAGCTATAGAAAACTTCTTTATATTTTTTTATGTAATAGGCTACTTTGTAAATTTTATAAATTTTTTAAGTATTGTGTTATATATAGCCAAAACATAAAAGAAGAGCAAAATGTATATTTTTCACTAAAGGCAAATCAATGGCAAATATAACATAAAGCAAATTATAATTTATTTATTAAGAGCCCTAAATTAGAGATGACTAACTCTAAATGGACAAAATTGTGTTTAAATAAAATTGTGTTTCTAGGTGCTTAAATCAAATTATAGAGAGGTCTGATACTCAATAGTATCTCAACTATATTTTTTGCTCGAGTGGTTTCTTTCATCTGATTAAAAGGCAGCTTTAACTTTTCAACAAAACATAAAAGAAAATTAAAAACAGTGCTATAAATATAACTGACTTAACCAACATGACTCATTAGCTATTTCCATTTACCTTTTTAACAAGTTCTGTTGTTGACTTGAAAAGCTTTATTTTCAGAATTTTATTTCTACCATTTCCTATTTTTTCATTTTCAAATGATCTAAAATTCATGGATCACTTTAAATACCTCTCAATTAAATTATACTTATTTAGTGTTCTTTTGGAAATCATAATATTAGCAATCTATTTCATTTCAGATAGTACTAATTCACAAAATCTTCATATTTATGTGACACTGAACATCATTCATATACCCTGGAAAAAAGATTGGGAATACTGACATGTTTAGTAGATTTCGAGACTTCTAGATTTCATGAATTGGTAAAATGTCAAAACCAAACTGGAGACGGATAGAGAAAAATTTTTTTTTCCTTGCCAAAAAATTCATTAAAAGGAGAACTATTTTCACCATCATTTATTAAAAGAAAGAATACTTTAACCCTCAATAAAAAAGAAGAACAAATGACAGTCCTTTCTGAACTCAGACCATCGTATGTAATATACACAGGATATTGCTCTTACCCTTTTATAATTTCTAACTATACATAAGTATTTCTATTGAAATTTACAAAAATTAGAAAGATTAGAGTTATATTTTCCTCTACTGTTAAATAAAAATTAACCAATTTCTACTGAAGAACTTCCCTCACTTCTTCCTCTCTTTCCACAATCAGATGAGAAGTTCAACATTAACGTCTTTACTCTTCCCATATTTTAGTGCTATAATCTGGAATTTTAGATGTAATTTACATATCTCTTACATTTGTAAATTATTTTTAAATAATTATTTTTAAAATTTGCATTAAATTTTACAACCATATTAATGAATATTTAAGCTTAGCTCTTTATTTTACAGGCATAGTTGCTCAGCACTATGTCTTCATTTCACACATTTAGCAATCTTGAACTATTACTTTGATTCATTTCCAGATCAGCTGAAAATTATCTTTGGAAATTTCATTTTTTAAAATGTTACATAGGAAATGTACTTCTAAGCCTTCAAGGCTATATGAGCAACAACTTAGCGAAGTAGAGAATCTTAGATCATAACTTCCCCCAAACTGTCTTTTGAACTCTTCATAGTCAAAAGAAGTCATTCTTTTACTTTGTACAATAACTGGGTTCTAATATTCTAGGAACTTACACATTTTTTTCCTAATCTTAAAATTTTTAATTTCATGAGATTCCAGCTTAGGTAAATTTCATCTACACCCTATCAAAGTATTCTATTACTACTTGGATTATTGCTTTTCTTCCACCTGCTCCATTCTTCATAACTTAATTTTTTTAAATATATATTTTCATCTCTTTATCTTTCTCTCTGTATTTCTGAAAATGTTTTAATATGCAGTTTTCTCTTAGCTATTTTTGGCCTTATATTTTTCAACTTCATGAACCCTTGCCTAATCCCCCTGCTGAAGCTCCTGTTTATGTCCCGTGCTCTACTGTCACATATAAAACTGAGAAGTGCAAGATGTTTTCTAGAATCCTTCTTATATAGTTAGAAATTTCCCCCAATCATCTATTTCTTAAAATAACATGTAATTAAAAGCTGTAAGAATGATATACTGACTTCCTGAAAAGACCAAAGACATCTATAATTTTATTCTTTTCTCTCACGTATTAAATCTTATATGAATTCTACATTTACCAAAAATCAGTGAGACAAGAACTTAAAATTAAAATATCTGTATTTGTACATAATAAAAGAAAACAATAACTAAGGCTGGTTTTAATCAGTAAACATTTCTTTCTAAAATGATAAGAGTATATATTACTAAAGCATTACCTTTAGTATAATCAACAACTGCCTCCAAAGCTGCTATCCTAATGTCCACAAAGTGGCCATATTCTGCATAAGATTTAAAAAGAGCTGGATCACTTGGCACATGTCCATTCTTCTGAAGCACTCGTATGGCTCTCAAACAACTAGGAGAACAGTATTTACAGTTAAACACTTTTGTTAAAGTATTTTGAATCAAACTTATCTGCCAGGCATTAGAAATTAATCTGTAACAGTAAACTGAAAAATTGTTTTGAATCCAACTTCTAATTTTATAACATTAAATGTTTACAATAATCATAAAAATTAGAAATATGTAAGTTCTATTAAAAGAACACAAATTTTAAAACTTAGAAATCCAACTTCAGGTACCATTATACTTAGTATTTTGTCCAAAAGTTTTTAGTAATGTATAGTTTAGTAAAATAATAAATGTTGAGTCAAACTGTTCATAATGTTTAAAACAGTGAATCAACTTTTTTTTAGCAAACTCCTAAAGAGATAGAATTTTTTGATAGCCATGTACAAACAAGTTGAAAGAAATGAAGTTATCTTAAAAGAGCCTAGTAAAAAGATGTTTATACTATATCCAATGGGATAAAAGATTATACAGATATCAAAAATAAAGCTTATGAAGAATTTCTGATGACATGAGAAAGTATTTATGATACAAGCAGAATGCAAAAACTATATATAGGATATATTCAATAGTTTAAAATGGCTATTGTTATAAGAGAAAAAAAAATTAGAAGGTCATTCTCCAAAATAATATAGTAATAATTTATCATAAGATTTTAATTTTCTCCTTTAACTTTACTGTATTTCCCAGTTTTCTATAATGAGAACAAATTTCTCCTATAGAAACAAGTAACTTTAAAGAAAATGTAAAGAATCGTCATCACCTGACAGTGATGGTATGTCTGTAACTTGGAAGAAGTTTTTCCATATTCAAAAACCTGGTAATTTCTTCAAGAATGAGTCGTACATCTGGATTTAAGTTATCTAAAGTCCGAACTTCATTATTCACACTGACTGCAGGTGTAACAGAGTTGGCAAGGGCATCAATCATTTCGGCACGATAATAGTTATCTGAAAACTAAGCCAAAAAACAATTATAAGATAACAAAATTCATGTTTCTGTTCAAAAATTAATAAAATATTTATAACTTAAAACCATAGTGTATCTGAAAACATCTGATAAGTACTCAAACTCTGTCCTTTGTGTAGAGTCGCACACTGGAAAAAAGTGAAAGAGATTCACTAATTACTAATATATTAGTTTATTCAACAAATATTTACTACATGAATGGTACTCTTATAGTAACCTAGACAGAGTCCTCTAAAAGGCAGACCAGAGTCTACAAATCCTGCTTGTAATACAGAGATCACCAGATACTTGAAGAAAGCATCAACGTAAAAAAGACAATCCGGAACAAAAGGGGAAAAAGCAACTTGGAGGAAATAGATTCAAGGGGAAAAAAAATGGCTAGGGGTAGGGGGAATTTCAAAATCCTATCACTATTATTGTCTGAGAAATAACCAACGATACGCTTTCCAATGGCAAAATATATTTAAAAAAAAAATATGCAGAGAATCAAGATCAAAATTAAATTAAAATACAAAACTGAAAAAAACTCCTGAAACTGTGAGTGAAAAGTAAGAGACAAGAAAAAAATAAGAAGGCAAGAACAAAGGAAATTAGAGGGCTGGTGTTGAAGACATAACATGAATATCAATCGGAGTTCTAGCAAGAGAAAAATGGAGGAGGAAACCATCAAAAAAATTCATTCCTAAATCCATATCCCCAGAGAAGCAATTTATTGAAAGGCAATCTGGGTGTGGCTTGACTTAAACTCAGCAAATCAGATTCTCTAGCCTGGGAATGAACATGGGGCAAGTGAATTAATTCTACCGTCAACACAAACTGCCAGGGACAGAGAAGGAAAACCTGCCCTGTTTTGACTTCCACCGTGGAGGCAGAACCTCACATTGACACATTGACAAAACAGTCCCTAAACATTCCCATTACCAGATACTGGGCAGAAAAAAAAAATAAGACACACAACAACAAACAAACAAACAAAACCAAAGAAAAAAGACTCCACAAATGTACACCATGATACAAGTTTTGTTTTCAAACCATTTACAGGTTTTCTTGAAGTATTTTTAAAGTTCATTGTTACCTCTAATAATGACTTTGCCAACAAAGCAAAAGCCCATTTATTAACCACTGTTTTTGACATAAGAATTTGAATCACAGAATGAACTCAGAAATCAAAAAATGAGAAGGGAGTGTGGGTAAAGTACAAAAATCAACAGATATAACATTTACCACCTAGACCACATCTAATTCTCAGAGATTCTATAATCCTAATTGGACAAATTAGATTATCTGATCATCCCAAGGTTGTAAGAGATAAAGTGAAAAAAAAAAAAAAAACATAAGAATTTGAATCACAGAATGAACTCAGAAATCAAAAAATGAGAAGGGAGTGTGGGTAAAGTACAAAAATCAACAGATATAACATTTACCACCTAGACCACATCTAATTCTCAGAGATTCTATAATCCTAATTGGACAAATTAGATTATCTGATCATCCCAAGGTTGTAAGAGATAAAGTGAAAAAAAAAAAAAAAAATTGTGGAACACACTGGGGTGGGGAGAGGGCATTTAGTACAGCACAATTTCCTACAAAAATAAAAAAATTGAAAGGATCTATATCAGTGCATACAGCAAAGACTGACTGATGTTTTTAACAATGATCTTTTGGTATAGGGAATAGTTCAACCCATATTTGGCACACCTTGTTTAAGTGCAATTTCATAAACGTATATATGATTAGAAATATGTTAGAAATACATGTGCATGTATTAGAGGTTTTTATATAAAATGGCTAATAACTACGTTTAATTGGGATTAAATTTTAGTTTTCTTCCAAACTAAAACATCCAGAATATTCTATTTCATGCTCTTGCTCAATCAAAGGGATGTTACAACAGGTAGAGGAACATTTAAAAGCCAAATGATCTTGGTTTTCATCCATTGGTTATTACAATAAATCCTGTTCATATATTTCTACCTCTAGAAACTTCAATTACCGTGGACTCAACAATGAATTCACAGTCTAAATACTTCTTTAAAAACAAAGTATCACTGAGTAGCTTTATAATATTCATTAAGGCATCTTACCTTATTTTTTCTGTTGTCATTGTACTTGATTAAGTCTAAAATAAATGTTAAGACTTCCTTGGGACAAAGGTTGTGAACATCTCTCAATAAAGCCATTGCAACTGGCATAGTCTGCAAAAAAAAAAAACAAAACTTTTTTAAGCATATAAATTAACTCATTACAATTCACTGAATTACATGTAGAAAGAGGGTTATTCTAGGGCTGACATAGGTATCATTCAGTTCTGTGTTTGACAGTAGTAAAGGTATGGATTTTAACATCAGGTACACCATCGTTCAACTCCTACTCTACTACCTATTAAAACAGGTTATTTTAGCTAGTTGCTTACTGAGCAGGAACCTCACAACCTCGTAATCATGCCTCATGACCATTTTCAGGATTAAATGATATAGTGGCTAGAGGCATGTGGCAGACACAGAGTTCAATGATCAGCTGAGAAGACACTAATTCTCTAGTACCACCTCATCTCAGCTTAAGAAAAATGGTAAATTAACTAAAATTAAGCCTAACTTTCTCCTCTCCAAACTTTCACAGGCAACTTTCCTAAGAAGGTAGAAACCTGACTCACATAGTCGTGACTACCAGTAAAACAAAGCTATTTAAACTCGAGGTGGATGAACCGACATCATAGGCCCCAGTACACAGGGAGAGTCAGACTATTCCCATTTCTGCTTCAAAATAACTATACCCTCTAAATTGAGGGGCAAAAAGGAAGGTAGCTCCTTTGATTGCTTGAAGGACCAGCAACAGGACAGTCAGTGTTACAACACTGTAACAAGAGTCAGTGTTCATGCTCTAAGAACAACTAAAGGAAAGGATCTTTGTCATAGAAATATCTGTCCTATGTCTGTTCTGCCAAGTTTAATTTAGGCACTAATCTTCTCTCTTTTCTGCCCCTAGAAGTATTATATGAATGATAAACTGGTCTAAAAGCATACATTCTCCATCTTTTTTGATGGCGACCTACAATATTTTATATACTAATCTAAGACACACACATACTCTCTCTCACAGCATGTTTACAAAGTAAAAAAAAAAAAAATTACCTTATACCTACCGCTGTTACATGTGTTATACTCTGATACTGCCAATAATTATCTTTTATTTAAAAAACAAACAAAAACTTCCAAACTGATTCCATCACTTTCTCATTAATGCATCACAACTCCCAATATAAAACACTGATTTAAGGTATACGGAAGCACAAGGGCATAATTTTTTAAACAGAGAAATTAACTTGCTTCCATACTATAAATTAGTGAAATGGCAACAGAGGGCTGAGCAATATGTTTAAGTACTATCAAATCTTCAGTCCTTAAAAATAAAATAAATGAATGCCACAGACTTCTTTGATCACACCAGTACTCGCTTTCCCCGAATCTGGATCATCCTGAATCTGTTCTGCTGATGAAATTCACTATAAATATACCATGACTGCCACGCTCAGCAGCCGTCTCAATGCTGCTGGGTAATCTTTTTACGTTTCCATCACAAATAAACTTCGACTTGCGTAACATCCTCCTCAACATCTATCATTTCACTTACTTTTAATTTGCTTTCCGTTTGCCTAAGAAAAAAGCAGGTTTTTGTTTACTAAAATTAACTTCTCGACTGCGTCTCACTCTCTACTAATAAAGACCTTCAGAATTTCCTCCATCTTCTATTTGTACCTTTACCTCCTCCCTTTGAATATTTCATATCTCCCTCTCCAGTGGTTCCTCTTTCTGTGCCAAACATGCTTCAAGTTTTCCCTCTATACAAAACACAACCCAAAATGTCCTTTTCTCGGCCCTGCTTTATCCTCAACATGTCTCCTCTCTCGTATTTTTCAACACCAATATCATGAAATAGGCTTCATTAGTTTTTTTCTATTTATTCTACTTCAATGTAGTTAATCTAATCTCTGCCTTCATTATTATTAAATTACTAAAACATTTTACAAAATAGCCCAAATGCTAACCATTCTGCCATTCTCAAATCTCTTCCTAGAACAGTGACTGCATCACGCCACATTCTAAATTGTTATTTATAAAAAACTTACTGTGATAAATATAGTCTAAAACACTTCACATGTTTGATTTTATTTAATTCTAAAAAAGATAAATTTTATAATTGGTAAACTGAGGGTTGGAGGGTTAAGAAACTGTCCTCATGCAAAATGCTAGTGAGTAGCAGAATGGGACTGAAACTAGAGTTGTGTGCTCTATTGTCTGTGACTCAGATACAGTGTTCACATTACAGAAGGGCTGCTGTCACAAGGACTTATCCATACCTCCACCCGCCATGCAACCGGCCCCAAACTCAAACTATCCATTTCTATTTACTTTATTATTAATTCAGATAGTGAATTACTTACCTACAGCTCTTAAAAATCAATGAACAATCAATTAAAATTTTGGACAAAATTTTAGGAAAAAAAGAACAAAGGCAAAACCTTTTAGAAGATAATAAACACATCTATTATTATTATTGGAACAATCTCCAAGTTAAATTGAGATATACAGAAATTTAGGAAGTAAACTGTACCTTCTGTAGAAAATAACTTTGAAAGCTCATAAAGTTGTTTGTTTTCACAATGTTTGGACAAGTTTTACAACAAAACATTCTAGTAAAGAGTGACTTCATGGCTGGTGGTCCTGTCCATGTGCTCACCATTGAATTTGCAATCTGCAAATAATTAGAAAACAACTTCCATCGCCACTGCAAATATTTTTAAATAAATAAAAAACAGCTTTCTAAGAGTTATCAGTCCAAATGGATTAGTTTTCAACGACTTAAGATTCTCAGAAATTTAATACATTTTAGCTTTTTGTTATCATTTCCAAGAAAATATACAAACTCACTCCCCCAATTCTTATGTACACTTATATTTTTTGTAAGTTAATTTCTAAAGTGGAACATTCTTCATGTTTTAAGAAAACATATTTGGAAAAAAGCTTCTATTATAAATAAGTTTGTGTGTGTCCATTTAGGCAGATATAATTCTAACATTTTAAATTTATCAGCTAGAAACAACTAATATTTTAGACTGTAAGAAGGCTTACAAAAAAACCCATATCTTGCTATTGATACTCTTGTATATAAAAAAAATCTGAAAAGAATGAAATTATAATTAACTTTAAGTAAGTCAAAAATTTTATGGTTCTGCTAAGAATTTAATATGCAAGAATCACAATGATCTTTATAGAAGACATGAAATTATATCTTTAGCAGACGATTATCAAAGAAAATCATCTTTTTCCTTCATATACCTGAGTAGAATATAAGAATCGAACTGCTCATTCATTATTAAAGATAAAACAAATCTAAACCATAATAATCTGTTGAAATGTTGGACAAATAAATTTAACAGTGAGGAAGTCAAGAGCGTCACTAAATAAGAATGAACCTATTATCAAGATGCTTTTTAAATACCTGGAACCCAGTATTTCTGGCCAAATTTTTGTCTGCGTTTTTCTGGTTTTCATTTGTTCTACCTTCAGTTTTTTTGCATCTGAAGAAAAATATTTAGTTTTCTTAATAAATTAACTTTTCTAGCATGTTATATTATAGAACCTATCATTTTAAATTACATTACACTAATACTGATTACTAAGCCCAAAACAACATGAAGTAATCACCACAGTGGAATAATTCAGATGAACTGAATTCATGTGCTATAATGTAAAACATCACTCAAACCAATGAATTTCTTGCCAAATACATTCTTTGCTTTAACAATGTGGTTGGCAAGTCAATAAAAAGGTAAAAAATTCTTTTGGTTTTAAAGTTTGACTCTCAGTTTGACAATTATAAAATTTTAGTGCATTATCTATGTTCAGATCAAAACATGTTTCTTTGAAATTAGTCTTGTAAAAAGAATTTGGTAAAACCTTCCAAGGGACCAGATGCCAAATAAAATTAAAGACTATGGTAAATTTTAATTCATTTTCAGAGTTTGCTGGGTTTTCTCAAACATGCAGTACTTCTCTTGTCTTCTTTCTACTGTACATAATCTCACCTTGGCAAGGCAGAAGCAAGCTGACATTCTCACTCGGTAGAAACACTGCTCTTGTTCTAGTATGTCAGTGAGCGCAAGCCGCGATGCTGGAGTGGGGAACTTTTCCAAGGCCAAAATGGACTCCTGCTGTGCAACAACATCCCTCTCATAGCGGAGCTGGTACTGCCACATAAAATCGGCTTGCTCAAATTCGACTTTCCTCAGAACTGACATATCGGGGTCTATCCTTATCCACAGCAAAGGGGAATCAGCACTGAAAGAAAATGCAATTTTTGTTTTTTATTTCTTTGATTTCTTAATTTTATATAGTGCCTCGAGCTTCACTGCATTTAAGCACACTGACAACTTTCTCATTATGTTTAATATATTTCAACCTTACCACAATATCTAACCTATGTCAATCTTGCCAAAAACACCTCTAAGGATAATAAGATAGTTGTCACAAAGAAATTCCTCCTGAAAATATTAGTTTGGGTGTTTTGATTTGTGATTCTATGATGCGAAAAAGGGGAATGAGCCCCAAATTTCTTTGTTTCACTTCCTATAGCCTAACAAATGACCCTGGATATAAATGCCACCCTTTATTGGAAATCAACCTGTGACTAAGAAATGAATTGATTTATTTCACTAAATTAATTTAATTGACTTTTAATGCTTTTTTAAAAATGCTAGACTCATGATGATCTTTTCAAACAGGAAGTTCTGAAATTATGACAAATTTACTCTCAAATAATTCTCAAAGTAACATAGTTTTAAAAATCTAGTCTATGTCAACACTTTTATCAGAGGACAGCACCTGAAATATTAATTCAATTCAACAAATATCATTAGGTGCTGACTACAGTCAAGGCACTTGATATGGAAAAATTATAAAAACGATATATAAAAAGGAATAATATATGGCAACCAAGTTAGTAAATAAGTACCGATGTTCTATAAAAAATACACAGGTATACAGGTACAAAATGGATGAACAAAAAATTTGAACTATCTTATATTTAAAGGGGGCCTCAAGGTGCCGTGAAACCTTGTCCAAAGACAGAGAGTAACACCTGTGAGCTCATTAGAAATGCAAATGACGAGGACCCACTAGTGAAGTGATGGATCAGAAACTGCATTTTAAGAGGATCCATAAGTGACATGCATGATACAGTTTGCGAAGCACTGCTCTAGAGGTCAGCAGGGGTGCAAGAAGGCTGCCTAAGCCAAAGCTATACCTGCCCAACAATCATCCTGTACTTCCTCTTAATTCTACCTGGGCCAGGCTAGATTTGCTTTTCCCTCTTTAATTATTTATTTTTTTAAATGAAATTTATTGGAGTAACATTGGTTAATAACATGTTTCAGGTATTCAACTTAATAATACAAAATCTGTATACTCCACTGTGTGCTCACCACCCAAAGTCTAGTCTTCCGTCACCATATATTTGACTCCTTTACGCCTTTTTTCTTCCCCCAACCCCACCCCGCTGATAACCAATATTCTCTTGTTCGCATTTATGAGTTTGTTGTTTGTTCATTTGCTGCCTTTCGTTTTATATCCCACATATATGAGTGAATTATATGATTCAGGTCCTTTTCCTTCTGACTTATTTCACTTAGCATGACATACTCAAGATCCACCCATGATGTTGCAAATAGTAAAGTTTCATCTTTTTTATGGTTGCATAGCATTCCATTGTATATGATTTTATGTAGGATTTGTTTTTAATATGTTTTTAATAAAGGTTTCACTGCCTTTCAAAAGTTTTAAAAGCACGAATTTCAGGACATTATTTACATACTTTTAGATGTACATAATGAGACAAGTGAGAATGCAGAAAATGTTATGTTCTTAAACTTAAATAACTAACTTACTCCATTGCAGAAAGATCCATGTCAACTTCTTCCCCATTCATCAGTGGAATTTTTTTCTTTTTATTCCTACATTTAAGAAAAAGGAATTTTAAATTACAATATTTTCAGTTCTGAAAGATTAAGAGCAGCTGAAGTTCAAATTAAGGATTTCACACAACATTGAAAGATATCCTAAAGAATAAGGAATATTAAATGTAATGGAATTTAAACAGAACACAATCTATTTTGAAGCTAAACGGAATGGAGTAAATGACACTGAAGTATCTTTCTGATCAAACTTTAACAAAAAGTAAAAATATGTAATTAAATGTCAACTTAAAACATACATATATTTTACATATGTATACATATGTTTTCCCTCAAGAACCGGTAGCTGCAGTTTTATATAGAAATCTATCAATAAAAAAATCCTTTATAAAAAATTTTAAAAAAAAGGCCTGAAAAAAGACGTGAATAATTCTGAACATATGTTATATGTGCAAGGTGCTGTCCTATATGAAATAATAAAATCTTAACATACTAATTAATATGTACAGTTAATTAATATGAATAAGATCTAAGATAAGCCAAAACAAAAGCAACTGCTTTAATGCAAATCACTCTTGAATTATAGAATCTACTGGATAACACACTAAAAACCTGGGTGAGGATGAATAAAAATAGGAACAGAGAACAGTCTTCCTGCGTTCCTCACACAAAGAATATCTAAATGACATAAGCTACTACAGAGAAAAAGATCTGAGGAAATGCTATGAAGAGGGTAGGGTAGCGATCGACGTTCCCGATTTCACAGGTGGACAGGATAAAAAGAAAAGGGGGATTTCATTGTGAACTAAGAAAGAATTTTCAGAGAAAGAACGATTGTTTACAGGGAGATTTCGGAATCAAGTTCTCTGCAGGCCGTCAAAATCAAGAGACATTCTCATCTGTCTGAAATGACCTAAGTGTACTCATGAGTATAAGACTTCTGGTCCTGAAATTCTGATATAACTATACCTTTCTCCAGCAAAGTGCAAAAATGTTCTCATCTTTTACTTTACTATTCAGAGTATATGCTAATGGTCAAGTTAAAAAAAGAGTGGTAAAGAAAAAAATATATTAAATAAAAGATGAACTGTTGGAATCTTTTAAGTAAACTGGCAATGTTCCTTTGAAAGACATCAAGAATGTTCTGAACTGGCAAGGTGATATAGAGAAAAAGGAAAAAGACACATAGTGTAGATGCAAGGACTTTCATGACTCTTTCCTTTAGAGCCAATGATCATTTCCCCAATATTTCTTGTAGATATGAATCCAATGAGACAAATGAAAATGAACCTAAGCAACTTGCCTTGAATTTTTCCTGGCTCCCAAAACTCAAACTCCATTCCACCTCCTCTACCCCTACAAAATAAGGATTCTAAATCGAGATTGTAAAAATTATTTAATTGTAAAGATAAAAATGTTGTCAAGAACAGAAAGCAAATAAAGAATGTTATATAACATGTTCTCTACCAAAAATTAGGTGTACGTTAGGATTTTTATTTTGGCATTGTAATCTGTGATACTTACAATTTAACTTTAAACTTCAATTTGTAATTAGGATTCAATGCTTACCTTCTGCTTTTGGAATGGCAGGGTATATCATGTTTTAGGCTGTTTTCTTCGATTTGTAATGTATGATTGAAGGATCCATCTAACTCCTGCACTGTCACTTTAAGTGGTCCCTTTAAAAAGAAATATACCATTCAAAAATAGTGCTAGAAAAATACCAACATATAGTCTTAAGTGTATAGGTATATACATCAAAATATAAAATAACACTATATGAGATATGTATCTGGAGACACAGAAAGACAGCTGGTGCCAAAGGAGGAGAGAACTGGGGAAATCTGTGTCCCCTGAACTCTCCATCTCCACCCGTAACCCCTCTTTCCATCACTGATACTTGTTTTCTCAATTTCATTTGTTGCAAACAAAATCTCACTATGAAACTTCTAACCAGCTCCCTACCCATAAGCCCTTCCTATACTGAAATTGAGGAAAAAGCAATGCAAAAGGCCATTTAGGAAAAAAACTTACCACATATTTCTGGGTTCCAGGAGATGTATAATCTTGTTTTATTTCCAATTCCAAAACATTTCGTTTTCTATTAAATGCAAAACTTCCATAAAATTTTACCACTCCACTCTGGTCTCTGAAGAATTGTAAAGGAATTTTAGCATACTAAAATAAATACGTATATTAAAAAATGTTATATTAGTAATAATTTTCAAATGCATTCCCACCAGTTCAAAGCTTGAGTGCATACTTCATTGTAAACCAGGTGGCAAAGTATTCAAAATTCTTATGAAAAATGTTTTCCCAGATTTAAACAAAATTTCTGAAACATTAAGAAATTTGTTTTGCAAGAAGCAAAATCACTCTACTGGGTTATTAACAGTGCTGTTAAATGAGAAAATGTAAAAACCGCAAAGTTCTAAGATACCACTCAACTTGTGCCAACCTCTAACCACATCTTAACAGTCACCAGACCACTGCATCTCATAAGTAGCCCTACAGGTCTGTCTGGTGGATTATTTACCTCCCCTGTCATCAAGACTATCGCTGTATTCACATGCTAAAAAGTACTTCAAAATATGCCAAATTTTACAAATATGGGTGTGTGTGTCTGTGTATTTACTATTATTTAGAAATTCAAATAGTTCTTACCTTCTTTTATACCCCAAATTCTTTTTCTTCCTCCTTCTCCTTACACTCATAACCTTATTCCCATCCCGACTTTGTTGAACTGCTACTTAAAAGGATACACCCACTGCTTTATTAAAGGCTGAATGTCTTTGCCAGAGACATTTGAGATGGATTTCAAAAACCCAGATGTGGAAACCAACATCTGACTCCACATATGTGACTGGAACTTCTGAGATGAAGCAGTACTAGCCAAACTTAGCAGTTTATTGAAAACCTGTAAGGATAAGTGTTATTTAGTAAGTCTGCTTAACATAATACATACATTGCTTTTAATTGTGCACTATACCCACAATGCATAACATTATATTATAGTCAATTATAGAAGACAATAATTTCACATCTTACTACCTAGACCGTTCTAGTCAAAGACTACTAGCAGAAGCATAGCTAGACTATAAAACCATTCTTCCTCTAAACATAATTGAATTTTACTGATCTCATGGACAATGAATATTGTATTTGAATAATTATAATAATATAATACCTATAATTTACTGTGCTATAAGCTTTAGATAGAAACTAACATTATTTAATAAGTTGAGAATAGTTTAGGATTTATACCACCCTAAAAAGCTGACTGCCTCTTTATGGACCATCTCTCATTTAATACTTCTCTTCTTTACTCTAAAAGTAAGGTGAAGGACAGAAAGATTAAAGCAATTTAATTTTAGGGTAAATGTAAAATGTTTTTTAAAAAGATTACTAAAAAGTTATTTTTCACTCACCTTTAAGAATGTTATTAATGGAAAAAAATAGCTGAACATTTATAACGTATCTGGTTTCTACTACCTTAACTATTATATCTCAACTACTTACACCAAAATGTGCTTAAAATATATAGCAGCATTTAGCAGTAGCAAAAATAAACATCTTTTACATAGTCTGCTTTTTTCTACTGAAACATTTTTAAATGGCATTTAACTCTTAATATTCTAAATAATGCCAAACAGAATCATATAAACAGGTTTTACTTTCAATCACACATTCTAATTTTATCTTCATAATAATCCAGTACTACTAAGTGGATCAAGTATCGATATCCATTCTATCATTGAAAAAATATAAACAAAAACCACAGGTTCCTTGGTGAGCAAGCAGCTGAGTAATAGAACTCTAGCTGTAAACCCAGATGCCCTGATTCCTATCCTACAGAATAGTTTTCAGATTATATAAATACAGAACAGATCTTTCTTTATAATTGTTAAGTTCTTATAATACTTACTTGTAGCATAAATTCCATACTGATCCTATTTTCAATCAATCTCATCACAAGGTGAGCTTTACACTGAAACATAGTGTAGTATTCCCAGGAGAGTGTATGGGGATGCTTTATTGAAAAGTGTAGATGGGAAGCCGGACTAAAAAATAAACAGTGTATGTATTATAATAATTTGAATACTAAATAAATACTATATGCTATGGCCACATCAAGACAATAAATTAAAATCCTCATGGGAATACCTTGTAATTTCCCTAGTATGACCATAACAAAGACTAGAAAATATCTAAAAATAAACTTAATTGGAAGAAAAATTATTAAGTTTTATGAAAGGACATTAAAAAAACTTGAATAGAAACACACACTAAGCTCCTAGCTAGAACGACACAATAGTATAAATATTTCAATGTATTCCAAATTCATGAATACATCAATGCCAATTCCAATCAATAGCCCAAGATTAAAGCATATACACCAATCATTTCAAGATGAATTACATATCTAAAACAAAAACAATTATAAAAGTACTATACGAAAATGAAATTTAAAAAATGCTCTCCATAATTCTGGAGTGGGAAAAATCTTCCAAAGGAAAATATAAAATCTGGATGACGTTAACACCAGACTATGCTAAAAAATTAAAAATTCTGACATGATAAAAGAGATCATCAATAAATTAAAAGAAAGGTACGGTCTAATAGAAAATATTAATGACTTATATGTACATGTAAGGTGTTAACAATTTTCCACTATTTCAAATAATGCTGTAGTATTTTTTTATACATGAGCGAGTATTTCTGTATAACAAACATCTAGAATTAGAATTTCTATGATAACATACCTAGAAGTAGATTTCTTGAATCTAAAAATTAACAATCAAAATTTTTAAAGTTTTAAATTTTGATTGGTATGAAAAAATTATCTTTCAAAATCACTGTACCAAACAAGTTATACTCAGAATCAATGTATAAAAGCAGTCACTATACTTCCTTAAAAATGTGGCATATTGAAATTTAAAATATTTGTCAATTTGATATTTGAAAAATTATTATATTTCACCTATTACTTCCAAGCTAATGAGCCTTATAAGCTTATGAACTTTAGCAATGCACAGCAATATGGAAAACGCTAAATAACTTCCAAGGTATAATGGAATATTATATAGCTCTTGAGTAGAACAAAGTAAGTTTATGTATAGTAACATGGAATGCCTGCTAGAATATATAGATCTGGTTAATTTAACAACAAAAAAGTAATATGCATATGAGTGAATTACATGTTGTAAATGCCATATACACATAAAGAAAGGCCAAAAAAGTCCATATTAGAAGATAATATGCCAAATTTGTAATCATGGTTATCTCCAAGGAGAGGAACTGATGGGAGTGAGAGATGGCAAAAGAGGGCTAAAAATAATCTTTTACTTTTTACTCTGCATGCTTCTAAATTGTCTTGTTTTGAATTTCTTCAAAGAACAAAGTACCCATGTGCTGCTTTTATACACAATTCAAAAAATTAAACATAAAACAAGAACTAAATAAATGGGCAGAACCAAGGTAAAAGTATTCAGTGTAAATATTTACACACAATGGCAATGCTCTAATTATACATTAGGAAACTGCCACATTGCAGGCGGCCAGGAGAAAAAAGTGGAAGGAACTAACACTCACTGATCCTATATATTATGAAGTTTTATCTCAAATAATACTCACAACCAACAAGGTTAAGATGAATCATCACTGTCACCTTACGCATTGTCACATTCACACACACACTCTGAAAGGGTACACAATTCTTAGATCACAAAAACTAATAACGATAAAAATCCTAGTCTGTCTAACTCCAAATGCCTGCGCTTTTCCACTGACTTAATCTTGTCTCAGTGACCATGCTACAACAAAGAAAAGGTCACTGGTTATATAATTTCAAGTTTCTGAACCTTTGTTGTGCTTTTAAACACTTGGGCACTCTGGTTAATCCCATGGACTCCATCTGAAAAACTGGTTTAAAATGAACAAAATAAAATTTATAGAATTACCAAAAAAACCCAATTATAATGAAATGCACTTATTAAAAAAAATTAGGATATAACAATATATATGCTAGTTTATTAATGCATTATATAACAAGATCTTGCAGTGGTCTACTGCAGTATTTTTGGGGGTAGTGCAGAGAATATGTCAAGATATCTGTTAACAATTACAATGTGACAGGAAAATATTCATGATTTCTGTTGCTGACAATATCAAAGCCCCATCTTTTGCCTACATTCATAAGTAAAGAAAAAGTAAGTTTCAGTTAATGGTTAAGTGACTTGCTAAAAAAGAGTGAGAAATAAAGGAAGGAAGGTGAGGGAGGGAAATAAAAAGAAAAAAGGAAAGAGTAAATATGCATCTAGATAGGTGAAGACTCAAATAAACAGGTATAAACTGGATATCTTAATGTTGAAATTATCTACTTAGACTTAAAATAATCAGTGGTATGTAAACAAAACATTTGTTTTCATTATTTTAAAACTTAAGAGTATAGTATGATAGAATAGCATTAGGAAATTAACATGGAAAAAACAGAAGTATTATATTTTTAAGAGTCTTTTTTTAATGTTTATATCCATTTACAGCTATCACATGCAACAAAAACAGTAATGAAAGGGATAGTGAGAAAATGACCAGTGTTTGTGGCCTCAGTATTATTACCTACCATTATCACTACTGCCTCTCTGGTCTGCGTGGGCCTCAACGCACATACAAATGATCCTAAAAGACTGATCCCATATAACAAGGTTTATAATATCATCTCTGAACAATAACATACTTATCCTTCTCTTTTCCTCCACCGAATATGGGATGTAGTAAAACTCCACCAGTTTTCAGTTCATATGCCACTATTTTGTCCAGCTCCTAAAAACAGATAAAAACAGAGGTCAGTGAAAAGTTTTTTACATGTCAAATTTAAAACTGAACTGTAATTTCTCTTTTATTGGAATTAGAATGTAAATTTCCTAAAAGAAATTAAATGTATTTGGAGAGTAGTTTATGTTCTTATAAACAAAGTGGACTACACAGCTGGCTGAAGGATAGAACCTAAGACCTTCTCTACTTTGTGACTTCAGGGCTGGCCAGCAGCCTAGCAAATGTTCCTAATGGCCCTTCCCAACCTCTCTGACCAGTTTTCCAAGTTTATTTCTTCCTTCTTTGTATTTCCTTCTGATGGAGGATTTGGGCAAATAAAAAGAAATGGGAATAAAATTATGTCAGGAATCTATCATTTGAAAACTCTCCAGTCTTCTCTAATATGACATACATCAAAATAAAAAAAAAAACTTAAGTGAAAAAAAGACAACACCACTGTGCTGAAATTCATGATTAGATTAAATAATATATGAGCAGAATAGAGAAGTGGTAAAAAAAATCATAGTGAAGTGGTTAAAAGCCAGGTCTAAATCCTGGCTCTACTACTTACTAGCTGTGTAACTTTGGCCAAATAACTTAACCTCTCTGTGTCTCAGTTTCCTCATCTGTAAAATGGGGATAATAAGAGAGTAGTTAGAAGGATTAAGATAATTAATATTTATAAAATGTTTATAACAGTGCTCAAAACATGGTAAGTGCTATGTTTTTTTTTTCCCCTTCATTAGTAGTTTTTTAAATGAACAGACTCTTCCAATTCTAGATGTAGGAATTCTTTTATAGTTCTAAATGTTTGAAATCTTTAAAATTACTTTTGGCTTATTTAAGTTCAGGTCTGAATGATGAAGACATATAAAATGAGAAAAGGGAAAAGATGGAGGAGTCTATTTAATAAGGAAATTAAAGGCTGAAATTTTCCCACCTGAGAAGGCAGATGCTCAGCATGATGTGATTAAAATGTGTATGTACATAAACAGAATAGGCTAGGCAAAATACAATTGATTTTTTCTTGTGGGCCAAATCTTAAAATAATAAGAAAAAGATGTGACGATGACAGAGCATTAATGCACCGAAGGGCTAGTCAGCACACAATAAGCACTTACTACGTACAAAGCACCACACATATCACATATAAGATGTTTCATGATCCCCGTCCATGCAGTAGATACTACTACTCTCTTTATACAGATGAGGCTTAGAAGGTTAACCAAAGTCACAAAGCTTGTAAATGTATGAGGCAAACTGAAAAGCAATCTGACTCCAGCACTTGAGCTCTACGTCCTAACAAATTCAGGAAGCACAGAGATACATTAAAATTGACTACTATGAGGAGCTGGGATATATTTAACGACTAACCTGATGTTTAAGGACCTTAAATATTCTCTTCCTTAGCAAAAAGTCTTTGGAGGCCAACACTGACAATGGAAACTAGATAAAACTCAGTAAAGTGATTCTCAGTTTACTGGAAAAAAATTTAAGACTTTTAAATGACAGTAAGTATTTAACAATTATTAAAAATAAAGGACACACAACTTGGAAATCAAGTGAACACTAACATGTCTACTGACTGCTAAGAGGATAATGGATGGAGCTATTTTTACCTCTTTAATCCAATGGCGGTATTCATTAACGCCAAAAGTTTTTTTCATCCAAAGTCCATAAATATAGCCTGAAATTCCCTTTAGCACCCATTCATCAGACCTAAGCAAAAAGTAAAAATAAAACTTTTAATCATAAAAATTCTTCAGATAAGAGGATAACAGAACAAGTGTAATATGTACTTCTCTGCCTTCTTAAAGAAAATCAGTTATTAATAAATTATTTGGTTTTCTCATTTCCTCCAGCTGAGTTCTACTTGTCCATTCCTTATACTTTCTTTATATCTAGCTTTAATGATAAGACTGATTTACAGTCTTATTCAAGTATAATGTACCTATGTTTATGCTCTACTCTGGCAGTGCTGCTTCATTCTTGCCCAACTCTATCGATATTGCCTGCATCTAAAAAAAAAAAAAAAAAACTTGTTCATAGCCAGGACTATACTGTTGAATTCTTAAAGTCCATATTCTATTATTGTTAATCCCATGCATAGTTATCAGTGGGAGTCTAAGACCTAAAGTTTAATTACTTAATTTATCTTTTAGTTTCTAAAGAGGATAGACAAATGACACCATTCATTTATTTATTTGTTTCTTTATCCATTCATTCATTTGTTCATTCAAACATTTTGGTTATCATGTTCCAGGCACCTTTTTTTTAATGAAACTATGTAATTTTAGGGAAAGTACAAATCAAAAGGCTTACACTCTGTCCTCTCCCCTCCAACAAGAAAGGAAAAAAAAAACAACAATATTCACATACTATTTATAGCACAGAATGATCACAATTATAAAATATAATCATAAAAGTCTTGTATATTTCTTCAAATTTACCTCAAGTTAATAAAAAAAATAAAAATAAAAATTGTTGTCTCCCACATCTTTCAAGTAAAATAATACAAAGCTAGGCACCAGCAGGAACTTCACTATTCATTATCACTATTATAGAAGACCACTATTTTACCTTAAACATTATCTTGAAGATTACCAACTGCACTAAACATTGACATTAGAATTTTGACCATAATTTTCTAACATTGAAGTCCTTTTTATCTATAGTATTCATTCAGTTTTTAGGAAACTGTTGCTATCAAAATTCTTACCTTATCCTTAATGCAAATTACAGAACTAACTATATTGAATTCATGGCCAAAAATTTAGGATGAAATTTATACTCATGATTTTTCTTTAAATATATATAGAGTAAGGTCTTTTATATTAACTACCTGCCATTAGGACAAAGGTCAGCTTATACTGCAGGAAAAGAAAATAAAAACAAAATTTCTCAATTCCTTTTATTTATTGGTTGTAAACTTTGAAATTACTCACCAAGACATTCTGGATATGAAACATCCGAAAAACTGCTGAGCCAAGGACTGAGCTAAACACCTTCTAGTCAAAGGTGTCTCATCTATAATCATGGCACTGTGTAACAGGTTTGTGCTGGAAATTAAAAGAAGACTCAGATAATTATAACCAAGAAACAAACAATTATTGAGTCAAAATAAAATAATCACACATTTAAAATAATAAAATTTAAGTTAGCATAAAAGAGAAAAAATAGAATATTCTCCTAAAGAGCTCTTGCATCTTTTCACAATTTAGCTGAAATCCATAACCTTGAAAACTTTTGCTTAAAGCAGAGACTGCGATGTTTCCCACCGATTTCCATAAAAAATATAAAAACCTTTTTTGCGGGGAGGAGGAAACATCACTAATCAGGAACTGATATTCCTGTGAAAGGCTCTTCTAATTTCAAACATCTTTTCTGAATGGCTATTAACTTTTTATGCTCTATTATTTACTGTAATATACACTGATTCATCAGATATTTCTAACAACGCTGGAGAATGCAGAGGCAATATTATTATCCTCTTTTCACAGAGGAGAAAATTTAGGTCCAGAAAGGGTAAAATGACCCTGAGACATGAAATTTTTTAATTTAGAACTTTTCAAGGAATGAAAGAAAGAAGGAAGGTAAAGAAAGTAGAAAAAGAAAGAAAATAAAGTTCTCTCTTTCTTTTTTCTTACAAAAAAGTTGACAATATTAAATTTTTAAATAGTGATAAGAAAAAACCTTCATTAGTTTTCCACAGAATTACTTGTATGCTTTTTTAAATTGCATAAGCAGAAAAGAGACTAAAATATGTTAAATATTATTATCAGTCAATTCTGGATAAAGACAGTATGAGTCTTTTGGGTTATTCTAAAATTTTCTTCTTTTTCCTTGCATACATTTCTTAATTTTAAAAACACTAGATTTTCTACAAAGCCAACCATATTTAGATTAAACAAAAAAAGTTCAAAATACATCTTAAAATTGATCATAAAATAACCTGTCTTCACATCATTACCCTAATTTAAGCATTTCAAATTTGAATAAATACCAACCTAAAAATGCTCATGGAAGCATAAGCAGCCACTTCAACATAAGCCTCATCAATGAATACAGTCTTGAAACAGGAGTATGGATATCGACATGTAAGGATTTCTTCATAAAATTCAAAAACTTCATGAAGATATGATGTAGTATGTTTAAGTAATGGAAGAAGTTGAGGTAAACAAAAATGAGTAACCTGAAAATAAAAAGCAAGGAAAAAGATAATTAAATAAGTTAACTTTAATTTTTTAAATTTGCTAAATATCTCAATTATAAATAAATGTTCATGTAAATCCCTTTTTTTTTTTTTTTACAAATTCATGGTAATGAAAGAAAATGCTGGTTTGAAATCAGTGATTACTTACTGACTGTATTTACAAAACATTTACTGTACTTAAAAATTAAATTCATGATGGATTATAAGTCTGTGAAATGCTTACAACTAATGAAAATAAAACTCTGGTTCCAAATTAAGTTAAAATTTCTTTTGTCTATGCATACAAAAGAAAGATTTACATTTCCAAGACTTATTGTAGATCTACCTTTGATTCATAAATATCTAACCTAGTGAATATGGCACATCACAGTACTATCTTAATTGTTATCATACTATCTTTTCTACACATAAAGAAAAATTACTGTAGTCCTCCTCCACTATCTTGACTACATGTTGAAAGCTGCAGGGAAGCTTCCTGCTATTTAAGAGAGAAGAAATTCCTACAACAGAAATAGTAATTCTGATTTCCTTACTAGGCTACATCTCACACCCTGGACACAACACATATATCATCTCACGATTCTGTGTCAAATGAACAGCATTAACAATGACAGATCACTCTTACTAGAATGATCCAGCAAGGTTTCATGCAGGAGACTGAATTAGAGCTAATCTTTTTGCATTGAACAGAAGTCTGACAGGTAAGGAGAGGAAAAGAAGATATCTCAAATAATGTCGGAGAAAGGAAGAAGCAAGGTATAATCAGGAAAACCTAAGTAAACTATATTGAATAATACAAATATAAATAGGAAAGTAATTAGAAAAAAGCTAGAAAGGAATATTAGGGTCAAATTCTAGAAGACCTTGAAAACTATGCTAAAGAGCTCTGATTATTGCAAGACTGTGGAGGCAAGGAAAGTTTAAACGTATGATAAAAACTATCATTTTAAAAGCATAATAAAAGAGCAAACTAGAGACTACCATAATAGTGAGGGATGGACATCTATGTATTATTAATGGGCAGGGACCAAAATGCATCATGATTAGTATTAGTATTTTGTTTGTGTACTCTTGGTACACAAACAAAAAATAAAATATTATTCATCAAAAAAGATTCACTTTCAGACAAACATACACGACATCAAATCTGAAGATAACATAGTAAAAATTAAAACTATTTGAGACCCAGAAAGACTAAGTAATGTGCTCTAAGTATTTAAGAAAAATACTTCTTAACTTTCATTTACCTTTCCCCTCATCCAATGACAGAGTGGGGAACAAAAATTTCTTCCAAAACACAAAGTAGGTACTAATCAAATGATTTTAAAGTTGATCATTTACCAAAGACAAGAAAAATACTGCCAATCTTATCAGTGAATACACTTTTAAGAGACATTGTCAAGACAGTAAAAGCAAATATCTTGAATATTTTCCATGAGTGATTTTTAAAATCTTGTGAATTTCAGGAAAGCAAATATAAGAGCAGACGGAGGAGCTCACCAACAGTCTAAACCTGGCTGCCCTCAATTTCTGCTCACATTACTCAAAAAAATGCTGTTGAGATAATATATGGTCACAGTATAAGCCTCATATCAAAAAAATAAATAAAATTGAAAGCATAAAGGACTAATAGTAAACAAAAAGAGATTCATTCAAATGTTGCTTTAATCGTGTGCAGTAGCCCAGAGGGTCAATAAGCAATGAATTACTTTCTAACCACCAGAAGTGGCATGCTTGAGGAGGCCTAAAAGCACTATTTAGCCTACCGACTGATATATGATTTGTCGCAAGATATAGAATGCGAAGAAACTAGAAGAAGCTTTCATGAGTTTGTTGACCAGAATTCTATCACTGCCTCAGGTTTTTCTCTTTTCCTTGATTTATACTGAAATGAGAACAAATCCTGCTCTTTAACTTTGAAATTGCAATTTTTCAGATTCCAGGGATGGAACTAAAACAATTGTACATATGCCAAACAAAAAGATGACAATAATAATTAATAGAATTACAGAAACCAACCTATACTCTAATGAACGCATACCTGAAGCTCTTTTGGAATGCTAAGCCCTCTCTTGAAAAAAATCTGAAAGTTTAATATGACAACATTTTGAAAGGACTTCATTCGGGAATTAATGTCATTAAACGTATCAGGGAAACCTTTTTGCTCTTGTGATATTCTTGATAGTTAAAAGAGTTCAGAAAAACAATATTTCTTTAATATCCTTCTTTCTATCAAGAATAAAAAGGTGAAAGCAGAGAAAGGAGCAAGAAGCCATACCTCATGCATATATGGATCTACAAGTATTTCAAAAGGTCCTATGGCCAAGGATATATTTGATGCAGCTGTTGGAATAGTAAGCATGTAATGGAAGGTCTTCTTCCTCATATCATGGGTATACACTGTCTCCACCAAATCTCCATTGGAAACAGCCACCATTGCAGCATCCACTGTAAATTCTAGTTTCCACGTACATAGTTCAGAGTATGAATCAACACATGGGAACCAAAATCTAGAAAACAGAACAGGACAGAAAATATGTTGAAAGTATAACCTATGCTGTTTTGCCCTTGTAAAAGTTATTTTAACATTTATAAATTATATACAAAAAGGAATTTTAGCTATTTGCCTACTAAAGTTTTTTACTGTGCAACTTGAAAGAATTTGATTACAGAAATCTGACTGCAAATATTTGGCAATATTAAGAAAATATATCATAGGGTACCTTCAGTTTAAACTCTAAAAAAGAAGTAAGCAATTTTTAGTTTCCAATTTTTTAATTAAAAATAATTTTCACTTCTTTATTCACATTAGTCAGTTTTTACGTAGCATTCATTTCCAGAAACTAAAAAAGCTTATAATACAGTTTTAAAAAACACAACTAATACTCAGAATCTATTCCATAAGTTCGGAAACTGCTTTTTTAAAGTATATGATGCACTGTATAAATTCAAACAGTGCTGGTAAAGCCAGACATAAAATTTGTATACAACTTTCTACCAATTAAGATCAAGTTTTATTAGTGCCAGGATCTGTACTTGGTATTGAAACAAAAGAAGTATAAAACATCATCCTTGGATTGGAGGAGTTAATAATTTGAGGAGAAAATATTATAAAATAATATTTCAATAATATCATTAATATTATAGTTCACTATCAGTGTAGTGAACCACAGAGCTATGAGAACTACAATTATACACAACAATGAAGGTAAATGTCACTACCATAGTGTCCAACAAAAAAACCAGATGTAAAAAGCATAATGTATATGTTTCCATTTATATAAAGTTCAAAAACTGGAGTAGTGCATCTATGGTATTTTAGAAATCAGGATAGTGGTTGCTCTTGGGCAGAATAACAGGTGGAGAGAGTGAATGGAAGTGGATGGGAGGGAGGATTCTGTGATGCTGGTAATGTTCTTTTTCTTGATTTGAGTGTGAATTACATGGGTTTGCTCACTTGTGCAAATTTATTGAGCTTGTATACTATTTAAAACTTCTGTACTTTTCTATGTTTACTTCAATATAAAGTTAAAAAAAAAGAATGGAGATGATTTCAGAACAGGAGACTTGAAAAGGAGAGGAAGACAAGACTGAGAAGGAATGACTGACTAATGAAACAGGATTCAGATGACACAGAAATTTGGGGGATTGAACTGGTACTTTTCCATTAAACATGTGTACTATATATACATAGAAAAAATGCAATTGAAAAATGAAATTAACTGAAATACATAAGAATTAATAATCTACCTTGTGGAATTTTGATACCCACAAGAGAAAACATGAGCACCTCTCTCTGCCATACTTCCCTCTACACTGGGCACCACAAAATGAA
This sequence comes from Pteropus alecto, assembly GCF_000325575.1. Lineage (NCBI taxonomy): Eukaryota > Metazoa > Chordata > Mammalia > Chiroptera > Pteropodidae > Pteropus > Pteropus alecto. The sequence goes on along the minus strand of NW_006439568.1, from coordinate 7,132,687 downwards.
GACCTCCTTTTGGCTGATCCAAAGAAAAATTGATGTGTATCTTCAAGACCTTTAATTCTGCAACAAATAAACAGACATATTGCTATATAAATATATAATTAAGTAATAGTGGTCTATATAATAGTGGCAGACTTACACTGAACATAAAATGGGAATCAAAGGCTGTTTTACATGAAAAAAACACATTACTTAACCTAGTTCAGACTTCCACCGTTTCTCCACCTACATTACTCAATAGCCTGCCCTCACTCATGTCCTTACACCTCCACTTAACTCTAGTACTGCTACCTGTGTTCCCCCAAATATAGCTTGGTTATGCCATATCCTCCTGTCGACATTACTGACACACTACACTGCCTAAAGAAAAAATTCAAAACTCGATCCAATTCAAAACTTACTATTAAAGTTTGTTCTCTTATCACATTCCCCACAGATGCTGAGGAGCTGGTGCCTTTGGAGAGAAGGTGAAGGAGTGAAGTCTGGGGCAGATAGGAAAGACTACTCGAGAATTTACATTAAGCATTATTTATTATGTTTTGACTTCTACATAATGTGCTGCTTTCATAATAAGATTAAAAGATGCTTCTTTTAATTTCCTCTAAAACATTATAACCATACGGACTATCTCTAATCTATGAACCTTTCGGGCCTAAGCTGGGCAAACCCCTCCCCGCAAAAAAATCCCCCCATACACACACAAAAACTACCAAAAATAAGCATGAACAAAACGAAAAGTCTTTTACTTCCTTGTCTTGGTTAATTTTTATAAGGCTAAATAAAGGCAGGCAGAAGGTTATATATAATAATTATAATGACTATAACTTTATACAAAAGAAAATAAAAATTTAGAAATAAGACTGGATACTCGAAAGTATGCAGAGTAAGTGTTAGAAAATCTATGTCCTAGCCTTGACTCTAGTACTAATTAATGACCTTTAGCAGGTCACTTACTCTCTCTGGACTTCAGGTGACTCTTATGTAAAGGGGAAGAATTAAACCAGAAGATTTTTTAGGATTCTTCCTGCTATAAAATGCTATAATTCTAAACTGATTTGATATTGTGTGGGTTCTTAAATCTTTACAAATTGTTCCACCCATCTAAATTTTTTCTCTAAGATTCACTTTAAAAACAAATGAGGAAAAAAAAACAGTGAGAAGCATTTGAGATCACGCTCCTTTCTCCTTATGTTTGACTCAAATAAAACCTTATAAAAATTCTAAAAAATAAACAAAACAAACATGGTTATCACAGCCCTTAATTGCTATTTTCATGTTTGCTTATGCTCAATAAGGGGGGAGAAAACTTGTGTGTATTTCAGCTGATTAATTTATAATTTTGACATTATTAATTTTCATATAAAAGTTCTAGCCACTGAATCGAACATGATTTTATTTCACAATCAGTATATTTTTAGTATTTTACCATCAACATGTTTCCATAACTCCGACGGAACCTTAATACAAAGTTCTCCATTTCCTGCATCAGGATCCACAGCACTAACTGCAGCTGCATAGGCGTTGGAAAAATAATTGAGATTTCTCCTAGGAGGAGGAAATAAACACTTTAACAATAAGCCATATATTACATCAAGCATTTTCTTAAATATGTGACACCACTTGTTTGTAAGCATTACATCACCTTACATAATTCATAAGCATGCTTTTTAGCCAAGTTAACTGCTGCTCTACTCACCATGACAAAAACTATTAAACTACAAATACAATGACACATAATCGGCCCATTCACCAATGCTATGTGATTATTATTATCACATTCCTCATTAATTTTGGAATGTGAAAGCCTCTATACTCTCCTAATACAAATATAGAGAATATAGGCTGAATCTGAAGAAATAATTGTTCTTTATCGACCTGGCAAAAATTTTAATGCATTCAACAATCTTTATAATTTGACAGAAATTAGGATGTCTAAAATATGTCAGGATGAAAATCAATTCTCAGAATGTCATACTGCTCTTCTTCACTCCGCAAGTGCATGAAATGACAATGTAAGCTGAATGAGGGGACAACTTTCAGCTAGTTTACTGTTATATCCCCTATATGCCAAAGTAATCAATAAATATTTGTTCAATAGTTACTTGGCTTTATTTCCCATTGGATGAAAACAATACACAGAAGTCTTATGAAAATATGAAAACATCGTTTTATTCCATAAAAACTTACATGTATGTATGTGTACACACACACACACACACACACACACAGACACACACACACACACACTCACACACACACACATTCACTCACTCTACATTTCCTTACTGAAATCAGTTAAAGGGATACAGAAGAAATGTAAGGGGGGAAAAAAATCACAAGGCATGGTAAGAGCAAGAAAAAAAGACACACCATGAGCCATATTCTTGTTGTGTACCTTTATGTCTATCTTGCCATTAGATGAATCCACATAGTGACATTTCACTAGCTTACTAAGTTTTAGCCTAGTTAAAAGACAAGTTTTATATACTCTACTGAGTGATCATAGGGAAAAACCATTAAATAAAACATTCAAATTATACACTCTTAATTTGACAGAAGCCATTCTTCCTCCATCAATCTCTCTCCACTAACTAGAAAGGATGTAATACTAACTATGGATTTTAACAACTACACAACAAAAGGCTCTGGAAGTAGTTAAACAGACTGCTCAGTAATTTTAACAATTTCTTTCTGTTAGGTAAACAGGTAAAAGGAGTAAAAACTCCAGGACCACAGTAAAAACAAACTCTTGTTTACACATATCACCTATTTTTAAAAAAATTATCACACAAAAAAGTAAAAATAACTTTTTTTCCTTTGGTGTATAAGTTTTAACACATGTGTAACCACCACCACAATCAGGATACAGGACAACTCTCCATCGTCCCAAAAAGTCTCTTGTGCTCTGCCTTGTGTCAAATAAATAGAATCACAGAATGCAACCTTTTGAGGCTGGCTTGTCTCACTCAGTATGTCTTAGAAATTCATCAAAAGTGTTACGGGTATTAATAGTTTGTTATTTTTTACAGTGAATCCATCTTGTGACCATCACAAATAAAGCTGCTATGGACAACTGTGTATTGGTTTTTACATGAATTTAATTTTCACTACTACCAATATCCAAGAGTGGGACTCCTGAATCAATATGGTAAATGTAAGTTTAGCTTTATAAGAATCTGCCAAACTGTTTTTCAAGATGGCTGTAGCATTCTGCATTCCCACAAGCAATATATGGCAGTTCCAGTTGTTCCACATCCTTGCCAGCACTTAAACATAATATCTAATTTTAAAGACTACATCTATAGATTGCAATTTCTTTTCAATAAAATTTCCAAAACATGAAATTTGAAAGACAGGTGAAAAACTTATAATTTTCCCCTAGTTAGCAGTGAAATTCAAAAATGCCTCAGTTATTGGACTGCTCAGTTTCTTCATGGGAATTATTCTCAACGTCCTTATTTCCTAAGAAAAGGTAAAATGGTCCAAATAAAATGGTGAGTCATTATAAATGGAATCTATTGGAAAGTCAGTTAGGAGAACAATCTTCTCATGGTTTGGATTTCAGTGTTTGTTTTCATAATATGAATCAAATATGTTTCCTTTCATAATAACCTCATAAAAGCCAAAAATTACAAGGCAAGATCATAATCAGTGTTTTCAATTTTCAGAGTAATAATGAATACAAAATATTAATGTGCCCTTGGCTCTATAACCATTACCATCTCCAACCCCCAGTTCTTCTCAAGGAAACAAAGCTGAAAGACGAGTAATGCTGTAGGGGATATTGAAAAAATAAAAAAAGTAAATTAAGGTGATCAAAAGAATTTTCTCTAAGAACCTATTATAATCATCCACATTAAATTAAAATAATGTTAATTTCTTGTCAAATAAAGATGTGCTTCTTAAAACTATAGGTGAAGATTTTGCATAATTTAAGATTTATTACTTTAAACTTTTTCTCTATTTAAAAAAAAATCATAGAAGCACAATATACGTCGGAAAAGTATATATACTCTAAGTACAGAGCTCAATGAATTTTCATGAAACCAAAGTAGCCAGCATATGAAGCGAGAACAGAACTTTACCAGCTTCCGGAAGCCTCTTGTAATCTTTAACCAAACCTCGCTTCCCACCACCAAGGGTAATCCGTTATTCCGACATCTAATGTGAAAGATTAATAACTTAATATATATTCTTTTGTGTGTGATTTTTTATTCAACATTAAGTTTGTGAGATCCATCCATATTATTGCATGTAGTTGTTAGTCATTCATTCTCATTACTGTTAAGAATTTCAACAGTGTGAGAATACACTACAATTTACCATTTTACCATTGATGGATCTTCAGGTAACTTCCAGTTTTAACTATTACAAATGCTACTATAAACATTTTCATACGTATCTGTTTGAACACATGAACATGTTTCTATTGGGTGTATACCTAAGAGTAAAATTGCCAATCATAGAGTATGCATATATTCATAATCAATTTACATTTCTATTAGCAGTGTTTGAAAATTCCAGTTACTCTACATCCTTGTCAACATTTTTTTTTCTGTCTTCAATTTTGATAGTTTACATACAGAAACAAACAAAAAAAGCCAGCCAACAGAAAATCCATTTTCCAAAAATGGAACCAATACCAAAATTAATAAAGATGGCTTTTTAATAGTAATCAAAACAACATGTAATATAAGACTGTGAAATAAGGTTCGTTAGAGAAAACTCTACCTTAATAGGTTTTCAATGAAAAAGCCTAGGGGATTTCACTAACTATAAGCTCAAACTTGAGCCAACTACTTAAAATCTGTGAACAGCTAACGAATTTCAAGCTACTAGAAACACGAAATATAAATAAGGACAAAATGGCTCTATTGCTATGCATATGCTGATTAGTTCAAGTAGGAAGAACTCTACCTAGTTCCAGAATTACCACATTTAAGAAAACACAATGCCAAACCGGAGAGCATTCAGAGAAAGGCAAAAAGAATGGTAACAGATTTGGGAAGAATTTTAGATGAGAAATGGTTGAGAGTATTGATATTCTATAGAAAGGAAAAGAAAAAACTCAGGGAAAAACAATATTTAATTAGTATAAATTCGTGAATATATAACAAAATAGAGCATAGCTTGATGTAATAAAGAACTTTTGAGCATTTAGAGGGTGCTCTAAAATATAGCAAGCTCTCCAAAGCTGGAAGCCCTAAAACAGAAGGTAGAATAGTGCAGGAAAAATTCCTGTTGAAGTTTTTGACTAATGCTTCAGTTATGACAACTTAATTCTAAGCAATATTATTAATCACTGTAATCACTCAATAGCTACTTCATTTATATCTTAAGATAGCTTCACTTCTACTGCCACTCCTTAGTGGAAATGAAGGCAGGAGACAGAAATTAAATTGATTCTAGGAACTTTGGAAAGTTGAGACTTTTCAAACAGAATAAAATGTCTTCTCAATGTGGCAAAGCCTATCTAGGGAAGGAAATAAAACAATGAGGGAAGAGAGATACCAGCCACTGTAGGCTACCCATCCACAGAAGCAGTTTCTCTGACAAAGTCTATACTTACTTTATTCTAAGAAGAAAGAAATATAGAAAAAAAAAGAAAAGAAAAGAAAACACCAAAGAGCCCTAGCTTCTACGAAGGCAAACTATAAACTATAATTCATGAGCTCCAAACACAAAATGTATTTGGAGAAGCTTCAAGTGCTTCAATTACTTTACTGGCAGACAATAAGCCAAAACATAGAGAGATGGAGAGAAAGAAGCTTATGGACGTTACATAACCAATAGGGTTTTTAATCGCTAGTACGGGTAATTTAACAACTCAGTTAAGATGCATTTGGATTAAATACATAAAAATGCCTTAGTCTCTTATCTGTTTCCCTTCCTTACAATCTCCCTATATG
>NW_006439568.1:7099556-7126579 GCF_000325575.1 Pteropus alecto | reverse complement strand
AGGGCCTGGCACCTTAACTTTAAAACAAATAAGAAGAAAATGTGGTAAAGTAGTATATTACTTCTTTGAATGTTAGGACATTCATGTATGTATTAAAGATCAAATTTTACCACTGATTTTTAAGTTTGATTTATTTTCAGTTTCAAAACTGCTATTCTTCATTTCAGCTTTAGTAGAAATTGTATTGGTTCATTAAAGAAAGTAAGTTACTTTAGAAGAAAGGTAACAAGTATCAATGGACATGCTAAAGACCTTAACTGCCTTTCCCAAAGTTCCCTTTAAAAAGTTCCCTTTAAAAATATCATCCACAGGAGATATTTTTCACATCTGCCTGCTAAGAAAAGTATTATATCTTCTGAATAATTGGTATGTGTCTGTCTTGTGTCTGATGAATGGATTATACAAGCAGTAAGTGATAGTGTGTCTAAGTGATAGGGTTTCCCTCTTGGTATGGCAATCAAAATCAAATCTAGTTTTTCCTCTATTAATTGTACAATAACTTAATAGCATGTGTACCCACCATCCTGTTCACTTTTTATCCTTCATACAAATTTCATTAGCTACCTTTTAAAACTGCTAATATCTAAAACCAATCTGAAATCCTCTGTTGAACAAGAGAATAAACAAACAACACCAAAAATAACTAATGTCATCTCTCTTAAAAGTAATCAAGATTCTGGAGCTAGCAGAAAGGCAAGGGTAGTTAGCAAGTACTTACTAAGCAACTGTGGCTAACAGAGCTCCGGTTCTAGCCGAAAAGAAAATTTTAAGTATATTCTATTTTCCCAATATCCTAACCTAACTCTTGAAAAGACTCTCCTTTGTGACTTTGTTTTCTTTATAACACTAAAGGTGACAAGGTATCTTTCCTATCACTAGAGAAAAATCTAGGGGGATATCATCGCCTCACAATAAACATAGCCAAAGTAAATCTTGCTTCCTCAACAGATTTGGGGCCCACTGTTCTCATCATTGCATTGTCACAGATCATCTTCTTTGAGACCTGAGCAGCAACAACTGGTAAAGCAGATGTGCAAACACTGTTTTGTAACTGGCAGATGGAGAAGCTTCTTATTCTGCCATCAAATTCATAGTTTGAGGCTCGATAGGGTAGCTATTTTGGCCTCCTGGCAAGGCAATGGCTCCTCTCCCTGCCTTTTCCATTCATTAGTGGTACATTCTAACCCAAAGGCAGATGATTCTTTGTTTTTTGGTTGGGGGCAGAAGAGAACACAGATGATTTTGTAACAAGTCATTTTTTTTATATCAGATCCACGAGTGTGGCTATAAAAGCAATGAAATTTCAACAGCTCACCTTTATGAAATGAGAAGGCACAAGACCAATTCCGAGATTCCCTGAATTTTTCCCAATTCTATTTTCTCTTCTCTGAGTTTAAAAGTCTAAATGAGTGATTACTGGGATCATAAATATGTCTAAAAGAAGCCTCCTTTCTCAACCCTTCCAATCCTTTAAGACAGTAACTCTCAAGCTTTCGCTTGTATAAGAATTATCTGGCAGGCTAGTTAAAACACAAACTGCAGGACCCTATCCTCAGTTTCTGAGTCAGCAGGTCTGAGGTAATGCCTGGGAATTTGTATTTCTAACAAGTTCCCAGATGATGTGGACACTGCTTGGCTGGGAATTATACTTTGAGAACTGCTACCTTAAGGCAATATTACATAACTAAACTAGTTCAAATACCATCTTGACTAAAAAGAGTTTATAACATATAAAAAAAAGAGTTTATAGTTTGGGGCATTCTATTCTAAAATACTGAGAATCATAGAAAATGTATAATCTAATCTATCAAAGTTTTGAAACAAGTGCCTTCAAATGCAGTTGACAGTACTTAAATCAGCAAAAATCTTACTGGGGCACAATCAAGTAAAATGCTAAGAAGAGCCTTAAGAATGATAAGTAATCCTATTTTCCTAAGGAAATAATTCAAAGAGAAAAAATTTATCTGTGCCATAATATTTACTCAGCATTACTTATGATCATAAAAGCTGGAAGTTATACAAATACCAAACAACTGGAAAATAATCATACAAACTATAGTATACTGAATAACTAGAGTACTACCTGACCATAAAAATGACAAAAATATGAAGCCTATCATATGATGTGTGGAAAAGTAAAAACAAAGTATTGAAATCAAAAAAAGTATAAAACTGATCACAACAATATATATTTACTAATAAAAATCAGAAGTAGCCGCAATAGATGTAATATTTCAGGTGAAGGAATGATATATTTCAGACACAACATTTTTATATAATATTCTAAAATACTTAAAAAATTTTATAGGATATTTTATAGTAATCACCAACAAATTTTGGTGACCACCTAACTTATTGAACTTACATTTAATATTTATGAAGTATTTTAAAAAAAAAACATTTAAACTAGAAAAATAGCTAAGAAAATTTATTTAAAGTTCTCCAACAGTACTTCTTTAAAACTGTAGTCTGAAGAAGGAAAACTTAATAACTTACTATGTTGAACAGAACTAGTAAAATTTCTAGAACGAAATGTGCAGACTGGTAAAAGCAACAGAAATTAAAAACACTGTTAGAGATATCAACTTTGAAATGTATTACTTACTGTTTTGATTCATTATGACAAACTTCCAGGGTTGGATCATTATAAATAAAAGCGGCTTCTAAATCATTGATCCTTACTCGGTATATTCTACACTGTTTGCTGTTCAACTTGATTCTATTCAAGTTTGCAACTGTGGGAAATATAGTCAGTTCCACAAACCCCTGTAAAGATAAAGAAAAAAGCATTATAATTAAAACTGGTAAGCTTCAGAACACATTTCTTTGATTTTTACTGCTTATACACATAGAACATTCCAGAGACATTATCCCAAATGGCTACGGACATACAAGTAATCTCCGAGTATCTTCATTCCAAATATCGTTGTGCTAGTGACTGAATGGGTGTGAATTATGTACACTTCATCATCCTGATGGTTCACATTCACTATCTAGCAAATTAGACCATCTGCTAGAAAAGAAGTGAAAGGACTCACTACTCTTGAATATAATAATTCCTGGACAGACTGGAACCCAAACAGGAAGGAAACAAAATGACGTTGTGGGAGGCAGAAAGGGAATCAAAACCAAGTCGGTGAAAGAACACGGTCCCCCAAAAGAGAGTCAAAAACTACATCAATGAAGCTAACAAGTATGAGTCTCTGCACACAGGAGGTAAACCAGGACATGTGAAAGAGCAAGAGCTGTGAGAGACACTCGGGCAAGCAGAGAATATCAACTGCTGACTCCAAGAGCATATTTCACAGTGCTTGATGATTACCTACCAAGTAGTCTCAGAGGCCACATACATGTAGTTCTATTTTAGCTGCATGGTAAGCAATCCATCTGAAAAATGTATCTACGACATGAGCTAAACACACTGACTGCCCACCACCCCCTTGTGTTGAATCAAATGGGAAAGACACCAATGAAACATGGAATATGTGTTCAGTGAGTGAAATATCCTGGGTTGAATAATGATGGTCTCAAACACTAAAAATTGGAAAGACATGAAATAGTAACATTTCAGGGGCTGCAAAGTGAACAGAAAAATTTCAGAAGCTGCAACAGGAATATGGAAGACAAAATTCAAGCAATAACCATAAAGGACTAGATAATAACAATTATAATGGTTACTATTTAATGAGCATTACTATATGCCATATATTACATGAAATACTGTCATAATCCCAATAACTTTAAGAGATAAGTACTATGTTGTATTTTTTATAGATGTTAACACAGTTAAGAAATTTATAACATTAATAAGTGGAAAACTGAGTTTCAAATCCATTCCTAAATGACCTTAATTGATTTCCACTCACTATGCCATGTCTCCCAGTACGAGGCTTTTAAAAAACATGGAAGAATTTTTTTTAGATAACATTCAACTCAACTGCTCAAAAACCTAGAGATTTCATAGCTGTTTTTACCCCAATTCCCAAATAAGAGAACTATACATCCTTAAATTAGACCATGTTAAAAGCTATGTGGAAGCAACTGAGCACAGAAAGAGCAGAAGCAAAAAACACTGTTGATGAAGCCTCTGTGTTTAAAGGTGTTAACTGTGAGCAACTGCAAGGAGGAAGACCCAAACTCTCTTAGCATATCAGCGATGCAATGACTAATCTACATAAATAAGTGTGGATCAGTTGAAAGACAGCAAGCAGAACCAAGATAAAGGCAAAAGTTAACTAGAAAAGATTTTGGAAAATGATGTCAAAGGTCAACTACATAGGTGAAACATAAGACCATAGGTGAAACTTAAGAGCAGGATTTGGCTTCCTAAACTAATGTTAACAATAACAAAACAGTGAATGCAGTATATTTCACAAAGACAGGGAAACTCAGTCTTCTTGTATCATCAGTCTCTGACACCACCTAGAGTCCTAACCGATACCTGCCTGCAACACTGACCCGGTGACTGGCCTCCAATCCCTATCATGCTTAGCCACTGACATAACTGCAACCCCCGCAAGTGATCTCATATCTCCTTGCTCCTTGTTCTCTCCCTACTTCAACAGCTGACCATCCTCCTAGAGTCACTATCCTACTTTAAGCAACCTCTCCTGTGCCATTCGACCCTTTCAAAAACTTCTCTACCTTTTAGCCTTAGAAAGAATGTCTATGAATCCCCCTTGACAAGTTATTCTTTCATTTGCTATAAATTAGAGGAGAGGAAAACAGGAAACCTAGTTTGCACTGCTACTCCTAGACCATTTTCAGGATTTAATACAGCATAGAGCAGATGAGCAAAGGCAGCACAGTGTCACTGTTAAATGCGTGGGTTCTGGAGGTAGACCGCCTGCATTCAAATCTCAGCTCCACCACTTAGTAAGTGTATGATTTTGGGCTCAGTTACTCTAGCTCTCTATGCCTCAGTTTCCTCACCTGTAAAACAAGAATGACACTACCTGTCTTTTGGTGTTGTTATGACAACTGAGCAATTTAATATAGGGAAAGCACTTAAAATCCTAGATGGCACTTGTTATTATTCTTTTCTACTTCTTTCCTTTGTGTTCGTGCCATACAGGTATACCATCCTCTATTTGTCTTCATTAATATCCCAAACTCCCCAACATTCACTGAAAGGATCATACTTTCCCTTTCTAACCCATCTCTACCATCACTCTAAGTGACTTGAATGTAGCTATATCTGATACACGCCGTTACACTGCTTCAAAATTCCTTGACTTTAATTCCTACAATTTTCACTTCCATTCCAGGACAGCAAACAAGATCATACTCATCACCGCTCAGAACTGCTCTGATGCTGACATTTTAAACTTCAATGTCCAGTGTCTATCCTTCCGTCCCTCTTATTACTTCTCTTCAGTCCTCCTGTTCAACCACATTTAGTTCTCCTGTTCCTTGACATCCTCCAGTTTCTCACCACTATCTTTCCTGGAACCTTTAGGGCTACTTCTCCATTCTCCATGGATTCTTAACTTCGACCATTCTTCTGACAACTAGCGATTCTCTTGCCCTTCTGTTATACGTACCTATCTTTTCCTCCTGTTTAAGCATGATCCATCCACGAGTCCACTAGAAGCAGAAATTCTGCTCTAATAATTACTTTCTCCTATAATTACAATTTCTCTTCTCTACAGGAGTTTTTTTCTGTGCCTAAAACATGTTAAAGTCTCACATTTTTCTTTTAAAATCTTGAGATCTATGTCACCCTCAGATTAATTCATTTTTGTTTTTTTTCTGGAGTTATATTTTGGTTCTGATCTGACACGAATCCCTGGAATCCCAAAACATATCTATAGTCCATTAATCAGACCAGATGTCTCTGGTAATAAAGATGGTCATGGCCACGTCTATCTCAAGAGTAGCACTAGTGTTTATTTCCCCAGTCCCAGAACATACAGTTTTTATATTTTTAGTAACTGGCAAATCCCCCTATTCATTCTCTGACTAATGGAGTGAGGACTATTAAGGAAGGACTAAGTGAATACCACTAGACTGCCCATTTAACTTTCCCAAGATAGTAAATCAAAGCAACTAGACATCCCTTGGGGAACTGCAGAGATAAGTGCCATGAAAGATTTGAAAAATGCCTACTACAACTTCATTTAACTCAATTATTTGGCCAGTGCAAAAGTCAAGTAGGTTTGGAGAATGATGGTAAATTATCACAAACTTGCCAATCACAACCATGTTTGCAGATGTAGAATTTTTACTACACCAAATCAGCACTAATATTGCAACTAATTATCAAGCAAATGCTTCCCCCACATCCCAAAACCAAAAAACAAACAAAAAACCAGAAGCAGGTTGCTTTCAAGAACAGAATCCCTTCACTGTCCCTGAATAACTAATAACTATATCAACTCTCCTGCTCAGTCAAAACATAGTTCAAAGGTCCCTTGACTGCAGGATGGCACACTGAGAATTACACTGATGTACCAATATTTTACTACTGGACCTGGTGAGAAAGGATGAGTAAGTTCTCTAAATGCCTTAACAAAAAACATACAGATTACAGATGCCTGTCACATCAATAAGGCTTCTGAGATTCCAGTGATCTGAGACACAAAAATAGACCTTCTAAAGTGAAAGTTGCTTCATTTTGCATTCCCCTGGATGGTGGGGGAGGAACAAGTGGGAGGAGCAGGGAAGAAGCTTCTTTGGATTTTGAAGGCAATATCTATAGTTGGGCATACTGCTTACTAAGCAACCTATAAGGCTATAAATTTTGAGAGGGTCCAAGGCAAAAATGGATCCTATAGCAGGTCCAGGCTATTTCAAGCCGCCCTGCCACTGGGGCCTTATGACTCAGCATATCCAATGGTATTGGAAATGTCCATGGCAGACAGAGATGCTTTATAGACTTTGGCTTTCTCCAAGAGAATGACAGTGCACATTCCCAGAGTTTAGGAGTATGGCCATGACCTCTTCTGCCAACAACTATCTCCCATTTCCAAAGCAACTACTGCCATTGCTACTAGACCCGCAGTAGAGACTGAACACATGACCATGGGACTCCAAAGACTGTTACCTGAAATGGCCCTCCTGAACTGAGTATAATATGAAGCTCTGAAGACTAAAATTGAGCATGTGCTGCACCTTTCCACTTTTAAATGGAAACAACACATCTGGACTAGGCCAAGTGGATTCATAAGGCACAAGCAAACAGCATGAGCAGGTGACTCAGAATCCAGTGGGACTTGCTCCCTCTGCTTCTCCACCTCTTCCCTGGTCCACACCTACGGCCTCATAGAGAGTTCCCTATGCTTAGTTGATAGACTAGGACGAAGCACAAGCCAGAATTATGAAGTTCTCAGTTTTGCTGGTACCAGTTAGAAATGGGGAGTAGCTGACATAAGAATCCTACTGAAGTGTGGCCCTGAAATACAATGGAAGAAAATCCTACAGTGGGCAAAACACTGGAAATATATCTGGTTGCACAGTACGTACTTTACATAGCAGCAGAGATGACCTGAAATAAACATCTACACTGATCCATGGGCAGCTGGTTAGGAACTTGTAAAGAATAAGACTGAAACCCTGAAAATTAGAAGATGGTGGAAGAAGTGAGTATATGAATAGATTTCTCAGAATAGGTATAATACGAAAATATTCATGTTGTTATCACATAAATGGCCATCAGAGGGCATCTACTGCCCTTAAACATCAACTGCCAAGATTATCTATCCAGTATATGTCACAGACTCTTACCCTAGCCACCTTTCTCAATACACAAAATGGTCATGGTGGCAAGAATGGAGGCTATGCATGAGCCCAACAACATCGTCTTCCCCCATCAAGGCTAATCTGACTGACTACCACCACTGCCAAGTGCCCATTTCCCAAAAGCAGAAGATCACAGTAAGCTTCTAATGGGACCTTCCCAGGAAGGATCAGTGAGTCACTAGGTAGAAAAATAACTGCATCAGACAGCTTGCGTCATAAGGGTGCCAGTGATTTGCCCTGTTAAGAACAGACACGTATTCTAGATTTTCCTTCTCTAACTACAATGTACAGTTGACTCTTAAATAACTTAGGGGTTTGGGGCACCGGCTATCCAGTTGAAAATCCACATATAACTGAAGTCAGCCCTCCACCACCGCGGATTCCCAACTGTGGATGGAAAACAGCTGACCCTTGAACAATGAGCATTTGAACTATGCTGGTACACTTATACAAAGAAATCCACATTTAAGTTCAAACCCCATGTTGCAATACCTCACATGTGCCTCCCTTGATACACAGAAAGGTGGCAACGGACTCTTAAAACACAGAAAATTTACTGGTTTTATCCTGTGCTCCATCACCCAGAAGCAGCTGGCATTATCGATTGCTAAAGGTTCAGTTACGCACCAACTGAAAGACGTTCAAAAGGATGCTGTCTTAAACTAGTGGACAAAAAATAGGGTCACTTCTCCACAGCCAAAACAGATCTGAGAACCAAGGAATAAAATTTGGAGTGACAATTTTCACTATTGCACCAAGCCACTGAAAGAACATTTGCTTCCTGTCTTTGCGACCTTGGGTTCAGTGTGTTTAGAGGTCCTAGTGGTCAAGGGAGAAATGCATCCGCTAGGGCACATAGTCAAGGTTCCATTAAATTGGAAGCTGAGACAGTCCCCTGACCACTTTGGGCTCCTTATGACAATGAATCAATAGGCAGAAAAAGAAGTCACTGTACTGGCTGGAAAAACTAATCCCAATTATCAACCAGGAACTGAGGTTCTCCTATACAGTGAGGATAAAAATTACATGTGGAATATACAGGATTCGCTGGAATGCCTCTTAGATCTCACTTGATCAATATTCCTACTCAATGGAAAACTGCAACAACTCAATAAAGATAGGACAAGCAAGGATGCAGATCCTACAGAAAAGGTCTAGGTCAGGTCAAAAGAAATGCTGATAAAAAGAAAGGAGAAATGGAATGGGTGGAGGAATAAGGAAACATTATATCAGCTATGGCCTTGATACCAACTTAAGAAAGCACGGGCTGTAGTGATAAGTTTCACATTCTCTTATGCAGTTTTCTTTCCACTATCTACTATGAAAGATTCTGGTGATAGCTAATATTTTAGGTGGGAAGAGTACTGAACTGCCATTTCTTTACACTATTACATTAGTTCAGGGGTCAGCAAACTTTTTCTTAAAGGGCTAAACAGTAAATAGGTTTTATGAGCCACACAATTCTGTCACAGCCACTCAAATCTCCAAAGCAACCATAGACAACATATAAATAGATGTGATTGTGTTCAAATAAAACTTTACTTACAAAAATAGGTAGTTGCCTATTGCTAACCCCTACAATAGCTGATAGGACTTTGTAAGTCCTGTGCTGGGAACACTAGCTCTTTATCTCAACATACAATAAGATGCTTTGGAGTAAAAGGGGTAAACTGTTCTAGTCTCCTTTTGCTCCTCCTAATCCACTCTCCACCCTACTTTGTACTCCAGGAGCTGCACTAACTGGGCCCTCTGGCTTCTGGTTGGCTTGCTCAAATGGGAGACACCGGAGGAAACTGAAGAGCGGAAGGAAAAGTAAGCTTATTATATTTATTCCCCCAGGTTCCTCTCTGCCAGGGTGAGGGAGGCAGTGGCTTCATTCTTCTACCAAAGGCCATTTAAAGGACTCTCCCACAGCTACAGTAGGTTCTAGTAACCTCTCCCTTTGTTTCTTCAGGTTTAAAGTGGTAACTGTTCCTGAATGCTATCTAGTGTGCTCCTCTATCTTGTTTCTTCTCTTAACCTCGTTTGTTCTTGCTGAAGTAGTCTTTTCACTATTTCTCCTCAATTAACATGTATGAATGTGCCATTCGTTTCCTTCCAGGACCCTAACCCACATACCATCTGGCCAATATTTCCAGTGGGAAACCTAAAATCATCCACAACTCCTTTATAGCATTCCTAATAAGACTCAACTGCAATCCCTTTCTGCCTATGATTTTGCCAGGGGCAGAGGAGGTAAAGAAGGGGAACAATAAACAGAAGGGAGTTGCAAATGACTCTTAGGTCACTCTTAATTAAAAACAGCTCGATTACTTATTAACTTCATGCCTTTAAGAAGTTAGCCTCCATTCTTTCAGATGCTTTTTATAAAAATTAAAATTAAAATAGTATCTACCTCATGGGGTCATTGTGAAGATTAAGTGAGGCTGGTCATGCACATATAACCTTAGAAGACAGTCTTATATGTAGTATGTACGCAATAAATGTTCACAGTAATTCAGTCAATCATGTCTACTATATTTCTATGCCATTTCGCTAAAATTTTCATTCAGGGCTTCATCAATTCTCCCCTAGATTATTACAGTAACCTCTTAATTAGACTCCCTAATTCTTATGTCTTCACTACCCTATTCATACAACACAATATATCTTGAGTATCCTTCCATGAGGTACAAGGTAAGAAACCATATGTAAGGAATACTGAAAGAGAAATTCCTTAAATGAAGAAATTGAACTTAATGAACTTTTAAGGATCCTTATAAATCTAAGATTCTATGATTCTTATGAAAATGTTACTTTTTAATATCTGTACAGCTCATCATATGCAAACAAGCTGGAGAGAAAAGTTTACGCCATCACTCAAAGAAAACCAGCTCACATTAAGATTTTGGTCTTTTAACACAGGTCCCCCTGAGAGAGTAAATTAAGTACTTGGACTGTCAAGGACTTTCTTAGAATGAATTCTATCCACAACCCATACACCTAAATGGGGGAGGGGAGGTTGATACTAGATTTCAAACACCTTATCTAAAATTTCACAAGCAAGCAATGTCACCTTAACGAGGTCAGTCAAAAATCAGAAAACAAAACTGGCCTCTTAGCCAAGTCAGCGTGTGTGCTAATCTTAATTTTTTTTTTTATAGCAGAAATCTCACTATGGGCTTATTCTTGTTTCATGTACAAATCTAAAATTCTTGGTAATATAGACATTCATATTCCACAACAGATTAAAGGGAACAAAACTTTAATCAGGAAATAGGAAAAAAAAAAAGCGAGGGGAGGGAAAGTTTCTAAGTATTGGTAAAGGGTGGACTTGTTACTGCTTATGATTGTTGAGAATATACTTACCACAACAGATTTTCTCTGGAAGTTTATGTTGTTGATGCAGACGACCTGATGGGTTGTATATTAAAAAATACAAAAAATAAAGAAAACATCTCTATTATTAAATGAAGCATAAGTCCATCCAAGTATAAGCAACGACTGGGTTCTAAGCAGTTCAAAATCACACTTTCTAATTTTAAAACACTACAGATTGGGTGAACTTGCTTGTTTCAAATATAGCAACAGCCACGAAAATAAATTTCTTTGGACAAATATAGTGCAGTACTTTTAAGAAAAAGGTCTGTTAACCTGCAAGGGGCATTAAATCTGTTGGAATTACTCTGTCATTCAAAGCATTTTCACCCTGGAAATATTTATTTCCACCACAGTGAGCGGGATCTAGTTCCCCACTGGGTTTCCCAGGCCAACCGAGTCAGTTCCAAGCAATCACAAAATATAACTAATGAAAACAAAACCTAGGAGAGAAAAGTGAAATGAAAAAATACTTATAATTTATATGGCCTTGGGCTTTCGAAGCCCTTGTCTCCTTTCTTCCTGTTCATTCTGGCGGGCTCTAAGCCAGTCGGCGGCATGAAGCGATCCGGCAGAGCTTGGGTTCTCGGCTTCACCGACCGCTGCGGGGCATTACCGGGGCATCCGCACACTCCCCGGCTCCCCCGCGCTCCCCGGAGCTCCCTTGGCACCCAGGTCCGGCCCTGCCCGTGCCGCCGCCGCCTCAAATTCGCTCTCCCGATTCGGCTCCCCTCAGCCGCTTTCGCCGAGCTCCTGTCACGGAGACGTGCCTCTCAGACACCGATCAAAGCGACCGCCAGCCGACATCTTGGCTGTCACCTCTGACCTCCGGCGTGACCGGAAGCCGGCGGAGGGGGCGGAACCGGAAGTTTCTTGTAGGTGGGCGGGCCTTGCGATACCGGTGGGATTTTGTGTTTGCCTTTTCATGGACTTATAGTGGGTGAGTACTGTTGAGATTTAGGACAGCGAACACAAATAAATATTTATTAGGTGAGTTGAGAAGAGCGGGAGAGAAAGGAGAGAACTTTAAATTTTAGAGTAATAAAGGTCTAGCGCAAGCACTTTGAGAAGTATGGGAACAAAGTCTGCGAAGAGCTAGGGGCGCGGAGCTAGGAACCTGAGTCTCCTAAAACCAGGAGGGGTGTGCCTCTGGTCTGTCGTGTAAACAGACACCATAAACTCACTGGGCTCCAGTGATTTAAGCTGCAAAATATGTGATTAGATCCCGGATCGTCTAACTCAGACTCCAGATTCCTCACTAGGTACTGCTGCCTTGGTTGGGGTGGGGGTGGGGGGTTGTGTGTGTGTGTGTGTGTGTGTGTGTGTGTGTTTTAAATAAAATAATCCACATAGATCCAGAAAAATTTCTTGAAAGACAGGACAAATATTTTGAAGCCATCGTATCTGCATTTTATGTGCTTGAAGATAAAACTGTAAATTCAATTAACAGTTATGTCTTGGTTAATTAATTGTGGGTTATCCATTAACATTATTTTAACCTTAGACCAGATTTATCTGTGCCTACCCTCTCCAACTGTCCTTGTCACAGTGACAAGTTCATTAGCTAAATTAAAATTAATTTGAATTTTGGCCCAAATGAAAACAAATTAGGAAAATAAAGCTATAAAAGAACTTTATCCAACATTACTTGTACATAGTTTTCTAGTGACGTTACCTGTGTCAGTATTCTCCATTACAGGATCATAAACTCCTCTATGAGTATCCTTCACATACGATTGAGGATCAAATTCATGCCATTCCAAAGTGTGTCTCTCCATCAACCAGGCAAACAGAGGAGCAAGCAATCAAGCCAATATCATCAGTGCAAAGAACTAAGGTAGACAACTAATGGCATCTAGTGACTTTCTGTTGGTGGAAGGCTCAGAGTGGAGGGGAACCCACTTACTTGAGAAATGACATTTAAGTGAAGAAATAATTCTCTTCTAGGAAACTATCACTATTTAGTTGTCTGAAAGCTTTTAAATTTATTAATGATTAGAATGTCAAATCCTAGTTAATTGAAATGTTTAATCCAAAAAGTATAAATAAAACCATATAGACTATAGAACTATACTAAACATAAAAAATAGCACTTTCTTTTGTTCTTGTTTACACTGTGTACACTGGTACATAATAGAAACAAAATTTGAAAGATACAGAAACATACATTTAGGAAAAAAAGAGCGGTCGTTTCAAAATGCTTAAGATGAGGAGAAAATAATGCCTCAAACCACTAGGTTTTTAAAAGTCTGGAATACAAATACATAAAAGAACCTTTTTGTTATAACCAGAAACTTAGTCCCCCCCAAAAGAATGTTCTTTTAAGGAATAGGCCTTCTTGAGTTGTAAACTTTAACACCATTTTGCATGGAAGATCGAGAATGTTTAGTGAGTAATGCACCTATGGTTTGCTTCTCTCCACACAAATCTCTGCGGGAACAATAAAAAAAAAAAGAATAGCATGAATATTTTAGAGAACACAGCATAATATTCACAGTACTAGTTACTTATATCTCTTTCTCCTAAATCCATCTTTCCAACAAGCGTGTGTGTGCCTGCGGAAGAGGCAGGGTAGAGAGCAGTTACTACCAAGCCTTAATTGAACTAGGTATATCACATGCAGTATCTTCGACATTCACAAAGAGTATGTGTAATATATTATTTAATCCCACATTAAATGAGTAAACCAAGGCTTGGTAGTAAAAGAGCCAAATTTTGCAGCCACCTCTGTATGACTTCAAAGCTCAGGTTTTTTCATTTTATCACACGGCCTCCAAATTAGAAATACAAGCAATGTGGTACAGGAGGGGTCTAGGCTCAGAAATCCTGGATAGTTGGCCACCTGTGTGAGCTTGTCTAGGTTGCCTCCCCTCCTTGAACTTTAGCTTACTCTTCTGTACCCCGCCCTCCCAACAAAAGGAGACTATAACTGGAACATAATGGAGGGAAGAAAGGGAGGACATGAACTGAAGAAGGGAGCAAGGGCTAGATCATGTAGGGCCCTGAAGAACATGGGAAGGAGTTGTGATTTAATTCTAAGCATAATAGGAAGCCACTAGGAGGGTTTTAATTAATGGAAAAGCTTAATGTGATCTAAGTTTCAAATAGTGGAGGCAATGAGGTGATGATTATAGAAGCTGGGTAGTGAGTTCATGGAGGGTTCATTATATTATACTGTCACTTCTGAATGTTCAAAATTTCCAAAATAAAAACTTTGGGGGGGAAAAAAATAGGGAGAGAGAAAGAGGGCAAATAGAAGGAGACCAATTCAGAGTCAAATATGAGATGATCCATCAGAATTTGCTTACAGTTTGAACCAGGGAGTGAGAGAAAAAAAAGACAAGGGTGATTGCTCGAGTTTTTGCCTGAGTAACTGGATTAATGGTAGTGCTGTTAACTGAGATGTGGAAGATGGGGTTAGGACAAGGGGGTATCAACTGTTCTGTTATGAGTATGTTAGGTTTAAAATTCCTATTAGATATCCAAGTGAAAATGTTAGTTAGGCAGCTTGATATAAGAATCTGGAGCTCAGGAAAAAAGTTAAGTATGAAGATAAAATTAGGAAGACACTAAATTTAAATCCGGGCCTAGATGAAGGCACCGAGGGAAAAAATATAAACGGAACAGAAGACGTGTGTCCAAAAACAGTGTCCTGGAACACTCCAACATTTGAAGATTGGGAAGAACAGGGAGACAACAGCAAAAGAGAATAGGAGCCGCCTTGGGGGAGAGGGAGAAAACTGGTATGTTTCAAGTATAAAGTGGTCCAGGGCGTCCAATGGTGCCAAGAGGCCAGAAAAACAAGGACAGACAATTGGCTACTGAATGTAGAAAGATGGATGTCATTGGGTTAAGAAAAGAATAGGAGACAAAGAAGCAGAAAGTGAGTACACAAACTTTTAAAAGTTTTCTTGTGAAGAAGAACAGAGGACATGGGGTCCAGTTGGCTGTTATTGTTGTTTTCTAATGATGAGCAATACTACAGAATATCGTTGATGGGAATAATCCAGTAGACAGGGAGACATTAATAACACGAAAGGAAAAGGATAACAAGATGTAAGCCTTTAAAAGACCAGAAGAGATGGATCCAGTGCAGAAGGAAGACTAACTTGAGAGGACGGTGGTGCATTATACAGGCAGGACTGCAAACAGAGTGGGTGCAGACACAAAGAGGCTGGCAGATTTGGCAGTGGAAAAAAAGATAGTTTTTGTCTGTTTCCATGTTCTCAGGAAACAAGGTCATCAGCTGAGGATGAAGAGGAAATGGGGTGCTGGTGGTATGAAAAGAGAAAAGAAAAGGTAAAGTGAGCTCCAAGGGTAGAAAAGTTTCACAAGGAAATTATGCCTTGCCAGGGGCCCTAAGTACCATTTAAGTTCTTAAGTGAGCTTCACAAGCCCAACGACATATTGTTACCTAGGAAATTTTAGCTGCCCAGGGATAGGCACAAAGTAATCGGAAAGTTGGGTTTAATCTTTGTAGGTTTTTGCCTGGGAGGTTTATGACAGGTTGGAGAGAGAAGGCCAAAGGGGTAGTGCGGAGAGTAAGTTGGAGAGACTGACCAGGGAATCCAATCTCAAGAGAGAGGACTTGAGAGGTGAGACACAGTGAAGAGGTGACAGTATTAGTGGATTTGAGGTCCTATTAGTGGCTTCGGGGCAACTCGTCTTTCTGCAATCTGCAATCTAGCTTCTACCAAAATGTTAAAGCAAGGCAGCAGGAAAGATCAGAAGTGGCATCTGAGAGGGGTGCTGGCATTGGAGTCATAGTGGGGTATATAGTTTGACCATCCCTCTAAGAGCGGCAATTTTGCAGGGAGGAGGGCAGAGAAGTGGTTTTCAGAAGCTGTGCTAAGGAAGAAAGATAACATATACCCAACCTCCAGGATCAGCAGTTGTGGAGAATGATAGAGAAGACAACCATCACTTGAGAAAGTTTCGAAGGAAGCAGACAGTAACACCAAAAAAAAAAAAAAAGTGTTCTAATAAGAAATCTAAAACCCTATGCCACACTTTATTTTTTAAAAGAACTCTCAAAATTCATTTTTAATAATTTACTTACTGAATATATGGAGCAATAGCTTCTTCTGTCCACTTCTCCCTTAGAGAGAATAGACTATTAAAACGTTCCTGATTATCCTCAGGTAAATCATCTACTTTTAACAAAAATATGGTTTCTGGTCTCGACTGTCTATCCACCAAGGCTAACCCCTATTAAGAAATGAGAAAAAGGACAGTTAACGTAATGGTCTAATGTTTAAATATGACTCATTCTTTTAACTTTAGGTTTAGCTTAGCCCAAAGCATTGAGATGCCAGCTTCATGAAACTTACGCAAATTACCCAGAGACTTACAATAGCTTTTTTCATTAAAAAACAAAACACCTCCTTTAAACAGTGAATTCTCCTTTTCCCTTCTGCAGGCTGGCTTCTACCATACAATTTATCAACACAGCTCTAGTTTGGTCCCCAATAACCTGTCATTGACAAACCCAGTGGGCCCTTTTCTTGGATTCATCCGGTTAGCTCTGTTTTGTCAATGTTGCCCCTTCCTCTTTGAATCTCTATCTGACATCACCGTCCCATTATTTTCCCCCTAACTTCATGTTGCAGTTCCTTGGGCCTCCATCCTGACCCCTCTACTTGTCTCACTGTCGCTGTCCTGAGTAACCTGTAATTTCAACTTGCTAATAACTGTAATACTTGTACCTAAACTCGAATCTCTCTTCTGAGCACCCGATTTCTATATCCAAACCTATATATGAACTAATCGTGTTTGTCACCCAAACCTGCTCTAGTCCCACTATCCTAGGAAGCCAGGAAAGCTAGGCATCATCATCGATTTCATTATTCAAACCCCACACTTAAGTGGTCACTACATCCTACACATTTTAAAGCCTCAACATTTCTCTGTCTATTCTCCATCACCTATTTCTTTGGCCAGTACTCTCTTAGTTAGTATTTAAATGTTGAGAGCCTGGATGGTTCTCCTTTTTCATTATCTAGTCTACCTACCTTCCTACCTTCCTTCCTCCCTTCCTCCCTCCGCACTCCTTCTCTTCCTACCTATTGCTAATGTAATAGTGTTCTTTCTAAAAGGCAAAACTCATCAGGTAGCTCTAGATTCTAAGTAGTGTCAATGAATGGCCCCACAGAGCTTTCTAGATAGAGCTGAAATTCCTTACCACAGTCCACAATGTCCCTCACTAACTTACCAGCACCTTTCACTCCAGTCATGTATCCCTACTAACAGGGCCCCAATTTTTATCCCTCCATGCCTTGGAACATGCTCTCTCCGATTCTCATCTCTGCCCTTCCATCTACAGAATTAAGTTCATCCTTTCCAACTCGACAGCTCTGCTGAAAAATCATCCTGACCAGATCAATAGCCCCTTTCCTTTGCTCCTATTACAGCTCATGCATGCCCTTCCCATGGCAGGGATTGCCCTACGTTGTAAGAAGAGATTAACACATGTAATGTGCACCCGCCTCCACTGCCAGTCCCCAGGATGAGGACCTTGAGGCACCTCGCGTGATGTTTTCTCTACAATGTCAAGCATGGTGCCTAGTCATAAAAGGAACTTCGTAAATACTAAGCAAATCCTTTCACTTATTTAACAAATACTTACCAAGCATACAATATATGCCAGGCAGTATGCTATATACTGTCAAGCAACAGTGAACAAAATTCTATCGAAGGAGAGAGTGCGGAACTGCATGATTAGACAGTTTTTTCCAAAGCTAAGTGATAAGTGCCATGAAGGAAAAATAGAGGGTACTAAGGAAGAATAAAACAGAAGGCATTGTTTTAGAGTGAAGGAGGGACTCCTTGATGAAGTGACTCAAAGATGAGTAGGAGGTGGCCAGGTGAAATTAGGGAGAAGATCATTCCAGAACAAAAAGCCTTGTATGAAGGTCCTAAGGTAAGAGAGAGCTTGATGATTCTGAAAACCTAAAAGAAGGCTGGTATACAGTGAGCAGGAGAGAGAAAGTTGCAAGAGATGAAGCTATGGAGAAGATTATGAAGCGCTTTGTAGGCCAAGATACAAATTCTTGATTTCATATCTTAAATGCAGTGGGCAACCATTACAGAGATTGAAGCGAGATGCTCAGCTAAGCTGACCAGCATTTTAAAAAGATCATTCTAGTAGCACTGCAGAGAATGGATTGGAGGTGAGCACAATCAAAAGTATGGAAGGCCTGCTTAGGGATGTTGTTGCTACTTAGAGCCAGATGAATATGAGAGTTTGGGCTAAAACAGTAGAAATGGAGAGAAGTGGAATCAAAAGCAATACCCCAGATGGGAACCGGGATTAACTGCAAATGGGCCTGAAGATTCTCACTGAGGTGATTAAAATGTTCCCAAACTAGGCTCCAGCTCTCCATCTTCCCTGGCTGTAACCTGCCCCCCCCCGCCCCTCCCCCAGGGGTACATAACCCATCTTCTAGCACATAATGTGCTTTTAATAAAAGAATATTTCTCATTTAAAAAAATGTTTTAAAACTAGACCGTGGTGGCTGTGTAATTCGCTAAATTTACCTAAAATCCTTTTTAAAAGTGAACTTTATAATACGTAAATTATTCTTCAAGAAGACGTTGGGTTTTTCTTAAGGATTTTGTGAGATGGATTGAGTGCATAGTCCACTCATAGTGGGTGCCTAGGAAAATAAATACTGGCTCCAAATTCAGTTCCAATACAAGTTTCATTTCACCTAGTAATTAATATTAACCCATCGAGTTATGGTGGCGGTCACCATCACTACCTTACCTTAAGCTGGTCAAGCCTAGTTGTCATTCCTTCAGGAACACTCTGTTGCCACACTTCTTGAAACTCAGCGAGATTGAACTTCACTGCATTTTGAAGTAGCATTTGTGCTGTGGCTCTGCATATTTTGTCAGCGCTCAATTCAAAATACACTTCACCTGAGGAAAAGGTACCAGATAGTTTCATGTTTTCTTCTTACACTACTGTTTCTTTTTCCTCCATGCAGTTCACAGAAAATTATACACAACTCATCTCCCACATAACCATGGAGTTATTTTTAACATGAACACACCTCAGAAAGGCACGTTAATTTGAACATACAAGTTAAAATACTTTCCAAATCTTACCTTCCTCTACATATTTTCTCCCGTAACATTTGAGACAGTGTTCGATCATTTTCCTGAAAAATTTTAAACACTCATTTGAAAAGTTATCACATTTTTATGCATTATATTTTCGATACCATTGCTAACTAGAAACTAAGATAGAAATTTGAGATTTGAAATAATAGTATATGATTCGGGTTGCCAAGTAAAACTTTACATTAGGCACTAAGTAAAATATACTGGGAAGCTATTACATGCCAGACTATTATAAAATGGCTTAAACATAATTATATAACCATCACGTACATTTATTCACCCTAGTGACCAAAATTCCCAAGTCCTTCTTGGTTATATAGTTTTCAAATTTCTATAAGATATCAAAATATAGTCTATACTTATGCCCTGGGTTTAGATCCAACTTGAAATATAATTTTCTTCCCCTTAAGGAAATCTGGAGGGACAGTGATCAACATACTTACTCTGGCTCTAAAGGGCCAAGTTCCTGAAGGCATATATTCAAAGGAACTTTACTAAAAGACCAAGATTCAGAATCCACAAGCTGAGTTACGTGATTCAGAAGTTTCATCTCATAATCAAATTCAAGAATCCTCCAATAACCTACAAATTCCAAAAGTTGTATTTATCAAAGAACATGTTAGGCAAATTAATTGGCTAATAAACTGATAAAGTAGCTGCATGCTCTTGTCCACTGCAAAGCAGGAGACACTTTCTCGCTCTAACATGGTTCTATTACTACGTAATCCAAAGAAAAAGGCCTGTAAAGAGTAGTTAAAGTCACTAGCCACACTCAGATCTTCTCGTGTAAAGATGATCATGTGTAGTCTCTACCCCACACCCAAAAATACAAATATCATCGTCCTTGAGCCCAAAAGATTAAATAAACAATATGCAACGGGGTGAAGATGTCTCAAAACTCCTCTTATATAATGTTCAATGTTATCATTATTAATAATAGTAAGCAATGCTACCTCCAATCTCACAGGCATTTAGCACTTGTAACTGAGCCATTAGTTCTTCCTCACTTGCCTGAATTTGATCGAGCAAATCTTCAGTTGTATACTGAAACAAGAAAACAAATCATTTTAATTCCTATGTAGAACATTTTTTTAAGACTTACCGAGTTTGTGGGAGTAAATACATAGACCAGATTAAAGCAACATTCATACACCAGTTCAAATTCTTTTGTTCATGTGTAATGATTACTACATGAAGTCAGTGGATATCACAGAAGAAAATACAGGGTTGAATCTTTGTAATGCTGGATTTAGCAATGACGCCAAATAACACCAAAACATGAGCAACAAAAGAAAAATAGATAAATTGGATTTCATCAAAATGAAAAACTTTTGTAGTTCAAAATATCATCAACACAAAGGGACAAATATTGTAGGATTCCACTTATATGGGATATAAAAGTAGTCAGATCCAGAGACAAAAAGTAGAATAGTGGTGGCCGGAAGCTGCGGGCAGGGGAGACCGGAGAATTAGTGTTTAATGGGTAAAGAGTTGCAGCTTGAGAAGATGAAAACTTTCTGTAGATGGATGGTAGTGATGGTTGCAGAACAATTTTAATGTATTGAATGCCACAGAACTATACACATACGGTTAAATTGGTAAATTTTATGTTAGATACATTTACAACTTTTAAAAAATTAAGAAAGTGAAAAGACAACCCTGAGAATGGGAGAAAATATTTACATATCACATATCTGATAAGGATCTTGTATTTAGACTATATAAAGAACTCTCTTACAACTAAGTAATAAAACAACCCAATTAAAAATTGAACAAAGGATTTCCTGAATAGACATTCTCCAAAGATATATAGTCAACAAGCACATGAACAGAGGCTCAACATCATTAGTCATTAGGGAAATACACATCAAAACCACAACGCTACCTCTTTAAATCCATTAGGATATAAAAAGACAGATAATAACAAGTGTTGTCAAAGATGTGGAGAAATTGGAACCCTCATACGATGGAATGTAAAATGGTACAGCCACTTCGGAAAACAGTAGAATAGTTCTTTGCAAAGTTATACAGTTACCACATGACCCATCAATTCCACTCTTTGGTATATAACCAAGAGGAATGAATACAGAAATCCACCAGAAACTTGTACATGAATGTTCACAGCAGTGCGAGTCATAATAATTAAAAAGGAGAAACTACCCAATTGTCCATCAACTGATGAAGGGGTGAATAAAATGTGGTATATCTAAAAAAATAGGGTACTATTCAGCAATAAGAAGGAATAAACTACTGATACATGCTACGACATGAATGAACCTTGAAAACATCATGCGAAGTCAAAGAAGAAGCCAGTCAGAGGAGGCCACATATTACATGTTTCTATCATATGAAATGTCCAGAAGAGGCAAATAAATCAGTAGAGACAGAAAATAGATTACAGTTGCCTAAGACTGAGGTGAGAGATGGAAGGAGGGAAAGGTAGGATTAAAAGGTAATAGCTAAAGAGTATGAGGTTTCTTTGGGGGGTGATGAAAACGTTCTAAACTTCATTATGGTGATGATTGTACCACTCTGTGAATGTACTCACAACTGTTGAATTTACAATGAGTGAATTGTTTGGTGCATGAATTATGTCTAAAAACTGTTACAAAAAAGAAATCGATCAGTCAATGGAGAAAAAGAGAACTTCTGATACAAATGTGGTCTTCAGAATCAGTAGAGTTCTATAATTTTGAAATTATAAAAGCCTTTTTTTAAATTGGTTTCTAAATATTTTTCCATACTTCTAGGAATTAGTCAATTCTGACATTACAGTAAAAAATACTTTCCATAAAGTATTTATGTAATACATAAATTCCAATACTTATCATAATGCATTTTCTCAAGAGCTCCTAATTATAATTTTCACTAAAAATTTAATTTCTAAAAAATTATAATTGCAAGGTTAGAAATGTGAGCTTTCGTCTACACAACCATCACCACGATATATAGGATTTGCTTTAAAATATTCCAGAAAAATAAAAACAAGGTGGGAGGCAGAAGGGGATAGAAGAAAACAAGATTGACAAAGTATCAATAAATGTTTAACAGAGTAATGAACATATAGGGGTCTTTCAACTTTGGGGTATGTTTGAAATTTTCATAATATAAACAAAAAAGTAAGAATGTCAACATTAAGTGCCTCTAATTATAGTTCTATTTTTTAAATTCCAAATTAAACAATGAAAATAATAGTCTTACTTTTGAGCAATTTGAATTCTCTTCTTTTTGACTGTCAGGTCCTTCGTAGGTATTCTCCATCAAAAGTCTCTTTAGCTTCTTTAATTTTGGTCTACATCTTCTTAACTCCCAATAATTATTAGAAAAGCCAAAGATCTAGAAATTATAAGTATATATTACATAAATGTATATAAATTATATATGGAAATTATAAATATAAATATCTATAAATTGTAAACATAAATATAAACATTTAGGGTCCACTCTAAAAGAAAATTTCATACAAAATTTCAAACAACCCATCTACCCTCAAGAAGAAGCAAGAAGAGAGACCTGTCTTCTGTTTTCTGTTGGGAAGGCACCCACATCTATCTAGCCATCTCAAGCCAATAGATGGGTATCTTCAGGAAACATCTTTTCAAAGCCCAATTAAGAAGATGCTGCCAACACAGTGAAAACCAATAACTGAGCTCTATATCTCAACTGTACTCTGGAAACTAGAGTATACCTACAAAGAATGGCCAAGATGGTGACAGTTCTGCAAACCAGGCAGAAATAACTGAAAATGAGTATTTTTAGGCTGAAGAATAGAAAAGAGACATTATCACAGCCTTCAAATAGCAAAAAGATATTAAAAGGAAGAAGGAGTATCCTTGTTGCTCATGATGTCAAAACTAAGCAGAAGTTAAGGGAGAGAGACTTCTATTCAATGTAGGATTTTCCTTACTACCTAGAATTGCAGCTAATTCCTTATGGGACTTGTGAAACAGTGAGAAGCCTTCCGCTCAAAGAAATCGAGCTGATAGTGGCTAAATGATGGATAAATATGTTTTCCCTCTCTATCTCCAGAACTTGTCTAGGGTCTAGCATTTAGTAGGTGCCCAATAAGAGCTGCCCATGAAAGGAGGAAAAGCTGAACTTATTTATCTCTGGAGTACCTTCCAATTCTAAAATGGAAGGTCAAGGGATGCTTCTACTCTCAAACCAGTATAAAGCTTGATTGACAAGACAAGGCCCAGAACCAGATGGAGATGCTGCTAAATGTAAGGCCTTCAAAAGAGGAGCATAAGGACCAAACAATAAAGATTGATTTTTGGCCACTGTCCACAAACCAGCAGCCTGCCGGTTATATCCAGCACACAGATGTTGGTGTGTGCTTTTGTATTAGGACAAAGGGAGGTTTAGCATAGAGTTTAAATTAGTGGCCAACATCGAAAAATTAAGAGATGTTTTACTTCCAAAGTCTAAATTTCAAGCTTTATTTGGAAAAAAGAAATCAGAAGATCTGGTAAGACTGGGTCTGCTTTCTCAAAAGGCCAAGTGGCCACCCACCTACGGGGGGCTTGTGCTCTCCCATTTGCCACACACCCCACCATCCCTATTACTCTTGAAACTGGGTATCCACACCATTCATCAAAGCCAGCCTGCTTTGTTCATGTGTATTCCTTACGTAGCCCTAGTAGGCATCCGAAGTGCAATTAGATTAAAATTTTGGTTAGTATATCTTTGCTAAGTTTTACTCAATCTCAGTACATAGAATTCCCATGAGGACTCAAAGGTACTCACAGATACTGTTATACCTTCACAAAAAACAGCTACATAACAAGTGATGAAAAAATATTTTACAAAAGAATGAAATGCCAATGTTTCTAGTTAATTACAATGAAAGACATAACCCTACAAAAACCAAACTACAATGTTTATTGGAAGATCTTCTGTTCTCGCAACATCCTATAAATCACTGAGACCTCCAAGTATTTTCCCTTATTTCTATTCTAATTGTTTTTACAAAAGAAGTTGGCCTGAAGTCATTCTGATAGAATTAAGGGCTGTACTTTGATTGTTATATGTGTAACAATCTAGCCAGGATGGAGACTTTTGTTTATCTGTCATCAGTAGTCTCTAAAAAAATTAAGAATTTGTTATACATGTCTATAGATAGTAAAGAACTAAACCAACTTCGAAGGAGACAAACACACTTCCCTCAAAAACTCAAAAGTTCTTCATTTCTCTACCTTATAAATATTACTGAATGCACTAGTTATGGTTTGGAGGAGTTTCCTTTCAAAACATTTCCACAGAAAAACTTACCCAAAACAGGTAAAGCTTTTAGAATGAGTCACCTAATAGCAAACTTTCTGCATTACAAAAAATGATCAACTCGTCTGGGACTTAAACATTAAATTGGGAAAACGAAGACAACTTCGCAAGACTATGAACAAAATAATGCTGAGAAATTTCAAATATCATTAAAGAACTTTTCGGATCTCCTATGATTATACATTTCATACTTAAAGTTTTTAATTAAAGGCAAAATTAGGATATGTATAGTCATTCTCATACTTATACAAATCAGGAGACGAAAAACAGTACCTCGGTGTGAATAATGTTACAGTGTGTTTCTTCCATCTTCAGCTGGTCTGGAGTTTTACAACCAGGAATTAAAAGCAACATATTGGAAGTGTCCGCTATCTTCAAGTCATATGTTTTGTCTTTACTACACAGCACAGCCGGCTCGTCTTTATCACCACGAATCACAAGACTGTAGGAAAATGGGAAAATACATGGTTTCTTGAAATGCCAATGGACATCTTCATTATAAAGTTCCAAAATCTTCTAGGCTGGTAGAATTTAAAATTAAGTCTTGAGGCTATATCTGGCCCCTGCTCTCATAGTTCTTGCTCAACGATAGACTCCCCAGAGCAAGAACTGGACTAAGTGACAGGGGGGCATCTGGTGGCCTCACTGAGGAAAAATAACAGGGGCGAGAGTCAAAGAATCCAAATGTCACCACATGGCATCTTTGTGCAAACTGCTGGGAAGAGCACAAGACAAAGCATACGGAAGCTTCAGTCGAGATGTCGCATTTTTCTAAAACATGCAAAAGCAGTACTTTCCAAACTTATGTGTATGCATCTTAGCAAATCTTGTTAAAAAGCAGATGGGGATTCAGTAGCTCGGGGATGGGGCCCTGGATTCTGCATTTCTAACAAGCTCTCAGATGATGATCATGTTGCTGGTCCTAGTTCCCATCTGAGTGGTCCTTGTTTTGTTCTGAGAATCCCCCAACAATCAAAGGAGCACATCCTGGCCTAACCATCAGCTATGTTGCAAAGAAACTGGAACCTTATGAAAAGGTTGCAATGCTTAATGAAAAACATGAAGAAGATACGTTTAAAAATTGGTCTAACTGAAGGCTCTGACAAAGAGTCACAGGTGGGGCCAAAAAAAGAATGACCAAAGACAACGATGATGAGGTGACAAGAAAGTTGGTTCTAGCAATTTTCTTTGTCTGTAACACCTTTAACCCTTCTGTACACAATTCATTTCTTTTCAATAAATGATATTTAAAAACCTAAAATAGAAGGCTGTGTAAAAGTTTTTTAAAACTAAGCCTTCATTTAAATGAAAAGAATAAAAGGACTTTTATTAGCTTCCTGGTGCTGATAACGTTTAATGTTCCCCAGTCCCCGCTCTTTAACATTTATTTCTATGTTGCACTATCGCTGCTTTGAAATATTTTGTTTAGAACTACCCCTCCACACGCACACACACACACACACACACACAAAAATTTAAACACACATTTCCAGGCCTTCTGGTTTTTGCCAGCTAGATTAACTATAACTGGGCAAGGAGAAGGTCCTCCCACCTGAAGTCCTTTCTCAAATCCCCGCCTACTCAGATGGGACGAAAATCCACAAGTAAAGTTCTCCTTCAGTTCCCTTAAAGACACTAGGAACTAGCATCTGAAGACGGACCAGTGAATTATAATACTGTTTGATGGGGAAAGTATGAAAACTGAAAGACAGCCCAAAGGATTCCATTGAAAGGAACCTACGAGAGAACAAACCACCTAATAAAATAAAACACAGGTGGTGGAGGAACCGACAGTCCTAATTTCCAGGAGCTGGGACTACACAGTTGAGAGCGAGTCTTTAAACTTCTTCGATTTTGTTTTTTAATCCACGGTCTTTCAGCAAATAGGTAGGTGACCTTAGATTAGAAACTGCTTCAGATCCCCAGTCGGTGACCCCATGCAGGTCTGTGTTTTTGAGGGCCTTCTACAATCACCAAGTCTGTAAAATGGCTTTAAACGTATTCCCTACAGTGCTACCCATTGTCAGGGTAAAATAAATCTGAAAAGGCAAGAAGAGCTGTATAAATACTAGCTAGATATTTCTGTTAGATTTTCAGGTAGAATGACCAAGAGTACTGTGCAGCCCCTGGCGTCACTGTTAACGTCTTCAAACCTTCCCTGAGGTTCTATTTCCTGACCTGTTTGCGCTGACACAGAACTCCGAGGTTGGCTGGAGCGGTCCCAAAGCCTCCCTCAGTCCAGCTAACTGGACGGCCTGGCGGTGGCGCGGAATCCTAGGGCAAAGGCAGCGAGCTGGGGATCAGGCCACCAGGCTGCTGTGAGCCCCCTGTCGAATCAATGGATCCCTCTGGCCCAGTCTCCTCAAACTGCGTTTCCCTGCCGGGAAATCAGAAGGTAGCGGGCACCAAGCTGGAGGCGCGGCCGCCCCCGCTCACCTGCGTCCCGCCTCCACCTGCTGGCACAGCGCGGGCTCCAGCTCCAGCAGGCAGAAGTCGCCGGCGGCGGCGGCGCTGGCCCCGGG
>NW_006439568.1:7061370-7099435 GCF_000325575.1 Pteropus alecto | reverse complement strand
GACCTGCAGCGTCGCGTCCACCTCCTCGCGGGTCCTCCTCATCGCTGCGTGGGGTCACGAGGCTTAGGTTTAGGGCGCGAGAACCAAGCTCCCGTAGCTCCCAGGGCCCTGCGATAGGTACACGGAACAGAAGAGATGTTTCTAAAGCGCGCCAAGGCGGCTGGGCGCGTGTTTCCGGGGCGGAGCGCGCGGCGGCCGCGTCCCCGGAAGGGCCACATCAGGCGGGGAGCGCCGGCCCGCAACTGCGTCTCCGCAGAACGAGCGGCGGCTGCTGGAAGGAAACCCGCGTCCCCCCGGCGGTAGCTGCGGAAGATCCGAGCCGCGACCCCGTGGGGCGCCACGCGGAACCCTCACCCACCCGTCCCGCTGCCCGTCCCCCTGGTTTCCCGCCAATACCCCCATTTTGTCGCTATCAGAATAGTCTCATCTTCTGCCAGTGGCACGCCTTGTGATAGGCATTTTGCATGCATAATCTCACAGACCCCCTCCCCACAGCCTTGTAAAGTGGGCCTTGTTTATCCGTTTTGCAAATGAGGGATCCAGCGCCTTGCCCGTGGTCGCACAGCCAGGAGGTGGCAGTCTGATTCCAGGCCAGTCTATGGCGCTAAAGCATCCTGCCGGGATTGGTGCTAGCATCTTGGACCGAGAGCGAGGCCCGATAGAACTGCACGGGGGATCTTTGGGTCTGGGGACCATTATATCTGGGAGACTGGCTTGGACTGGCCCCACGCATTGGTTGAGTACCTTGTCAGTGCCCATGGCAGGTTGGGACTGGGGTCCAGAGGAATGGAACCTTTCTGGGGCTGGGAAGGCAGAGCAGTCTCTGGGTCAGGGAGACAAGACAACTGGCCCCTGCAGGATGTGGAAACTGCCCACCTGGCCTTCTCTTAAGGTGTCTGCTAGACTAAATCTTAGTGACCTGAATACAACGTTTTAAGACAAGATATGCACATACATGAATAACATAACAGCATGTGGTAAGCTCTCCCAGGGATGCATGTAGGCTCCCCTTGAGGCTTTCACCGCCCCTGAGAGGAATACTCCAGTTAAGTAGTGGCCTCCTATTAGTCTGTGTAAAGCAGACTTTGGTCGAAGTCAAAAAAGGAGGGTGGGTGAGTGAGTGGTTGAATTCAAAGGAAATGTGCAGGCATTTTCTTTAAACTCCTGTGTGAGATTATATGCAGACACAGAGTAGAGCACCCCAGGAGTCTGGGTGGTGCTTTAGTTGGTGGCAGAAATGTTCCTCTGAACTACTTCTTCATTAACCTCTTTTATTATAGCCAAATGTATAAGGAATGTGGTGGAGCGAAATGCTGAATATGAAGGCCGTTGCCTGATGGGAATTTATGATCAGTGAGAGAATCAACCTTTGTGATGCTGTTAAACTGGAAACACCCTATAAGTGAACTCACTCAGTGTAAGGAGAATGCTAGCTTTCCCATCAGACAGGCCTGGGTTGGGATCCCAAATCTATTCTCTCCAGCTTTGTGACCTAGAGCAGTTTACTTAATTTCTCTCAGTCCAACCTCCTTATCTGTAAAAAGGAGATAATAATTCCTACATTCTAAAATGCATGTAAAACAAAGGATGTTTACTAGATGGCAGCTTTTTTGTTGTTGTTATTTACTTATCCTTACTTATTAAATATTTTTATTTTTAATTAATTAATTAATGACAGATTATTGCTATTCCAGCAAGGAGCTGGACCTGAGTTCCTCTCTTAAAATAGAATGATGATAGTTTTTATTAATTCATTTTTTTACAGTCAGGCTGATGGATACATTTTTCTAAAGTAAAAGATTTTCTACATATTTTTCTTAAATGTTTGAGACTTGCTCAGTCATCCAGCTGGTGACAAGAAAAAAGAAAAACTCTTTTAATAGGTAAACAGTCACAGAAAAACTTCCAAAGAGCCAACCATACTAAATTAATACTGTTTTCATGGACACCATACACTTGATTATAGTGTTCATGTAATGTGTTTCATAGTATGAAAAGAAAATTTTACCTGGTAAACCATTATTCACATAAAAATTACATATGAGCATTTTGTTGTTGTTGTTTCCTATCTTCTTTATTCTTTATTAATCTAGTTAAGAGCATGGCGATGTCCAGGCGTTCCGAAGACTTAAAATGTCCCATCACCGTAGCCTTGGTTTGGACCCTTATTTCCTATTCCTGTGGCCTCCTAACAAGTTTTCCAGCTTTTATTCTCCTTCCCCCAAATCGCAAAACTATGATAAATATAATTAACATCTTAAGAGAAATGAGAGATAATCCATAGATAACAGTCAGCCAGAGATCAAAGATCATTTCCTGGTTCCCAAACGTCATTCCCATTTTTAATGATGCTTGGCAGCCTCTCACATTATTTCCTTTACTCATAGAATAAGAATTATTGTAGTAGAAAAGGCAAATTAGAAGCCCAGAAACTGTCTCCACTAGGATACGATTTTGGTCATCATTAAGCAGAGTGCCCACCGCCGAAAAGGCAAATTAGAAGCCCAGAAACTGTCTCCACGCAGAAATTAAAAACAGTATCACACATCTGGGCTAATGGCAGAAATTAAGAAATCAAAGACTTAAGGGTGCAAGGGTAGTGGTTCCGTTCATATACCTGTTTAACTCACCTGTCTGCCCCCTGCAGATGCTGTGTCTGAATGTAATATTTTTCCTCAAGCAGATTAACACAGTCGTAGGCACATGGTATGCAAATTTGATCCGATATATTTGGCCTCGCCTCTGCCAACTTTTTTTCTCTATTTACTGAACATTTTTGTTGCTTTTGTTGTTTCTTATTTTCTTTCACGATCTTTCATTGCATTAATTACGTTTGTTTGATTATTTTTTTCCTCTAGCCATTTGGAAGATCTGTATCCTATCCTGCCTCCTGCTGCTTTCCCGCATCTTCTTCAATGCCTCCTTGCAACATCAGGCACACTGACTCTCTAAGAGGTCTTTACTCTCACCATGATGCCTCCTGCTATTTGGGGCTGCTTTGCCTGGCATGTTCTTCGCTTCCTTCTTTGCCTGGTGAACACCTATTCATTCTCTAGCTGATAGAATCCTCTGAGATGTTGGAAACGTTCTATGTTGGCACAGTTCAATTTGGCAGCTACTAGCCAAATGTAGCTTTTGAGTGCTTGAAATGTGAATAGTGCGATTGAGGAATTGAATTTTAAATTTTATTTAATTTTAGTTAAATTTAAATAGTCACATGTGGCTGGCTAGTGGGTACTTTATTGGACCACTCAGCTCTAGTTAAATAGTCATTTAGGAATCTTTCTCTGACCTCTCTAATCAGATCAAGCCTCTCTAATATATGCTATCATGGCAGCAAGCACCTCTCATTCCTAGATTTTAAGTAGTGACAATTTACATTTATTTGTGAGATTATTTAAAGTCCTTTATTGTCTCTAAGAGTATAAAGCTATAAACTTCACTAGGATACAATTTTGGTCATCATTAAGCAGAGTGCCCACCGCATAATGGATCTTCATATGTATTTGCTGAACAATTGAATGAATGAATAAGTAAATAAATGGCAATAACATTTACCTCTAAGGAGGGGAGTGGAAGAGGATATCAAAAGGGATTTTTAATTTATCTTTACTGAGAGCATATTCATGCTTTAAATATGTGTAATTAAATACATTAAAATACTTTCCCCAATATGAAAAAACCCCATGTACAGACAAAAAAGTGCAAAAGGACAGATAATAAATCATATATGAATAAAGAGAGGAAAGAAAAGAGAAGAGAGAAAGAAAAGAGTTGCTCATTCTATTTTGTGGCACAGATCGAAGGAAGACGAGAGTTGAAGGAGACCAGTAAGAGCCCGAATGAATGATGAAGGGGGCTGGGTTTGAGAAATAATTTTTTGAAGTAGAATGGACAGCAGTGGCTACTTGATTAGACATGGGGAGCAAGAGAGAGGAAAGAATCAAGGATGCATTCTAGGTTCCTGCATGAGATCATTTCCTCTCATTTACGACATGTTGCAGGAAGGATAGGAACAGATTTGGGGTGAGATAGGATGAGTTCTGGTTTTGATATGTGGATACTGAGAGGCCGTGGGAATATACAGATGAGGACATGCCTTGAAACTGGATCTAGAAGTTGGAATTTGATTAAAGGTCTGGCCAGGAGCTAAACGATAAAGCTTTTCAATGCACACATATGGTAGTTATAAGAGTGCCTATGAATGAGATCACCCAGGAAGAGTGTGACTTACAACTAAAAACTGGGCTATCAATGAAGATTTACCAACATGTGAGGTGGAAACCTTGAAAGAAATACCTTCTCGGGGAAACAAATGCACATGGTAGGAGAAACAGAATAAAGTAATGTCTTGGAAACTGTAGTGACTCTACTTAAAATCATTTCAGATAAGGAAGTTCTGAAGTTCTGATTTATACCAAGATTTATTTCATTCTATGGGAAATATAGTAGTTTACATTTTAATTTCACATCCTTTGTTAAACAACCTCTTACGCCTTAACGTATAAAACAATCAGAATTTTCTCCACTAGATGGTGGTATTGTTTCATGTTTCACACGGACACTGCTTTAGAAAAAGCAAGGGAACATCTATTTAAATATTTACTGAGTCTAGCACTGAGCTGAGCACACTATGTATGTTATCTTATGCAATCTCTACAATAATATAAGTCAGATTATATAATATAATATACAATAATATAAGATGTTCCTTTGTTCAAATTCTCCAATAGATTCTAATCTTTGGAATAAAAAGCAAAGTTCTTACTAAGGCCATAAGACCTTATACAATCCCTATTACAACCCCTCCCCCACAATCTCAAATTCACAAGATGTATCTCTGCCTCAGGGCCCCTTCATTTTTAAATCAACCTGACTGAGATGTAAATTAAGTAAAATAAATGGCATCCACTTAAAGGGTCCAATTTAATGATTCGACAAATGCAGAACATTGCATTATCTCCCAAAGCTTTCTCATGTTCTTTAGAAAACAAAAAGGGAAATTTATTAAATATCAATTGCTACTTACTTGACATTTGCTTTACTCTTCCCCCCGCCCTAGTTCTTTATCATTAATTTTTGGCCTCTCTTCTTTTCTAACGTAAATAGTGAAAACTATAAATATTCCTCTAAGCTCTGCTTTACCTATATCCCACAAATTTTGAAATGTTTATCTTCCATTATCGCATGTTTGATTATTTTCTAATTCTCTTTGTAATTACTTCTTTGACCTTGAATTGCTTAGGAGTGAATCGCGTTTCCATATATTTGTGATTTCTTAGATTGTTTTTTGAGGAGAAGCAGAGTTTGCCACCCCAAAATATGCCACTTTAGGATACTGATTATTTTAAGCTGGTTATTTTTAAGAAATAGAAGACTCAGAAAGTACCTTTGACCTTCTCCTTGCCTAAAAGAATTTAGATAGAGGACGAGGACCTGCTGGAGGAAGGCAGGTATTATCAATGATAACCATTGTTAACTCTAAACTAGCCTTGATAGACAGGGAGGAACCCAGAAAGGCCTTTTTAATCAAAGCCCTATGTACCATTGTTTCAAGATGGCCTAATAAACATTTGTTTACTAAACATTAACTCTTTTTATCTTCTTTTAAATTTATTTATTTCCCTTTGAAGTCTTAGACCCTTACCTCCCAGTCCCTGGTCCAGAATGACATATATACCTCATTTTACTTCACTGTCTTTGGAATTTTTATGCTTATGTGAACTCTCTGTGCAAGTATTAAAACTTGATTTTCACCTGTTAATCCACCTTATTTGACCAGGCAGAAGAACTAAGAGGGAAAGGGAAATTTTCCTCATCCCCACAACATCACTTCTTTTGTTTGGCATTTTAAAATTCAGCGAAATAATATATTCCTATACAAACATACATAGAATCAGCACAAATGCAGACTGAAAAAGGTGTGGTGCATTCATAGTGCATATGTCACATAAAAGGCAAGTGAAACAATTTTATGCAAT
Organism: Pteropus alecto; assembly: GCF_000325575.1. NCBI lineage: Eukaryota > Metazoa > Chordata > Mammalia > Chiroptera > Pteropodidae > Pteropus > Pteropus alecto. The sequence continues at coordinate 7,093,454 of NW_006439568.1, read as the reverse complement.
GATGAACCTTCCTTGGTAAAGTTCTGAAAAGAAAAAAATACAGTCTCTTCCTGATGTACACAATAGTCACATGCCTGGACAATTCAGGATTATATTAAAATAGTTTTAAAAATATCTTGTGTTTCTATATAAAACCAAATTAGCTGCTAGGCTCAGATAACAGCAAACAGGTTTTTCATCCACAGTCGGACGTAAGAAAGACATTCTGGATTTAGGACAATTCAATTCTTCTTTGTGGAGTGCTGTTCCAAGCAAATGAAAATATGTAGCATCCCCACTTCCTGCTTACTAAAAGCCAGTAGCATCTCTAATAATGTGACATACCACATCCTCCACCTAAATTTCTCAAAAGGCAGGCACTCCTGAGTGCGGCCCCAAATTTTCTTACAGGAGACCCTCTCATTTAGTGTCATTGCAAAAGCTATCACTAGGTGGCAGCATACACCAAGGTATTAAGCGTTTTTTCCGCCTTCAGCATCAAGAACTACTCAGAACCCAGGTTAAGACGAAGAAAACTCTGAAAACATGAACATTTTGTTTTTCTCTATCTTTACATATATTTTTTAAAGACAAGCTCTTTATTTTAAGAATCTATCAACAGTAACGTCTGAACAGGATTTGCTAAACCATCAGCCTGCTCCATTTGCAGAGAAAGAATAAAAATTGTGGCAGCAGAAGAATCAGGAGTTGGGTTAATGGTTAAGAACAACGTAGATCTTCTGATACCAGGAAAATTCAATGGAAAGAGCAACAAACTGCTTGGGGGAATGAAGGAAAGACAATATCACAGAGAAGGGGATTTGAGTTAATCTCTAAGATTAGGCAGAAATGATACAGGTATATATTAAGAGGCTACAGCAATAATGACAGCTAACATGGTTTTAAGCTTCATCATTGACAATATTATTTCACACGTTTGATTCAAGTTCATCTTCTTACATCGCTGTTCGCCCTTAACCAGTACTACTCAAAGCATGGTCTGCCAAATGGTGACCACGACTGGTTGTCCAAGAACATACAAACCTGTAGAAAATTTTTATAAAAAGTTATTTGAGCAAAACAGCACATATACTTGGAAGCAAGATCTCAACAGACAGATAAATTCTTCTGAGAGTAACAGTTTGGACTTTCTTTTATGTATTTGAGATTAAGGAGGGACCTTAAGGAAGATCATACAGAATAGTTAAGATTCTGTGCTCTCTTGTGTACTTTAGAAAGAGGAACCTGTAAGGGGGCGTTTCCATGGTGTGTTAACCTAGATGCACAGAAACAACAGATGGGGCTTGCTTAAGGCAAAAATAAGTCTTTTTAGTAAAGAAGTTACAGGCCTGGGGCGTGACTACCTACCTTGACCTGCCCAGTTAAGAATTTATGATCAGATCACCCCATGAGCTTACTTTCTCTAGATCCCATTTTTCCATCCACACTGTAATGACAGACCCTGAGACATATATTGAAAGAAATAATTTAGAAATGTTTATAGCAACATGACAATTTTCTATTAACCAAAACAATAAAAAAAAAATTGGGCTTCTGTTTTGTATGTTTTTGAAATTTCATTTTTATTATATTTTACCAAACAGTCTTTAACCCTATGGATAGCAATAGGAAACACACACACACACACACACACACACACACACACACACACACACACACACATACACACACAACTGGTCCCTACTCACCAAAAGTTTGATAAGAACTGGTTCAGAGCACCAGAAGGTATGAAGCCGGTAAGTGAGGCAAGCCGGAGAAGGCTCACATTTAATAGTTCCCATCTGTAACAAGCGCACTCATTAAATTTTATTTCATAATGTTAACAACCCAATAGGATTGATGGTATGATCTTGACTTTACAAAGGAGTCAGAACATTCAGAGAAGATAATGAACTTGCCCCAATACAAGCCAGGAATCACACACTGAGGTGTCTGATTTTTCAGCCCTTCTAAGATCTTCGCATTGAATTAATCACCTTGTCAGTGCCCTTTTCTTGTCTATAAATACCTACAGATCACAGTTTATTCTGGGACCAGTTGCCCCAGAGCTCACAGTCCCACTTTGGTGCTCACATGTCCTCAGGAGCCAGTTCACTCACTTTTCCCTAAGTTAGGAAAAAGGGCCTGTCTCCTAACCCAGTGGAGCATGGTGTGCCTCGTATGTCAAAAGAAAGGTTAAAACAATAACAGCAACCAGTTCCTCATTTCCTGTTCACGTCTACATAAGTGTGTGCGCGTGCACACGCGCACGCGCACGCGCACACACACAAGCCTTGTCAAGCATGAAAATTCTGCCTTTTTCCTCTCACTGGAGTTGTGGTAACAGGTATTTTCCTGACTTGAATTTTTTTTTTTTTTTGCTTCTATGTTAAGGTGCTTATTTTTATCTTAGTATTTTGAATCATAAACTTTCATGATGAGTTTTACATCAAAAACTTTTTATCAGAAACTATTAAACAAGAAAGTCTTCTACAAAGAAATATTCTTTATTTTTATTTTTCAGATAAAGAAAGATGCCCAAATTCAAGTGAAAACATGACTAGATTTAAAAGGGAGAAAAAATTCTACCTACATATGTAAATCATATCACTATTGTGAAAACATTCACAAAAGAAACTGCATGTTTGAGTGTGAAGCCAATGCAAACTCTTGCTATTCTATATTATAGGATGAAAATATGAGCAAATACTATCTGTTAAACTCATTAACTCTGGGATGTCTACTTCTGTTAAATGAATTAATTTTATGCAGAATAAGGCTCTGAGAATCATATTCACTTGGAACTTTTTCTCGTTTGGTCTAATTTTTGCCATAGTATATTTAAAAAGTTAAGAAGTTTAGATAATTTCTTTTGGTGAAAGAGTTGACTAATATCTTGTTGGATTCATGAGCGAGTTGGACAATTGTTCTCCTTCTGAAGTGTGGTTGAACATAGACTTGGGAGTTTACAGAAGTAGGGTTCTAGGGCTGTCTGACTGACTTTCATGGTGTGAAATGTAGACAAATTACTTCACCTTTCTATACTTAAGATTTTTATACTTAAGATACTTAACTCAGTTTTTGTGAGAATAAATTAGATAATATAACCAAAATGCTTAGCACCACATAAAGCACAGAATAAATGGTCAATGAAATGTTGCAAATTTTAAGTTAAGTAGTGATCTTATAGAATGTTGGAAAAGGCTGTTGTGATCTTTAAAAACAAAATGCCAATGACAAAACAGAACAATAAAAGATAATAAGCCTGCAAGATAGTGGGTATAAATACTCTTGAGTGGCAGAATTGGTATACAAAGAAGAGAAGCTGGTTTTCAACAGCCCTTTCATTTTATTTTTATTCTGTAGATTTCGACTATACATCTGCATTTGAGAGATCACATTTCAAAATATTGTGAATTTAAAATAAGTCTCACATTTACTTGTTGTAAAGGCACAGAGACCTGAATACATGCGAATACTGTAACAACTGCATTAAACATCAACACACAGATATCCCTTTACTACAATGGCTAATGCCATTAGCATTACTCCATTCTCCTGCAGACTCCTGTAGACCAAGCTCTGCCCCTGCATAAGACAGAAAAAGAGGACATTTATTTGGCACTAGTCAAAGTTCCTTCCATATTCCTTGTAAGGTAAACAACACGTCATATTTTTAAGGGGCAGTCTTTTAAGAACACAACTTTGAAGCCAAAATGTCCTGGCTTTGATTTTTTACTTCCTGCTCTTTCAAGCTTCTTGCCTTGGAGAAGTTATCCCATCTCGCTGAGGCTGCTTCCTGATGTAAAACAAGGACAATACCTATTTTATGATTAGTTGCAATAATTAAAGAAAGTAACAACTACCTGAAGCATCTTTAATGCCGCAGATGTTAACAAGTGGTAGCCACAATTATATTTATTTTGTAAAGACAGAATCTGAGGATTAAGCACAATTAGGTAGGAAATTATAGGCGTGGAGCCAGCGTTCTTTATTGATTACGCCATAAAGTAAGTAAACTGTCTTTGGTGAAAGGAATCGGGAAGAGAAAAATGCTTACTTTCTCCGTGTCCTGCAGTAACCTGCATATCCTTCGTTGTTCACTATCCAGCTACACTATTATTTTCACTCTCTGGCAATTTGGGACATGGGAAGTCTAATAAAAATATCTTCACAGTTGTCTGGCAATCTCCCAGCCTGTCCCCTTGGCCCCGCAGCAGGAGCTCGGTGGATATGAGAACGCACGCCCACCTAATTCAACCTCCACCCTACAAAAACCACAGAACCGGTGCCCCGCCCAAATGTTTATATTTTCCTCCATCGGCCCCGCCCCCCGACCACGCGGGGCTCCAGCCACGCCCTCAAGCTGGAGTTCCAAGAGCGGACTCGCGCAGATCCTCAGCCTACCCACAGGACTTCCTCTCCAGCCAATCGCGTCTGAGCAACGGGAGTGCCCCTAACAAAGATGGCGGGAGAGGCCTCTGTGAGGGCAGGCGGATTTAACACCCAAACCCGCGGCGGCCAGCAAAGACAGTGGTAGCGGTGCGGCTCCGAGCATGGAGGGCGGCAGCACTGGCAGCGGTGGCAGCGACAGCAGTCACAGCGGGAGTGGCGGGGCTCAGCAAAGAGAGCTAGAGCGCATGGCTGAGGTCCTGGTCACCGGGGAGCAGCTACGGTAAGGCGCGGGGCAGTGCCGGTGGGCTCGCGGTGGCACTGCCAGCCGGTGTCCGCAGCGTTCCCGCGCGCCCGCGCGCCGTGGCTTCTGGCTTGTGGCTTGCGACTCGCGCGGGGCCCCGGGACGGCTGCGGGCGAATGGATCGTCCGCGTGGTGCCCTTGCCTGGCTGCTGCAGCCCGGCGCCCTCCGGACTCGGGACTGGCGCGGGGCTCCCCAGGCGGACGCAGGCGAGCGGGTGGTGCGCGCTGCGCCCTAGCCTCGCTGCTGCAGCCCGGCGCCCGCAGACGCGCTGCCACCCACCGCGCGCGCTCCCCATTCCCAGGCACCTGGCCGCTGCCAGGCCTCCCCGCTGACAGCCGGCTCCTAATCCTCCCGGAGAGCCATAGGAGTCGGTGTGGGTCCCTGGGAGCCGGTCCCCGTCCCCACATCTTTACTCCTAGATCAAAGGAGCCAGCCCCAAAGATCGCCTTCACTTGAGGTTTTCTTTTTTGCTGGCAAGTCTTCTTTCACTTGTTTGACCCTCAACATTTTCATCTGTAAATTGGAGCTAATAGTCGTTGTGGGGGCTAAACTGAGAACGTTTTGAAACGCTGTACCTTATCACTAAATAGGCGCACCTCATCATTGGTCATTTGGGTCCGCAAGGGGGCGCGGAGGCACCTTGTCCCGCTGTCTCGCTGCTGTGTCAACTCCCTAAGCGCGCGCAATTTGGGCAGCAGAGTCCATGGGCCCCCGGCTGCTGCAAGAATAAAGACTTGACAGGTTTCGCCGAACGCAGGACAGGCAGTGACCCGCGGACCCCCCCCTCCCCTTACTTTTCCCATCCCAACCTGGTCCTTCTTCCTAAATTCATGTTTGAGAATTATACTTATGGTCTGACCGGTTCCGCAGCTGCGCTTCTTGTGATCATAAATCAGTTTGCCAGGGGAAAACCCTGGCTTTGCTGCGTTTGAGCCACAACTTGCCTGCCGGCCCCTCGCCCCGCGCGAGCAACGCACACACCAGTTCCTTCTAGTTCTTGACCTGAATCTCCAGGCTCACTGTGGTTTCTAAATGCTGTGTTTCAGAATCTGAAGGAGAGAATCTTGTAAAGATCTCCAAGGTTTGGTAACCACCCTGCTTGCAGCACTTAGATTGAGGAAGTAAATATTGGACGTCAGAATTAATAGAGTTTAACGTTACAAAAGGCAAATTGCACCATTCTATTCCTTGTAGCCAAATGATAGGGAAAAGAGCTCGTTTTCCTTTCACGAATATTTTCTCATTGAAAAAATTAAAATAGAGTAAGCCTTTATGATTCAATCTGAAACACTTTCTTTTCAATAATTTAATTTATTTGCTCCTTGTTACTTTGTGATCTTTTTCGAAGTCTTCAACAGGGTAGTTTTCAATTCCTTTAAAATAATAAATTGCATGGTGCCCCTCTTTGTCCAGTAAGCACTTTCTCCAAGATGCTGCTTAAATGCTCTTTCCTGGGGGGAAGGGGTTGTCTCCACAGCTCTTGTTACTCCCTTCTTCCCTAGCACCCTCTGCACTACAGCAGGTTTGAGAACCTTGCTTAGCATTTTGGTAAGAAAAGAGAGGGCTCTCTCTCACTCAAGAGTTAGACAGACCTGGCTTTGAATTTCTGCCACTTTGTACTCAAAAGAGTCAGCATTAAGTTGTTTTGATAAGAACTTTAAGCTAGAGTGTATTCTGGGTTTGCAACTTACTAGTGAGGGTTCTCCGACAAGTTTCTCAACTAAGAATAATGGATAATGATAGAACCTACCTCATAATGTTATGAGGATTAGATGAGTTAGTGCTTAGAACAGTGCCTGGTGTATCATAAGCACCATGTCAGCAGTAGCTACTATAGCTCTGTAACCTTGAACATGTTAATTCAATTCTCTGAAACTGTTTCCTGGTAATGGAGATAAGTTCTTTATGGGCTTATTGTGAGAATTTGCCCCCTGGGCTTCATGTATTAATGAGCATTCAACAAATGGTTGCCGGAATGAATTAATATTATTAATCTCTGTGTGTCACCACCTGTGTCTTCCAGCCGAGCAAGATCTGGCAGGAATAATTGGGTGGTGGTTAAGAACACAGGCTATGGAAGAAGACTGCCTGGGTTCTTATTCTGCCTCTACTATTTATTAGTTCTGTGACTTTGGGAAAATTTACTTAACTTCGTGCCTCAGTTTCCACTTTTGTTGTAAGAATTTTGTGAGGATTATATGAAATGCTATAGGATTATATGAAAGGCTTAGTAAATGTTAACTATTTTATTTTACTTTGGAAAATTGTAGTCATTGCTTTTTTTAAATCTCAATCATATTATTATGTGCCGAGCACATAATAATTGTTAACAAATATTTGAATGACTGGTGTATGTAATTAAATGTACTACTCTAAGTAGAGATAATAAAATATTCAGAATTTAGGGACTTAAGTGGCCTTATGCTCTGGCTTCTTCATTACTGCAGGAACGTCTCTCATAAAGGAATGGGCATGTGGCAATCCTTGCTGTGACTGTCATGACATCTTTTTACATCCATAGCTGCTCTCTTACAGTCTGATTGTGGGGGACATTGTGATGTGCAGGCTTCCTGCCTCTAATTGCCACACACACACACACACACACACACACACACACCCCTCCTTTCCACTATCTCTAGCTTTTCCATTACTTTCTGCGTCAGCAGAGAAGAGGTAAATGAAGGTGATGAGGAAAGAGGAAGCCAAAACCTGGGATTTGAAATTTAAAAACTTGACATCTAGGCCCAGCTTTGTGAATTGTATTTATTTAATATGTATGTATGTATGTATGAATGTATTTTTAACTATCATTTTTTGGGGCAAGTCATTTGCCACTCTGGGTCTTTGCACACTTACCTGCAGAGTGGGAAAAATACTCTCCCATATAAGATTTAAGATATTGGATCGAATGGGGTATAACATGGGAAGGGACTTTATAAAATAAATCCGTAAGCCAAGAGTTGTTGCTATGATTATTATAAGCTCCAGATGTGAAATTGAGGGCTGGCTCCCTAATCCTGACACTTTGGATAGGGCCGTTAGTTGCATAAGGACATGCAATTGAGTAACATTTAAAAACATCTCCTGTTGCCTTTTCCAGCCTGACCACAGGATCCTTTTCCTATTCTCTTCATGCTTTCTCTTATCATAACAGATTTTATTTCCTTGCCTAATATATTTCCATGTTTTTACATCTAAAAATTGCATGTGGATACTACTTCACACTCTCAAGATGGCTATAATAAAAAGACAGTAACAAGTGTTGACAAGGATGCGGGGAAATGGGAACCCGTATATACTACTGGTGGAAAGGTAAAATGATGCAGCCACTTTGGAAAAGTCTGGCATTTCCTTAATGATTAAACATAAAGTTACCATAAGACTTAGCAGTTTTACTCCTAGGTATATATTCAAGAGAAATGAAAACATGTCTGCATAAAAATGTGACAGAAGTTCAAAGCAGCATTATTCATAATAGCCAAAAACAGAAAAAAACTCAAATGTCCATCAACTGATGAATGGATAAACAATGTGTGGTATAGCCATGCAGTGGATATTATTAGGCAATAAAAGGGAATAAAGTACGGGTACATGTTACTACACGGAGGACCCTTGAAAACATTATGCCAAGTGAAAGAGGACAGGCACAATAACACATATTGTATTACCATTGATGTGGAATGCCCAGAATAGGCCCAGTCTATAGGGATAGAAAGTGGTTGCCAGCGGCAGGTGGAGGGGGAATGGAGAGTGATTGCTAATGGGTAATAGAGTTTCTTTTGGGGCTGATGAAAATGTTCTAAACTTGAATGTGGTGATGATTTCTGTAACAGTGGCTATACTAAAAACAATTGAATTATCACATTAAATGGAAAAAGTGTGTGACATGTGAATTGTATCTCAATAAAACAATTACAAAAATTTATTTAGACAACACATTAGTGATAAAAGACAAAATATTAAAACTTTTAAAATAAAATTTTTGCTTTCTTTTTTAATTAGCCAAAGAACTCAGTGATACTTATTACTAACTCAATAACACATTATCGCATCAGATGAGACCGATATTTTACACATATACATATATGTTATGGTATTATTCTTGATACAAAACAAAGAAAAATGTGCCATAAATAGTCAAGAAAACCTTCTCAGAACATTCTTAATTTGAAGAGAATTAACTATTTCTAAAGCATTCATATTAGTGGGGTTTCATGCTATGACTTTTCAAATCATTAGTTATTTTTATGTTTTATGTATAAATCTTTTCTTTGGAAATTTGCCCATGCAATCATGAGATTCTAATTACAACATCCAAAATCCACCTCTTCTTTCTTCTATAGACTAATACCAGAGGTACTTAACCAGAAAGTTTTGTAATAGAGCATTTAAATAAAGAAGCCCAACAATGTCACCATTCTCTTTGTGGTAACGGTAAGCATGATAGTAACTATAACATGTGGCATTTATTACCTGCCAAAGACTCTTCTCTGTGTGTGTGTGTGTATGTGTGTGTGTGTCTGCCTGTCTGTCTGTCTGTCTGTGTGTCTGTCTGTCTCTATCATCTATCTACCTATCATCTATCTATCCGTCTATCTATCTATACATCCACCTTTAATTTTTATAGCAACTCTATTTAGAAGATACGCTTATTACCTTAATTTTACAGATGAGGAAACTGAGGAAAGAGGCATTTACTCTAACTGGCCATAGGTTATCCATCCAGAAAGTGGTAGATACAAGAGCTCCTGCAGGATGCTAGACTGCAATTTAATGCTGTCCTCCACTGGTAATTTAGGGGGTTAAAAATGTAATGCCAAGACAAACGTAAAACAGAATCATGTATGTAAAGCTGTCACATTCTGGTATGACAACTTGCACAAACAAACAAGTAGACAAATGATTTTTCCAATTTGTTGGGGAAAATCTAATTTGTTTCTAGAAGTGTTTGTTTTGACAAGATAGAATGGTCACTTTTCTCTACTAACTGTTAAACCGGGTCTCCCTTGCCATGTGGTTTTGAAAACTTAATTTGAATGCTGCTTGTTCTGAATTTGTAATAGGAAGATAAATTGCAGTTCACCATTTTGGCAGCTGTGAGGATGGAAGTGGGGTGAGATTGTAATGAGGAATGCTTAATTAAGAGAGAAACTGTTTCCAGCCTTTCAGTTATGCTGATCTACCTAGACTAAATATGCGAATTACTATAATCTCATCGAATCACTAGAACTGGTTCCCTAAAAGCAACTCACTAGGCTATGAGTTTTAGCTCAGTTGTAGGACATTGCAGTTCCTTCAGATCGTTCGGTGTATTTGCCTTTTTGTTATCACAGACTGCCTTTCCAGACTCTTACAGCCTTGCTGTTGCCTCTTTCAGAAAACATGTTCAATGAATGTTGAGTTGCTTTCCTGAGTTTGCTTTGCAAGTGTTAATGCGTTATACAAATAAAAGGTAAAACTCATGGCATTGAACCAAAGACCCAGCTACAATAAAGTAAAGATACAGAATTTAGAGCGTACAGAATAGAAAAGAGAAATAGTTCATATTATTGCACTTCGAACTTAAGGAACTTTAAGGTTGGCATAGAGAATGTCTTGGGAATAGCCATTTCTGGTTACCATTAATGTGGAAGCTTAGCTCTACCAGACACTTAACTGTCTAGGAATAGCAGGAAATAGCAGGCAAGCTACTACTGAAATCTAACTATAAGTGGAAGGAGGAATACATTTTTATTCTTCTAAACAGCAGAGAAGATATCATGGAGTCAGGAAATTACTGTCTGTTCAGATTAAAAGGGTGGTGGTGAGTGGAGGGGGGTTGCTTTAGGAAATGGAGAGTCACTGTATTGGGGATCAATGCAGAGAAGCCTGGTACTGGTATAGAGTGTTGAATTCCCTTTGAATAGGAGGCTTTTCCAACATACAGTTCCTGTTCCTGTGAATGTCTTTCCTGTTTCACAAATTGGATATTGGGGCAGCAAGCACAATCCTGGTACAGAGCAGGCCTTCCGGTAAAGACTTCTCCTACCTGGAGAGAGAGCATGTGAAAGTAGTTTGTCACTTACCAAAAACATCATGCAAATGGAAGGCACTTAGTAAGTGCTCAATAAATGATTATGGAATTATTTTATACCCAAATGTACTTCAATTCTTATGTAAACCTTTTCTTTTAATGACTAGAGCGTTCATCGTTCATGAATAATACATTTGTGATTACCTTTCTAAAAGGCCAATGCTGATATTTTAGCATGGTTTCCATCAGCTTTGGAATCATTAAACCCCTGAAAATGAGTTAAATACACATCAAAATGAGAGAATGGGAGATGAAGGAAGATGGTTCTCCTCTCTCATTATTTTTAGTATTCATTTGGATCAAGAACTCACTTCCCTGTATTAGGTGGTGAAGTTGGTTTCTATGAGTTTACTAATTAGGAAAAAACAAAAGAAACAGTGATCAACTCTCTCCATAGCGAGTCTTCATATTTTTCTACGTTCCTCTCCTTATCTTCTAAGGAGGAGTGGGTTCCAGGTCTAAGATCCTTTTTCCAATATTTATCAACTTTAACCAAACTTGAAGCTCATGCCAGTGACTGTTTTCATGGATAATTAGGTACTTGGAGAACAACAGTGGAGACAGAGTGGAGATAGAGGGCTTAGTGGGTCAGACAGCAGGCTTGCAAGCAGCTGTTCCCTGTGGCAGTGCCAGTGGGGGCACGGGAGCTATTTTCATCAGAGCTGGCTGGGATGGTGCCATCCTGCAAGAGTTCAGAGAGCACACTGACTTACTCAGGTCTGCACAAAGCATCGTTTTTCTGTAGATTTTTAAAAATATTTTGGGGTTGGATAGGAGAGGTGAGATGAAGAGAAAAAATATATTGGGAGCATGGGACAAGATATCCTTTTGTATATGGAGTTTTCAGGTAACAGCTGTTGCTAGGGTGTGGCAAGAGGCGACAGATGCCAGGGCCTCCAGCTTTGGGAAGCCCATGGCAGCTGCAGAATAGGAGGTAGTTAGCAGCGAGTGTCCTTGGAGAAAGGCTCAAATCTTCCCACTCTTACTCCTCAGCTGCTACTTGTGGTTCTGTTATTGTTGCTGGTGGTGTTTGTTTGTTTATTTGTTTTAATCCTGATGACACCGTCCTCCTGCAATACTGTCTCCTACAGATTTTGATTAAGGTATTTGCCCAGAGATTCCAAGCTGTGGCCCAGCACCCACTGAGGTCTTGGCCGTATATAGATCATCCAGCTCCGTGAGAGTCTCTCCTTTGGGTGGCAAAACTATTACAGGTACAGACAATCGAACTTTGTGGTTTGTGGCAGATCAGGCAGGATTCAGAAGGACCACTTTTAGCACAGAATGCTCGGTAGCTACTCTCATCTTGACTTAAGGTGTGAGAAACAAATGGACATTCTCTCATTAAGAAAGTCTCATTTCATGCTTTCTTATTTTCAATATGCCTATGTTGGTGCTGCATTTTTATTATCTGTGAAGTTGGGCCATTTTCTAACAAATTGTGACATTCTGGAGGAATATACTATGAGTGGCATCTTGACAGAAAAATCGAGGAGGGTTTGGAAGGGCAGTGTTGATGTAATTGAGTGTTGGTCTAATATAACCAATATATGAAAGTGCACATTTATAAAGCAAATATATTAAGAAAAAAATTTTTTTTTCCACATTAAAGAAGGATTTAGCAGACATTTCTTTGAGGATCCTGGGTTAGTTTGCTAGTTTGCTATTTAAAATGCAATTCTCCTTATAAGATTTGTGTGCTATTTTCAGGAACATGTATTGAGTCCAGAATAACATGAATTTTTGGGCTTGCAGAAATACCATTGTACTTCCTAACAAAAAGCAATTTAAAGATGAGGTCTCGAGACAAAGATGTAATGCATAACCATGACGTATTTTCCTTCACATTTGTTAGAGTTCATTTTATTAATGACTGGTTTGTAGAATCTGATAGCGAAACATAACAGTAGATAAAACCTCAGTCATCATGAGAGAGGATGAATACACCTTGGCTGCTGTGATAAAGAGCACTAATCCCACTGCCATGCTTACATGAGCCACAAGTAATCACAAAGTATTTAAGGCTATCCAAATATAAGGAACAAGAGCGAACTAGTGTTTTTACCTTCCAATATTTTATTATGAAAAATTTGAAACATACAGAAAAGTTTAAAGAATTTTACAGTGAACACTCATGTTCACCACTTAGATTTCACAATTAACATTTGACCATGCTTGCTGAAGTACGTAACCAACCTTATATCCCTTCTTCTATCTGGCCATCGAGTCATCTTATTTTTTTTAGGCATTTGGAGTAAGTTACAGACAGTAATATACTTCTAAACCTTCAATATGCAATCTACTACTAGCTTGTATTGACTTTGTTTATGGTTCTTTTTTTAAGAAAGAAAACTCATGTCTAACAAAATGCACCATTTGATGAATATTAACTAAGACATATACCTAAGAAACCAAAACCCCTACCCAGATATTATTGAATGCTTTGGCTTCAAGAAACAGAAAAACAGAAAATCAACCAAAACAGTGTTATTGACCCGCATAACTCAAAATCCAGGAGGTGTGGTGCCTTGAAACTTCACTCATTCTCTGTAACTGTGTGGCTTCTGCCTGTTTCAGCTCTTTCTTTGATTGGCTTTGTCCTTAAGCATGTGGTGGGATAGGAACTTCAGACCTCACATGGCACTTAATACTGTCCAGGGGAAGAGAAGGAACATTTCCACTCAAGATTCCAAACACAATTCCTGAGATTCGCCCTTATTGGACTGCTGAGGTTACGTGTCTGCTCTTAATCCAATAAGATTATGTTTAGGGAAGTGGATGACAAAAGCGAACCAGGCATCTCTCCCCCAAACACACACATACTTTATCTCTACCTCTGTCTCTATCTCTGTCTCTCAAGGGTCATTCTACAATCCATGCATTCATTTCTACCATTTCCAGAAATTTTTTGCTCGCTCATATAATTTTTTTTTACATAGAGAAAGGGAAAAGAGCCACTATTATAGGTCTTTTTGAGAAAAAGAAGTAAAATATATTAGAAAATCTTTCAATTAAAATACAAATCTTTTATTTCTCTGCAAATGTAAAACTATGATTCAAGAACACAAAACTGTGAGATTTAAATACTTAGATTTTTTTTTTATAGACCATTGGACATCAGCTCATTTTATAGGAATTTATTTAAACAAACCTTATTTTAGCTGGGTGCTGCCCTTTTTCACTCGCCCAGCTCATATTTATTGAGTGTCTGTTATATGTCAGGCATTATACTACTTGCTGTGAGAGATACAAAATGAAATAAGAGAAACTCTTTACTCTTGAAGAGATCAAACTATATCCTGTCTGGTCTTAACAAGTGTGTGTACAAAGTAGAAAATCATGATCTATAACCATATTATATTAAAGACAGGCATTCCATTTATCAGTAAGAAAAAAAACTAAGAGCTGGAAAGAAATGGTCACGTGTTTTAACAGTTTTCGTCTTAAAGTCACTATAGCATTTATTTTAAAATGTTATGTGTTTTATTGGAAAAAGAACACAAAAATCACATTTTTTTCCTATCTCCGAGAGAGAAATGACTTTTCCAAAGAGAATAACCAAATGATCCAGTGTGCGTATGTAATTATATTTCTTCTGAAATAGTGCTCTATCCTTAGAGTTATGATACCCTGCTGTTAGAATTGTCACATATCCAGCCCTTGCCTCCTTTTCCTTTCTAGAACTCAGCAAAAGTGTTGCAAAGCTAAAGAAAAGGTTGGATTTTACGTTTCGAAGCCAAAAAGCTGGCTCGACAGTGGCCCGAAAGGCTGCCATCTTGCCGTATTCTATGCGGGATCCCTCTCAATGCCTCATCACTGGTTCTGCAGACACACCCTGGACCCCATCTAGATGCCAGACATTGGATTAGGTGCTGGGGACCATCATCCCCCACACCATCCTCTGAGATCACTTGTATCTCTCAGAGTTTCAAGGCCACACTTTGTGTATCAGAGACTTTACATTCACTTTCAAGGTTCAAGATTTCCAAACTGTAAGGCAAACCATATCTAAAATAATAAAAAGAATAGATATCCTAAGATAACATTTCTGGGCTTGCAAAAGGCAAGAGTCCTTTGCTTGTTCATTTGTATTTGTCCTAAGGGAAAATTAATTTCGTCTAGGGGTAGGTACGTCAGAAGAGTGAGAGCTACAAGGATGCCTGGGTGGGGAAGGACAGATATTTTATAGTATATGACTCTCGCGTCTTGTATATCCTTATAAAATAAATTTATTTTAAAATCTATAAAAATACACAAATATAATTCAATAAATTCAAATGTTCATAATTCTATATAATTCTATAAATATAAAAATATATAATTCTATAAATATAAAAAATGAGAGACACTGAAAAGAAATTATTGACAATCTAAAGATGGGGAAGTGTTGAAGATACTATGAGGCATTTATGGCAAAGGACACTCAGAAAAGGAAGCCGTGCTTCTAGCATAAGGGATGATAACTGCCTCATAAACTCCTACAGGGCAGGAGGGCTCAATGACAAAAGAGGGACATAAGCCATATACCTAGGGTAAGTGTTGTGAATCCATGAGGTGATAAACACCTACGCTGTGAGAAACTTGGCCAGAAGTGGGACTTCCTGTTATGCGTTCCCTTGAATGTGCTACTCTCCCCTAGTAAGCTTGTGGTATGGCACAAAGATCTTTTCATAACTTGTAGAGACATTGGGGACAAAAATGTTCAAGATGACAGTCATTGCAGAGGAGGGTGATCAAGTG
This sequence comes from Pteropus alecto, assembly GCF_000325575.1. Taxonomy (NCBI): domain Eukaryota; kingdom Metazoa; phylum Chordata; class Mammalia; order Chiroptera; family Pteropodidae; genus Pteropus; species Pteropus alecto. The sequence goes on along the minus strand of NW_006439568.1, from coordinate 7,077,965 downwards.
TATATTTTTATGTGTGGGTTGTAAAGAGAGAGATAGTTGGACAATTCAGTAATAAGATGATAATAGTGAAGTGTCAGGTCCTCTTCTGTGCATTTACATGTATATTATTTCATTGAATCCTGATAATGGAAGAAACTAAGCTATGAGCAATTTGACCAAGATTATGTAAGCGGTAAGTATGGTAGGTTGGTTTTGAATCCAGGCCTCTCAGGGTTCCTACTAGGTGCCTACAACTGTGGAAGTAACTCTGTCAAATATCCTCTTGCCTTTAAGTCACAGTCTAAGCAGGGTAGAGGGGAAAAAGCATATGCATTCAAGTAATATAGAGGCAATATATAATAGACAACGTATAGAGTGGTTTCAACAATGAAGGGAGTTTCTTGGCTTATGTAACATTACTTTTCAGAGACAGGTGGACTTCATGTGAGGTTCGATCAGGACCAGGTCTATTTCCCTCAAATTGCCTTGATTCTATCCTTTGTGCATTAGCTTTTCCTTTACAAAGGCTATTTATTTATTTATTTAATTATTTAATTTTATTTTTTTTGTGATTTCATAGTCACCAGCACCAGTTGTTTGTTTGTTTGTTTGTTTGTTTTATTTATTTTTTGCGTGATTTCATAGTCACCAGCACCAATCGAGACTGAAAAGAGAGTGCTGGCTGCCATCAACTATCAACAAAAGTCTTGAGCCTTGATGTTGCTGTATCATTTTAACTCACAGACTCACAAGACGTTAAAGCAGAGTAAGGTTCTTCACTGGTTCTCTTAGGGTTACCTACCTGCAATGTTGTGGCGAGGAGGATGGCATTACTCTGACTACCTTAGGTCAATCAGGACCTTTTGTAGATAGAGGTGGGATCATAGCTGCTATATGGAGATGAACCTTATGGAGAAAAGTTCACTCAGTGTTGGGGAGATAAGTACAATGTCCTCCACAAAAGGTAGTTCAGGCTCAATGAAGAGGAACGAGTGAAAGTTTTTTGAGCAGTGTGTGATGTGATGAAGGCAACAGTTTAAGAGAAATAACTTAAAGTTGGGTGGGAGGGGAGCTTATACTGAGAAGAAGTACGTACCCACAGAAAAGACGCAACTTGGGAAAGGTTAGGAGACATTGGCATCCATCTTGGGCTCTGTTGCTTTCAATATCATTTACCGTAAACTTCCCTACCATGATGATCAGCATCTACATGCTTCTTCCTTCACCTCCCACCCCTCATCGCCCTCTGATTTTATGCCCCTAGTTTTCGGGATTTGCTCAGTAATAGAAATAAAATAGAACTCTTCAACTAAAATGGTAAGTGGTTCAGATTCTAATTGCAAAGAATGCTTTTTGTATCACTTGGGTTTTGATGTCTTTCCAAGGAACACCTCCATCCAGAGATAGTCTCAGCTAAAGCTAAAGTAAAAAGTTATCTCTTCGTTTAAGCGAAGCTGCTTTAGAGATAATTAAGATGCAGTCTATCTGGGAAAATTGCAAAACGTCCCTTATATACGTGACACAATTAAGAAAAGTCTTTCAGGTCACATGTTTCAATATATTTTATCAACTTTCTCCCTCTCTTCTGCATAAATTGGAAATGGGACCTACTTTTGATTATCAAGAAGACAGGTTTTTCTCCACTGTAAATAAGATCTAAGCTTATATCTCAGTGAACCATTGTGTTGACTTTACAATAGTGATTTTGGCATCGATTTTGTACTGCATCTTACCATAAAGATAACTAATAGGAATAAATCTAAATGAAAATGGTTTTATTCTTGGATAATACTTCATGAGTTTAGCCTTTTATTCTTCAGAATTGAGGGCGTGTGTACAAATACAGCACACCGTTTGTGCCCAAGTGCTGACAAGAAACCGTGATAATGACAAGTGTGATTTTTCTTATGCCTGTGTTGACTACGAAAGAGAGAAGCTCCAGTGAAACCCATTGAGAAGCATCCATGAAATTTAAGAAGCTGGGCTTGGAGCCAGTACTTTTGTCTACGTGTTCGCCATTCGGCTGAGTTCGCACTAATGAGGGCTGTAAGCCAAGAATAGCAGAGTCTGATTCCTAAGGACCTTATTATAATTTACAATCAGGTTTCTCCGGCGCAGGTGTAGTGGTGAGGACCAGGAATTCCTTAGAAACCAGGATTCCAATACACCAGGATTTGTTGGGTCATTTCGGACAGAACTATTTCATTATTTACATGCTTATTTAACCAGAGAGAATCTCTTCGATTGTCTTCCTGTTTGTTAGCTCCACTTTGGCTGACTATTTTGCCACTAGATAATTTCACTTCCCAAAGGGGAATACAAAGAGAGAGAGAGGAAGTTGGTTTGGCCATTTGTCAGCAGTTCTGGAAGAATGTTTATTCAGGGAGGAGTTTGAAAACTGAGAATTTGGGGATTATCTGGACATTTTCAGTTCTTTCATGATGTTTCTACCCTACTAATCCTCAGCTGACCTTCTAGCCTCTGCCAGAGAACTTTTCTAGTGGCCAGAACTCAATCTAATATACATTTGGGGCAATGGCTGCAATCCTTATTGGTTACATATATGAAAGGAAATTTTATAATGAAATTTAGCCTAGCAGTCCTTAAAAGGACACTCACTTATAAAATATGACCATACGTTTTACTTTGTAGTTAAAAAAAGCTATCCTTGATGGAGCATAGGAACAGTCACTTAATTACCTTTGGGAATTCTAGGAAATGGGCCTTCCCAGAGATTATTGTACAATGTGTGACAAAGAAAACATGTATTTAAAACTATGCAGTAGTCTATTCAGAGATTTGTTCAAAGGTTAAATTGAGGAATTTAGCCACTTAAAATTGCATTTATTAGAATTTTTAAGTATTTTTCAGGCCTTTTTCAGTGTTACACCCTAAGGCCTTGAGAACCTGATCTTATGTATGTGACCTGAAATGCCTCCCATGGCAGAAGGATTGTTAAAGTGAGGTATCCGATTCTCATAGAGCAGATGTTTTCTTTACCAAGATCCCGTGCATCTAGGTTTGGTAATTCTCCTGGAGGAGGGATTGCAGGCCTGGAGGAGGCAATTGCAGGCCTATTGCCCCTCAGACTTTTATGAATGGGAGGTGTAAGCAAAAGGTGACACCTTCTAAAAGAGAAATCCAGCTCTCATTGCCAAACTTATTCTAGTGACTTAAAAGAATGGGCGCCCCTCCATCCCTCCCACTCTGAGCCTTCCACTACTTTGCACAGACTTCCATCAAGGCCTTTATAGTCCTTACCCACTTTTTTCCCCTTACATAGTAATGGAATAACATGGTTTATGGTATGGCTTGAGGAACACCTTTACTGGGGACTCCTAAATACAAAAGGTCAGCAAGGATACACGGTCCTCCATCCTTTTATTATCCTACGAAGAATTAGGCGTGAGCCTGAAGCTACCAGATCCTGTCCCCCTGTTACTTGACCTTCCTACACTGCAATATGAGGATGGCCTCATTTCTGGGTTATATATAATGTGAACTCAGGTGCCAAAGAGACTGGGCTGGGAAATGCCAGCTTTGCAGCACCTGGAGACCTTGAGGGCTTGTTTAAAGTTGCGACCCCTCCTGCTGGTGAAAGGAGGCCACCAATATTGGATGATGCTAGGTTTGGGTACAGCAGGGTACAGCCCCTCCTGCTGGGGAAAGGCCAGGCTCCCAGTCCCGGCCAGCTCACTGGCTGGCAAATCAAGCTAGGCCTCTGAGGTCATATCCACAAATCCTGCGTGTCCCTCGATGGTTGGCGGGTCTGTACACTCTCCAAGGTGAGATGTGGCACCTTATTCATTTTCAAGTCTGGAGCTTCCCTGCCTAAAATCCAGGAAGAGGCATTACGTCTTTCAATGCTACAAGTGCATTTTGAGTTACTCTGAAATTTTGAAACTAGGACTTTAAATTCTACCTTATTTTATAAATGAAGGTGTTTAATTCAAAGATTAAACTAGGTTTCATCTTTTAACCCCTGACTTTGTTTTTAATTGCTTAACACTGAGCTTCCTTCTGTTTTCCTTCTGCCAAGATAGATAAATCGTTCCTTGGCAGTAGACTGTAATTCTTACTACTATGCTACTTATTGTGGTAGCCATTGGTTTGGTGTTACTCTGATTTTCTTTTAGCCTTCTCAATAAATAATAACATAATAATAATTAATATTTATTGGAACTATTTGATACTATGGATAATAACCAATATTATTACCAGAATGCCAAGTAGTATGATAAGCATTTTACATGAATTATATCATTGAATACTCAAGTAGATATCATTAGTCTCATTTTAGAGATGGGGACACAAAGGCTTAGAGAGGTTAGGAAACTTGCCTGGGTCAGCCAAATGGAAGGGCTGGGCTTTGCAGCTCCACAGTGTCCCATCAAAAGCCATGTTCTTGCAAGTTAATAGGTTGAGGACACAGCGAGGCTCAGCCCTAAGTAATGGGAGCCTGAGATCAGCGGCAGACTGCTGATGTGGAGCCTAGACCTTTGAAATTTGATTTGTCTCTGAATGTTTGTGTCTGTGTTGAACAAAAATTAAACTTTCTAACATAATAATTATATCAACTGCATACATGAAAATGATGAATAGCAACATTAATATATTTAAAAATTAGCTAAAAATATTTAAAGGCTACAAAAACTTGTCAGTTGTGTGAATAATTAGCTATTTATACTACTCCACATGACTAATTACTAAGAAGCATACTGATGAATATATATATGCATGAAATGTGTCAGATTAACTTTCGTGTGTTTTACTTGAAGATAATAGTAAATACTCTTCACCTCAGACTTTCATTAACTAAAACTATTATGAATTTCTGGAATGTGAGTCCATCTAATCATATCTAAGGCTCTAGAAGGAAACTTATTACTGCTTCCCAGTGACATGGAACTCTGAGAAAATGCATATCCCCAGACTTATGTTTTACACAGAAGGAATAGATCAGTCAGTATAATCTCATGCAAGAAACATTTTAAAAAGTTCCAAATATTATTTGGTTCATTGTAGATTAAAGCTTTTCAAGATATTGCTCAATTTCTATTTAGAGCTAGAGTAAATTTTTACTTAGTTAACTGTAGATTCTTACTATAAACTGTAATATTTGAAATATTTGACTCATTGTTCTCAAGGAGTGTAAGTTGAAATAGCAAAATAAGCACTGGATATGCAGTCCAAGTCCCTCTTGCTTCTTTTGTAGGAATGGAATAATTTTATGATTATAACTGAATTTTTTAGGCTAGACCTTGAGATTTGGTGGAAAATAGGTTCTATAGTTTAGGTGTTGATTTTAGGATTGAAAGAATGCAGAATTCAAAGGGTCGAGGAATCTTGGATTCAAGATAGAATACATATAAAGATTTGTTAAGATATCAGAGGATATTGGGGCATGGTGCGAGAATTTTCAAGTATCTTGATAGAAAAAAATTGCTTTAGTAGAAGTAAAGATAAGGAGTATTTAAAGGAATCTGATCTTAGCACAGATTCTTGAATAAATGGGCTCTCTCATTAGATCCACGGGCTCTAACTGAGCACTCTGTTGACCAAATCAATTTAAAGTTGTATGTGTGTTTTTTTTAAATAAAATGGGAAGAATAAATGAGCATTTGAGGTTACATGCATGTAAAGTTCTTGGAATAAGGCCTAGCGTGTAGAGAACACTCATTGTCAGTTTTTATTGCTATTGATATTAGTAATTAGATCAACATGGCTCAGAGTTAACATCCTGGAAGCACTTTTTCTTCAATTATGAAATGAGAATGTACACATTTACTTATGATGTTGAAATAAGAGTTGAGTTTTTAAATGACATGAAAATCATTCATGTATGTTGGGAATAGGCAAGACTATGGCCAGTGGGCCATTTCGGAACCACAGCCTGTTTTTGTAAATAAAATTTTATTGGAACACAGCCATGCCCATTCATTTACATATCGTCTGTCTGTTTTAATGCTACAATAGCAGAGTTAAGTAGTTGCAACCAAGACTGTATGGCCTACAAAATCAAAAATACTTATTATCTAGTCCTTGATAGGAAAAGTTTGTCAACCCTTGGTGTACATCTAAAAGAGGGTGAGGGGAGTCGCACATGGCTATATTAAGGAACACCTGGAAGGTGACGACATTCTTCTAGACAAGAGATGAATATTTGGCAATTTTTTACATTAATTTTGAAAAGATTTGATGTTGATTATTATTTCCATTTAAATGACATTTTAAATGGAAACCAAGCTTAGAAACATTCTGATCATTCTGACCAACGATAAAGATTTGACTTAAATAATTAGCCGTATAGAATACTAAACTGTTTATTTTCGAATTATTTTCCCTTATCAGGGATGTTGTATACCTGTTGCACTGATACAGAAGATCACATTAATAATGTATATACCAGCTATGGACAAATGCATGTTCTTTGCATACGCTGCCAAAAGCCCATATTCCTTTTGGTAAAACCTACATCAAGACCATATGTTGTTGTTCTAACCAAATATGAAATGCTGACTTTATTTTCTCTCATTTTTTTATTGCTTCTCGGTCTTTTGGTTAAGATCAAGTGTATTTTCTTCCATTTCTTCCATTTCTTCCATTTCTTCACCTAAGTCTCTGTCAACCATTATGGATTTCAAAATAGTGTCGTAAGGATAAAGTCATATTCTTTCATTTTTCCTTGTCCTGTGATATAATACTTTCTTCATTTCATTACACGTTGAGCAGCTGCTTGCTTGTGTTTATATTTTCAGGCTTCTTTATGTCCCTAGACAAGAAATTACACCAGAAATCTGTTATTACATAGCTGGTTTGCACTTTAACTACCTCTGTTAATTCTTGGTCTTGGTCTCAGGACCTAACCTAGGCACTGAATGAAGCCTTAAGAAGGAATTACCTATACTTTTCATTCATTTCCATATCTTTTTTTTTTTTAAACGGGAAAAGTCATCTATCAGATAGACTAAGAAGGCTGCATGCATTCATTTGACACTTTACATAGGCTTATAGAAGTTAATGCTTTAAATGTGTGTAAGAATCTGTATATATTTAAATTGTGAGTCAAGAATCTCAGTTCAGTAAAGTGCTTTCAGAGACAAGTCTTCTGTCATTGGCAATTGGAAATGCTTTTGCTTTGTAAGACTTTTTTTTAAAAAACCAATAAATCTGTTATGATACAACCACAATTTGTATCCCCTGTATCATCACTATATAGCTCAAAGAAACTTGCTAGCCTGTTTTGAGATCTTGCAGTCATCACCATCTAAGACATTCTTAAGTCTCAGGGAATTTCTTGCCTATCTATAAATTTTAAATCCTCCTAGCAAGCCTCTTGCTTCCTGAATGAGACTCTTGAGCCTATTCTCAGAGGTACACAGTTCCCTTGTTTTCTAAGCTTCCTTCTTTGGCCTACCTTTAAATTTGTAAGAGTCTCTACATTCTTTCAGTGAAATCCTTTTTTGCTTAGATTAGCCAGTTTTGTTTCTTATAACCATCATTGTCACAGAAATTAGTACCAGGAATGAGGTATATGTGACAAAAGTAACAAAAATTGCAGATACCTATTATACTTTTTTTTCCTCTAAAAGCACAGAGTCAGGGTTATTAATATAAAATTATTGCCTGTAACAAAGTGTAAAGAAAAAGGGCATAATCATCTTATGATCCTGCACATAAACATGTTGGACTTCTAACCACATTTGTTATGTTGATGGCTCTATGTTATTCTATTTCTGTAACTCTCTTGGCTTCTCCACTGTTCTTGGAATAGGGTAGAATATTAATAAATGCTCGTTGATTGATCCCTTCTGGAAAGTGAAACAGCTTTTCGTTTCCAAGTAATGAAATTTCATTCTTCCCTTTCCTCTTTTAAAAATAGGAAAACTGAAGTCTTGGGAATTGGACTTATCTATACTTTGGAGTTTACACTGGGAGTAAGAAGCAGAAAGTGTTTTATTTAGTTGATTTCATTTGGTTGTTTGCATTGTTAGATCTTGTGCAATTCTACTATGAGCCAGTTAACATTCTTTTGTGTTTTTACATTTTATTCTGTCATTTCAGTGTGCTGTTACAATTGCTAAATATTTAGGTACAAACATTAAAATCTCACTTATGAGGTGATTGTGCAATTGTAGGTAAGATGACACACAAACATATTAATATTTTTAGCTTACGCAGATGCTATTAGAAAGGTATGTAATTACACCTTCATGGATTCAGAGCAACTATTAGTTGATGGCTCAGATGCCATCAGAAAAAATGAGAGGAGGTCATACGGTGAGCCTTTGGTCTGTAAAATCATAGAACACTTGCTGGGTGAGATGAATACATAAGGAAATTCCATTTGTATAACAATTTTTCCTTTCCTTTACCTTAGTTTTGTGATCAGTATTTGCGATACAAATTACTAACATTTAAACAGCACCTTATGTTTTAGAAAGAGGTTTTCTATGGATCATTCTATTGATGCTTTACATTATATTGATCCTTTACATTATATTAATCCTTAGCCTGTGAGCTAAGAGGAATCCGAGTGATTATTTTGATTCCCAATTTAGGGTTGAAGTACTTTCCTGAAGTTCTGTCATACTCTTATTCATTGTTATGTCCCCAGTATTCAGCACATGATGGGTATGTAGTCAACAAGGAATAAAAATTTGCTAAATGGCAAAATAATGCAGCTCAGGGAGAGAGTAAGTGGCTTGGCCAAGGACACATGGTTACTAGGTGATGGAGGCAGAGCTCAGATTGAGGAATTTTAATTCCGAATCCCACACTCAGTAGCTTTCAGTGAGAAGAGCTAAGGTAACGAAATACATTTGAAATCTTCAAATGTACATCCCTTAAATTGAATGAGGGATTATTTTACAGCTAAAATTAAGTTCTATAGTTCTGATGTGTTCAAATAGAATTTTTAAAAAATATATGAAATTGGAGAGGAAATATCGAGGGCCATGCCAGTTTGGAGTTCATACGGAATCATCCCATTTCAGGGCTTTTTGATAAGAAAGCACCTTTACATGTTGCAGACAAGGAAAGTGAATTTTACTAAACTGCATAATCTGTGAGTGTGGTCACCTTTTCTAGTTTGCTACTGTGTGCCCTCTGCCTGGCACAGTGCCTGATACACAGTACTAGGTATTCAGTTCATATTTATTGACCCGGGGAGGTCCAGAAAACAAAAGTAGTTTCTCGAAGTTACGGCTTAGTGGAGGTCTTCCTAATGGGTTGATCCTCCCATGTCATCAACGTAATCAAGTTGTTGAACTTCAGGCTGGAGGGACCTTGTGGTAATCTAATCCAGCCCTTTTAAATGACTCTTGCTTGGCCATTTGACTTTGTGCCAGAGCAAGAATGGAACTGACAGTCTTGGTTACTCCTTACTCCCCACTTCCTCATCCGACTCTGAAAATATTTGTAAGGGAATAAGATGATTTCATTTTCTGGAGACCAAGGTGGCTGGTGTATGGAGAACTGAGATAGGAGAAGAGGTTCGTAACTCAGTCCTGAGCGACTGCTCTCAGCCCCCTGGGCTTCTTCTCAAGACCATTCCACACGAACACAGCATGTGTCTGCATTTCTGATTACTTCTTCCCAGACTTAGCAGTGCTTGGTTTCCATCTTTAATGCAAGATTGAAACTGGCCAGCCCGCGAGCTGCCATCTTGCATCCCCACGCGCATGCGCTTATTCTCAGCTGGTCTTCCCAAGACCCCTGAGCCCAACCCCTAGTCCCCCACGCGGCCCTTTTTCCTTTCCAACAAGATGAAAGAAAGTATCACGAACCAGAAGAAACTCACCAAACTGCAAGCACTGGTGCACCTTGCTGGGTGCACAGAAAGGAAGTGGTTCCCAGAACAGCTACAGCTGATGATAAAAAAAACTTCAGTTCTCCACAAACCAAGAACAGTGATCTGCTTTTGCAGCCCTCAAGTTCAGGCATCTCTGGCAGCGAACACTCTCACCGTGACACTTTGTCACAGGCCATACTGAGACAAAGCAGCTGACAGAAGGCCACCCAGCATCTTAAACCAGCTTGGTGCAGGCAGGCTGACTAGTGTGAGGATACTGGCTCTGCCCAAACAGTCTGTGGATGGAAAAGCGCCACTTGCTACCGATGAGGAGGAGGATGGATGACGAAGTTCTAGATCTTGTGGAGAAGTTTGATGAGATTTCCAAGAATGAAGCAAACGGAATTAAGTGAACTTCTGAAGATGAAACTTGAAAAAGTTACTGGGAGCTGCTATTTTATATTATGACTGTCTTTGAAAATTGTATTTTCATGGGTCTCATAAAACTCAATCTCTAATATTTATAAGCCAAAGCTCCTTGGACACTGCAACTCTTTTGCTTATATACAAGTCATTTTTTTGCAGCTAATTAAGCTGAAGAAGCCTGGGAATGAAGTTTGAAACTAAGGTTGAAAAAAAAAGAAACTGGCCAGCCCTCATTGGTAAAACTTAAAATGTACAGTTTTCTCATATCCCAGCTCTACGTTTTCTACTTAACTGGGGGTCAGGGGGTTATACTCTAATACCTTGAGCATGAACACCCTCCCCCACCCCCAAAGACCCTCTGCCCCTCCATAAGGAAAGAAAGGAGTAAGTGAGATGCACTCTGATTGCCCATGAGAAACTTCTGCCTTCTTCAAGTCAATTGCAATTAGAAAGAAACAAATCACAAGTAAACGTCTCACATAAATTGTGAGAGTCTCTTCCATTCCAGACACCGAGACTAGCCCTTTATAGCAACAGGCAAACCATAGGAGCCCTGCCCTAAAGTTGCTCACAGCTGGCGATTCCAGCCAGCTCAGTGCCAGAGATAGAAATGTGGACAATTACAACGCAGCACGGTGGCCTCTGCCGTAGAAGGATGTACAAGGTGCAGTGGCAGCACCGATGGAGCCGACAGACTGCCTGGGGGAGGAGGAGGATGAAGACTTCCTTGAGCAGGTGACAGCCGAGCTGGGTTTTGAAAGCGTGTCCTCGGTGTACAGTGGGGGAAGGGAGGTGTATTTGAGGCAGAGAAAATATGAAACATCATGGCATGTTCAGGGAAGTCCAAATAGCCCTTCAGTTCATTGGTGTTCAGATATTTCTGCTTGCCCATCCCTGTCTGTAAACATATTTTGAGCATAGATGTCCCCACATGGTAAACATGTTAATTTGTACACATGTACTTTTGTTCCGATGTGTTATGTATATCATAAATATACACAAGAGCAAATTGAAAAATTCTTTTAAAAGTGAGATAAAATAAATATAGACATTCTGATATTTTCTAGCTATGCCCCAAAGGATGGTCTTAGGTCCCCCTTTTTAAGCCGCCTTCTGGACTGTGGGCCCCAGGAGGAAGGCCAGATGTGTCAGAGTCACTGCTGTGTGTCCTGTGCCTAGCACAGTCTCTAGCATTCCCAGGCACCCAACCAGTATTTATTTGTCAGATCGAGTTGACTTTCAGTATTGCCAGAGTGTTAGCCTACAGTGATGAGCAGGTGACAAATGTTTCTCAGCTTTCCTGATAGAAGACCGTCGATTTTCCCAGGGCCCCAAGCAGGACACCAGAGCTTTGAGTTTAAGCTCTGACTCTCACTCTTTATCTTGGGTGGCGGTCGGTCGGGGGGGGGGAGGGACAGGGGATGGGAAGCCCTTCACATAATTTCTCTGTGTCTCATGAAAGCATTCACACTGTTTGACGGAGACAGTGATATCCTTGCACATCACATGGCGCTTGTGGTGAGTGAATAATAAAAGTGATATTGTGAAGCACTTGGCACTGACGAAAGGCCTATCAAAATGGTAAATAGCCCTTGTATAAGCAGCCGAGTGAATGAAGGCCATTCTTCCTCCCACCACGGCTCCTACTGGTCATGATAACAACATCAAAAGCATGTTTCTCTGTTTGACTTTTGAATCCAAGGGTCTATGATGTTTTAGCAACAGAACTGTCTTTTTCACATGGCAACAAACAAAACATAAGGTCTGTCACAGTGCCTTGCAATTAATAGATGGCTTTGAACAAGATTGAAGGCAGTGTATGTGAACTTTTCTTAAGTGCAATTAACATTTTATTATAGATTAGTTAAGATTATATACTTGTAGGTATATAGAGAGCACAGATTTCTTAAGCAATTTTCAAGGAAACCTGGATGTATTTTTTTTTTCATCTTTTCCACTCAGAATAATTTTCTTATACATATGCCTGCTCATGATATTTTCTTTTTAGTTACTCGGCCTGAAAATATTTGTAGAGAGCCTATGGGGCTAGCTTTTGTTTGTATTAAACAAGATGTTAAGAGATAAACAGCATGATTCCTGCCCTCAGGAAAATGACTTCTGGTAGAGAAATGGAAGACAACTGAACAAAATATTGCGAAGAACTCTGGATAATGGAAGCAACAGTTTTAGAAAGCAGAAATCTTTGTGACCTAGAAAAGAAGGAGGTGGCTTCATGGTGAGGTGGGACATGAGGAAAGACGAATAGGCTTTATAGACGTTAAGGGAAGAAGGACGGAATTCCTGGCAGTGGGACTACCATTGGCAAAGGCACAGAGATGGGTTAGACATTGCATGTGCGTCTGCTTGAACCGAAGCAGGAGCCTGGAGTTGGGAACGAGGGTCAACAAGGTTGATAAGGGGGAGGAGAGGCAGAATGAGGGATGCTCACACACAGCTTTAATTACTGCTCAGAAGACTCAGAGCCTGTTGCATATCAGAATGGTTGTATGCCTTGCCTCTGTATGTCCTTACTTAGGAGAGGCAAGTTGGGCAGCAGGTATGGATTTGAAGAGTGGAGATCCAGAGACTAAATGAGGAGACTCTGGCCTGGAAGAGTGGTCACAGAATGAAGGAGTTCAAGGGAAGTTTCCAAGGTGTCGACGACAGAACTGGATGACAGCTTCAAGAAATTTGAGTCCAAGAAACATTTTCTGAGCTGCTGTCAGCACTAGGCAGAGTGTTGGGAATGCAAAAAAGAACTAAGTTCTAATTTCTGTCCTTACGGAGTTCTTAGTTCAAGGTGGCTGAGAATGTTGCCTGGGTGTCTGGAATATTCGGGGAATCATTCCCAGAAATCAGATATTTGGAAGAGGAACGAGTTTAGTAGGGAACGATGATGATGAGAGAGAACGTGTGTTTTGGGGTGGAAGTAGAGTAGGGAAGCGGGGGAAGATGGAAGCACTGAAGTGATTACTGATTCGTGTCTTCCATGTTTTGTGTATGTTGAGTTGGGGGATGGTGCTAGGCTCTGGCAGTGAATGCCAGGGATGGTCATGCCTGTCCTTAGGGTGCTCCCTGTAGCTTTGTCACCTTTTCCCCACAGCAGAGCTCCCTTTGGCCCATAGCTTCACAGAACTTGAATGAACACAGCACTTTTAGATTTGGCTCCTTATCCTTGATGCTGCCAGATACTGTGGCCTTCTCCAAATTTTCTTCCCATGGTCTGGCTCCTTTGCAAAGCAGTCAGTGGATGCCCGTAGGGCTCCATCCAGCTGCCACCTGCCTGGATCCTGATAGCAGACAGAGCTTGAGCTGAAACTCAGACTCCTGCCAAATGCACATTCTGTGAAGAATAGCATGGGCTCTTCCTGAAGGAAGAATTATTTAACACTTCTTATCCAGAGGAACCAAACGCACACACGGGTGGTTCCGATACTCCATATTAATAGAAAGGCAAAGAGAGCAACACTTGGAAGTGCTGCCCAGTGTGTGCAGCCTGGATAGGTGAGCATGCGGCCACCCAAGGGTTCGAGACTAGAGACTCAAGTTCTGCATTCTGTACTATGCTTGAGTTTTCTGTCCAGCTGAAAATAAAAGTGAAAACCCAGACCTTTATACTGAGTATCACTTACCATTAGCTCTGTCTCAGACACTTTGGGAATTGCAAAAGAGGAAAGAGAGAGTTCTTTACTCGTGTGATTTGTAGTATAGTTCAAGAGAGAGAATTAATGCAAATAAGAGTAAAGTAATACAAAAGAATATATGGTAAACATGGGTGCTATAGAAGATATATCATACAGGAGTCAGGAAAACTAGATCATATCTGGTTGGATGAGAGAAGTCACAGTGGATGAAGGTTGAGGTAAGCTAGACTTTAATGAATAGGCAGGAAAAAACAGGGAGCATGTGCTAGGAAAGAAATAGCATACATTTTGGGACAGAGGCAGAAATGGCGATGTACTTGGCTAAAACAAGAAATAGAAGAAGAGGAAAATAATGATGGGTAGATTCCGTTTTAATATATTATGGAGACTTTGATTGGTGTATATGTGAGTACTATATGCATAGAATACATTGTCCTTTTGAAGAAACAATACCCGTTTCTGTCTTTGAACATCAGAAATTAGTTCACCATGAGCAGTTGTTTAAGTTATGCCTGGTATGCAGTTGGGGCTCAATAAATGTTTATCAGTCGAGACATCTTTTACAAACCCACTTAGCTGGAAGCAGCCTTCACTATAGCTGCAGGTGTCCCTGACAACACTTTTGAGGGCTCTTGAAATGTTTTTAAATCCGGAGATACTTTGTCTATCCTCATGTTATAGACCTGCACACTCAAAGCTCTGGCATTTTGGCAGCTTCGGCATCTGTCCTATGAGCTGAAAATAGACGATTGTAACCCTAGATGGTGTTTATGCAGCATGCTTGCTTGGCACAAGATCCTCTTTGATACGTCCTTGTTTGGAAGCCCAAAGGAAATAAAATTTGCTGTTTTGTGCTCCCTGGCCTTGTGGTTTGTGGCAGATCTTTCAGTACAAAATGTGCTCCAAACAGCCCGTCTTGTTTTGATCTGTGAGTGAGGGTTTACCCTGGAGGCTCTTTAGGGTGTCCATAAAAATAAAGAAGTTAGAGTTGAAAGAGATTTTAGAGATAAATCTTGTCAGCTTCCTCATTTTCCAGTTTAGGAAACTCAGGTCCTAATTGGACGAGAGCCCTCCCCTGGGCCACCATACGTAGACAGAAACTGCACACAACTACAGCTTAGGTGGCCTGATTCCTCCCGGAGACCACAGGATACCTACCTGGCTGCTTTCGGTCCACCCACACTCGGACATGGGGAAGTCCGCATTCTGAGCCCAGCTTCCGCTTTGGGCATCCTTTCTCACGAGCGGGACCAGCCTTTTTCTCGTCTTCCCTTGGAATTATGTACCTTCCTACTTTAAATTTCCTCTTAATCACCATGGGAACAGATTTAATATCATCCTTTAAAGTTGCTGCTTAACTGATACATTTAATACAAGTGTGCTTGTAATCCGTTCTTCAGGCACGACCTGTCTTTAAAAAAAATACTTTTATGACTTTTCATTGGATAGAAGGCTGTGATCCTGCTCTAAGAGGGTGCACATCAGTGAGCAGGTAGAGAGATCCATTTAAAGAAGAAGGGGCTCTGAAAGTTACATTATAAGTCTGGCTGGAGAGTTAGTTCGTTCGTCAGCCTCGCAGGGTTTTTGCAAGATGGGAGCCTTTGACTCACGGGTTCCTGATTCCCCGGGGAGGGTGCTCTCCTTCCTGGATCTTACTCCTGGAGAGTATGTGTCACCTTGACCACGCCCTGACCCACAAAGGTCTGCTCCATCAGCTACACCTAATAGGCTGCTCTCCTCCCTGCCTCCTCCTTTTTCTTCTTATTCCACAACCTCGTGTTGGTTCCATTTCACTCCAACCTAATGGTTCGCAAAGAGGTGGTGGAGCCCAGCCAGCCCTCTGTGGTTTAACAAGCCTTCCAGGTGGTCTTACTGCGGGTTGTCTCTGAGCATCGCTTGCTCTCACCTTCTCTAACTTGAATCTCTGCCTCAGGCTACAGGTCACCTGGCATGTATTTTTCATATTCCACTGGGATATATTGAACAATATTTTAGCTATTATTTCAATGATCTTTTGTACTTAATCTTTTAATATATTTTTACTTTGTCTAAAAATTGGCTCCGAGACCGTTTCTTCTCAGGAAAGAAGTGTTCAGTTTCCAACACTAAATGTTCCATTGAAATGCAGTGTCTTTCTCAAGACTTGAGTATGGTCTGGGTGTTACCAGAGATGACTTGCAAGGCTGTCGCAGACAGATTCTGGGCCAGCTCTCTCATCAGTGGGCCACTCTTCAATCAGATGTTAGATTTGCAGCAGCCTCTGTATCTAGACTGTCCCACAGTGGAGTAGAGCAGATAGTCTGGTCAGAGTCAGGAGGCCAAGGTTGAAGTTCCACCTGGGAGAACATGTCAAGTCACTCAACACCTCCAAGTTCTCTAAGTCCGTACAACAGTGATGTCAGGGAGAGCTTGCATAAAATAGCTCGAAGGTTCTTTTCAGGCAAAACAATTCTATGATTTGATGATTTATGTTTGGTTCTAGCAATCCTCACAGCAGTTGTCAGCCCACATGGATTGTTCCTTGATCACACCCAGAGACGTTAAACAAATTTAGTGCAAAATCCTGCATCCATACTGGAAAACAGTGGTCATCAACTGAGGGCTGTATGTATTCTAAAAAGTAATTGAAATGCATGTTTAGTGGCTTCTTGATGGTACTTCTGGCAAAAGCTGACAATGAAATACATCATTTAATAATAATAACAGGAGTAAGAGTTGACATTGAGAGTTTATTATGTGCTAAGCACTTTACA
>NW_006439568.1:7040300-7061320 GCF_000325575.1 Pteropus alecto | reverse complement strand
GTCCTTGTACCAAGACAGCAAGGACCCTTACCAGTACTGATCCCATGAGTCACTCGGTGTCCTCAGCGAGTTCCAAGAACCATTCTGGGCTTGTTTCTGCACCTGTAAAATGGCAATTAGAGGCCTGATAACTCCTGGGCATGGAATGTAAACAAATAATGACTTGTTTGAAAAAAAATCTTGGCGCTTCTTGGAAAGTCACTTTGCAAGCAGGAAGAGTACTGTTCTTCTGACTCATCAGAGGAAGAGATCAGAGCTGGAGATATTGATGCATTGCTCTTTGTTCCTTTAGAACAAGAGACCTCTTAGGAAAAAGCCCATGTCAAAGAAGGAAGCAGTAAAAATCTCAGGTCTAATGAGATAAGGAAGGCTGACCTAGGAAGCTTTCCATCTTGACCCTGTATTTACCTCTTATCTCAAAGATGAGATGGGAGATTTATTTATTTATTCACTTATTATTTATTTACTTTAAAATTTAAAAATTCTAAATTACAGTGGACGTATACTATCATCTTAGTTTCAGATGTACAACATAGTGATTAGACATTTATATACCATATGAAGTGATCAGCCCATTAAATCTAGTACCCGTCTGGCACCATACATAGTTATTAGAGATGAGGGATTTAAAAGGGCCTCATGAACTTTTATGCACACGTAGTTAAGAAGTGTTTGTTGTACATCATGCATAAATTGATGCTGACTCTCCTGGATGGTATAATTCACCAGGTCCATTTCCTGCTCCCTAGGAGTGTCATCTTAATTATACAATATTGGCTCAATGCAAACATGAAGACAGTGTGATGACTTCTTTCATAGGCACTTCTGTGAACCCCATCTGTATTTACATTGGTAGCAGTATCTGTGTGTAATATATAAATTGCATAAATTTTCACCTCACCTTGGCACTTTAGCATAACTAGAATGTTTTCTCCTTTTTAGCTGTATGAGCATTATTTGATAATTATTTTATAAGACAAGTACTTCTGCCATGTAAACTTCGATGGCATGGAAAGCCCTCTAAACATAGAAAGCAGAAGATCTTTGTTCAAGTCCTGACTCTATTCTTTGTTAAAATGTGACTTGATCACGTTACTTTAATTTTTTTGAGCTCCCTTCCTTATCTGTCAAACCAGTATGACAGTGCCTTTCTGATTCACAGGGATATTGTTAGGCTTAGCTCTGATAGTGTATGGCTCCATTCCGGTGTTAGATATTACTGTTATTATTTATACTAATAATCCATCAGGATTTCAAATATAGTACATGATATATGAGACTCAATCAAATATACTTCCTCCCTGGGTATGTTTACCATTTCAGTTCATTGTGATGGCAAGACACATGGTATTTATTGGACTTTGCTTTGTACTGACTTGACTTGACATGAAGCCTCGAAGAGTTTTGTATAGAACTGACTTCTGATTCACAGAGCCATTGCTTACAGCCCTCCTGAGAAGGAGTCTTGCTGGTGTAACATTTGACATTAGCACTGTTGAGGTGTTTACTGCAGCTTTCTGGAGAGAGAGAGAGAAGAAAAAGAAGGAGGAGGAGAAGGAGGAGGAGGAGGGAGGAGAAGGAGGAAGGAGGATCTGAGACCAGTTCCTTTTGGCTCTCTAGAATCACATGTGGTCTCTTTCCTTCCTACCACTGTATTTGTTGTTCTGATAGGGCCGGGAGAATTCAAGCATCTGCTTGAAGCAAAACTACATGAAATGTGTATTAGGATCCTATTTCACATAAAAATGTATATATATAGCCATCTGTCTATATATGTGTACATCATACATTTTTGCAAGAATTATTAATATTGGGTTCTTTTGGAAAGTGAGGTTGAGGAAAATTTCAAACACATCACAAAGTAAATACAATAGTGTGGCAAACTCCCACGCATCTGCCTCCTAGCTTCAAAGATTATCAGTTCATCCATCACCAGTTACCCAACTTCATATTACACATATTTGAATTGTTTTTATCTATCATGGACATGTATTATTTTGATCATTTGAAATAAATTTTAATTGTAAAATAAATCCAACATTCAAAGGAAATGCAGTGTGTTAGATTTCACTTATTTCCAGTCTTTTTTCTCATCCTTTTAGACTCTGGGCCTTTCAAGGATAGGTGATTAAGAGTGATTTTCTCTTGAGTTCTCTGATCACCAGGGACAGGTATTGGCTGCTGTGGAACACCTGGAAAGGACAATAGCTCTGGTTTAAAGCCCATCTACATCAGGGCTACAATCCAAATCACAAGGCTCCCACTGTCAGCCCTACTGTTTGGCTTGCTGCGTTTTTTAATTAAACTGTTTACTTTGGCTGAGATTTATGACGCTGTTTTTAAATGAGAAGCTGTAGTTTCTGTCTCCGCTTTTGTTCCCTGACTTCCACAACCTGCTGCAGTTCTTTGCGAGCTATTTTTTCAAAAAACAGTTTCTCCGTTTCTTATCAGATGGATGGTAATTTCGTAGGGATTATTAACGCCCTGTACTCAGCAGTGTCTGTTCTCCTCAGGCTGGAAGAGGAAATTGTCTGATGCAATTTCAGCAGCTGGTGAGCTGGACGGGAATAGAACATGACAGAATCACCTTGAATCTAAAGCCTGTGAACCAGCTGTCTGAGATGAATGATGGGGAAGATGGTTTTTGTATTGAAATTCCTTAGCCGGTGGAATTGAAAAGGCAGCTAAAAGAGAGATGTTTGTTCTCACCAGTGGTGCAGTGTGGATCGATTTGACTGATGTAGATTGATAGATACTGAGGGCATAATGTGTGCCAATTGATTTTTTCGCATCAATGAGGATCTACCCCCCTACTATGTGCTGGGCACTAGAATGGCAAAAATAAGTAGCATCCCTGACGTCATTTAATTGTAATACAGCGGGATGAATGCTTTATTGGTGTGATTAAAATATTATGGGAGAACAAAGAGAAGAAGGTTGCTTTCTGGCTGTGGGAGGCTAGAAAGAGTTGCCTTTCAAGCTGAAGAGCAGGTAGACTTCTTCGAATCATTGGAGGCAGGAGGAGGGAGCATTCCAAGACGAGGGATCTGCCTGTAGCAGAGGCACGGAGGGTGATGGCATGTTCAGGGGACGGAGAAGAGCCCGGGGTGTCCAGACTGCACAGTGGGCGAGCTTGGGAGGTATGAGAGAGGCGCGGAAGCTTGGGAGGAGGTCCTGGGTCAGAGTGTAAGGTCCTCGAAGAGAAGTCTATCCCAGGAGACACCTCCTCAGAACCAGGAGAGGTGCAGCTCTTTTGGATTCCTCTTTTGGAATACAGCCACCTGAAGGGATCGGTGCTGTTCTGGTCATCAGTAGGGTATACACAGTAGAGGAAGGACTGGAAAACTGAAGAACCAAGGCGCTGTGAATTGTCTCTTGCCATCTCATTTCCGGCTCTTCCTACTGCTCTCTCAGCTTGCTGCGCTGGCCTGCCCTGTCCCCTCTCACCCCTGGTTGCCCGGATTCCCCATGTCTTCTAGTTTAGGCATTTTAAACCCTTTTTTGAGGAATTCCATGTAGATAGTTAAGAGGATTTGGAGGATGTATATTGGAGAACTGAATGGAGAAACCAGGTAATACTCTGGACTCGGCAGCCATACCCCTTTTAACCAAAGCACCCCAAATTGTTCTGCTTTTACGCATTGACATCTGGGTAAGTTCTACTTCAAGAAAGTGTTCTATGGCACAACTGGAGTCTGAAAACTTCAGGTCTAGTATAACCTTGGAGGGAGCCATTCTGCTTGGCTTAGCTACTTACTGTCCCTTGCAATGGGGAGAATCTCATGCCTTTGGTCTCCTGGTTGAACTGCCAGTGGGGATCGACAGGGGCCACCATAGGTCAAGGGCTCTCCAGCCAGGTGCGACCCATGTAAAGAAAACAGGCAGAGGATTTTCGAACCCTGCTTGGAGTGGGCAAGGGGTGGAAAGCAGTTTTAAATCGAGGGGGATCTTGGACATGGCAGACGATGTGACTGACCTGTCCAGGCAAAATGCTATGTTGAAAAGTATGGCTTTGAGCCCCTCGCTCAGCATTTTGTGGAGTCTTTCTAGAGAACGCTATTCCATGAGAGGTTCAGCTATGCAAAATTTCCATTTTTCAAGATTTTGAAATATTGCTTACTCTGTCTCCTTCTTAGAGATCTTCATGCATATAAATGTATTAAAAGCTATGAGAACTTGTAAGGAGTAAGTTTAGTTCAAGTAAAAGAAATGCTTTTTAGACACACACACGCATCCCAGGGATTAAAGTTCTACAAATTGAATATCCTAGAAGTGAAAGCATAATTTAAAAAAAAAGACTTAGATAAATTCCATGATAATAGTTGATTACTAAGTTGTGGGGTGGGAATTCCTACTAAGTTAGTGAGAAGCTTCCCTATGTTTTTGAAAAAATAGTATTTCTATTAGTTCCCTTGTACATTTATTCACCAAATATTTATTAAGTACCCATGGTGCCAGGCAAAATCCTTATTTATGTATTTTCAGTGTAAAAATCCTTACCCCTTTATTGGGATACTTTTTTTTTCTTTTTGGAATATGCAATTTTCAATGCTCATTTTTAGAATTCTGTGTTTCTGACTAAAAGAAAAAAGATGGTAGCAGTCATCGAATGTCTTCAACCCCTTGTAACGTCTAAAAATATCAAGTTCCAGCCTGCCTCCTGCATCCAAAGTTCTTTCCCCTCCAGCATATTTCTGCTCGGTTTTCTAAACATGGAAATGTACCAGGCCCTGATGGGGCTGAGGGGACGGTGTCTAGTGCTTCTTCTCCCCACCAGGCAGGGTAGGAGTCGGTGGAAATCGAGCATGCTCAAGAATTAACAGCTAGCTCAGGGTTCACGAAAGGATAGAAGCTGAAAGGTTCTATTCTGTAGTATTTAAAGATAAACATTACCTAATAATTTTTTTTTTTTTAAGTTAGCAACTTAAATTAATTGCTATGGCCTGAATGTTTGCAGCTCCTCTTCGGCTGATAACATATTCCTCCTCCGCCAAATTATATGGTAGCTTATTCCATATTTTAATTTCTAAATAAATTGGTCTTTATTATTCTTGAGTTCCTGACAGACATCACATCTAAGAATTAATGTTTCTCATTCTGCCACTTTGAGCATGTTAAACAAATTACTTGGTGTCATTGCCACTGAATTTATTAGAAGGATTCGTGTGATGACTTTAGCATGCCCATGTGAACGTGTTTTTTTTCTTTAATTAGGACTCATTTTTTTTTTATTAATAATTACAACTTTTCATTGGTATCGTTTGTGGTTTTAACATGACCTGCCTTGGGGAGTTGACATGAGGATTAATACCAATAAAGTAGTAAAAACTGTGCCTAGCACCATACTAAGGATTCACATGCTTTCTTTATCTTTATTAATGAGCTTTGTGACGGTGATGAGGAAATCAGAGTGGATACCATTATCCACGTTATCAGTAGGACTCTGATGCTCAGAAGTTTGATCGTCTGGGATGACTCGCAGTGTCGGGACGAGAGCCAAGTCTTCCTAGTCCTACTCTTGTGTTCCTGTTTTCATAACTGACATTTTGGAGTTTAATATTTCTTCTTTAGGTATTAAAAATTTATTTTTATTTTTTTTAAATTACAGTTGAAATTCAGTATTATATTAGTTTCAGATGTATAGCATAGAGCTTAGACATTTAGAGTTTAGTATTTCAACATGAGAATTTGGGGGAGATGCAAACATTCAGGCCATAGCAATTAATTAAGTCATCCCATGTGAAAATACTTGGTAAGATACTGGGCGCATAGTAGGATCGCCACTAAAATGGTTCTTTTTTTTCCTGTGCAGTTAACAGCTGTTAGGACTCTCTCATTTCTCTCCCTTCTCCCTTCCTCAGCTGAGCCCTTCATCCCCAGACTACTCAGGAGCCCCCAGTCTACAATTGTAGGTGGTCGTAGTCAGCTCAGGCTGCCTAATGAAGTTTCACAGACTGAGTGGCTTAAACAGCAGAAATTGACTTTCTCACAGTTCCAGAGCCTAGAAATCTGAGATCAAGGTGTTAGCAGGGTTGGGTTTTTCTGAGACCTCTCTCTTTGCCGCCTTCTCCAGCTGTGTCTTCGCTTGATCTCTCCTCTGTGCGTGTCCGTGTCCTCTTCTGATAAAAACAGTTGTCATATTGGATTAGGGCCTACTCTAATGACCTTGTTTTAATTTATTTACATTTTAAAAGGCCCTATCTTCTAATATAGTTACATTCTGAGGTACCAAGGGCTAGGGCCTCCGTATATGTATTTTAGGGGAACACAGTTCAGCCTATCACTGTGTCTCGCAAGGAAGAGCAGCTTAACCTCAGAGCTCCAGCCCAGTATACAGCCAGCTCATAATCTCAACCCTTGGGTTGTCAAAACCCATTAAATTCCATTCACTGAACTCTGTTCAAAAAATCAGGCGAGAGTATGATCCATTTCCTTCCCTAGGAGGTGGGAGAAGGGAGAATGAGACCTATCTGTCAGTGCTGGGTTGCTGTCGCTTCACAGACATCGTGTCCCCAAATCTCAACATTGCCAAGGATAGGGTAGGCCTAACGGCCTCAGTCTTACAGAGAAAAAGACATGAAGTCACTTGTCCCGGTCACACAGTCACTGTGTGATTTACTCGTGGGACACTCCAGTTTCTCAACAGCATTGAGGATTAACATGAGGAGCGTAGGAGCCACGTGAATGAAGCAGGACGAACGCTGATCTCATGGTTCAGCCAATTCAAACCCGTCACTTGAGGATTACAAAGTAAATGCGAAACTGATCAAAGAAGGAGAGACAAATGGAATATTACTTTTCTTTTTTAAGGCAGGTTTATTTAAGACTTTCGCGGAAAAGTCACTGGGTTCTGAAAGGAATAAGGGAAAGTTCTGTGTCAGTCATTTATTACTATTCTCCACCAGCCTGTAAATAAACTGTATTTGTCCAGCAGCTTTAATCCATCTCTCCTGGATTTCTGGTTTATCTCTCCCGAGCTAGAAGCAGCATGATGTGTCCATTGGAAAGCTGGACTCTGAAGTGAGATCATCAGGGTTCAGATCTCACTTTTACCACTTTTTAGTTGTGTGGTCTTAGGGAAGTCACTTAATATCTCTGAGGCCTTAGAGTTCTCTCTTCTGTAAAAAAAAAAAAAAAGAAAGAAAGAAAGAAAGAAAGAAAAGAAAAGAAACAGCAAGCAATAATAATTTCTGATGACACTGTTATGAACATTAAGTGTATAACTATCTAAAGCGCTGAAATCAGCATGCGAAACCTAGTAAGCCTCACAAAAAGATGAACTATTGCCTGTATAGAATACGAGGCCTGCAAAGGCAAGGATTTTTGGGTATTTTCCAATGTATGTCTCTAATGCCTGGAAGTGCCTCAAGGGCAGGTAATAGACACTCATTTATATTTGTCATACGAATGAATGAATACAAAAATGGTGCACGTTGGGCAATCTGTGGTGAAGAGGAAGGACCTGGTTTCAGCAGGTTTCTGGAGCTTTAGTTGGTCAGTCGGTCGGTCGGTCGGTCAAAGCCATAAGCCCATTTGGTGGAGCAATAATGAGAAGGCAGAGAAGCTGGGTGGGGGCGGGACAGCTTTGCTCACTCTGCCGAATGGCAGGAGAGCTCTGGGTTGTCTGCGGTTGATTTTCCCTCCCATTTACCTGTATCATCTCCAGATCTGAGGGTAAAATCACTTTCTGAGGCCTCTGGGTTCTGACAGTGTGGAAATCACCCATTGACATCAAGATATTTGAATGGTGCTCTGGTGTATTAGAGCTTCCGTTTTGCCACTGATCTCTGGGATTCGTTTGATAATTTGTGTTGTCATCAAAATTCCTAAAATGATTGTCAAAACTTCTTTCTAGGCTCAGGCTGCATGAAGAAAAGGTTATTAAAGATAGACGGCATCATCTCAAAACCTACCCAAACTGCTTTGTCGCCAAAGAGCTGATCGACTGGCTGATCGAGCACAAAGAGGCTTCTGATAGAGAGACTGCAATTAAACTTATGCAAAAATTAGCAGACCGGGGCATTATTCATCACGGTGAGTCATGGCGACAGTCAAGGTAACTTGAGAGGAAATGTTGTCAGACCCCACCAGTGAAAACCATTTCAGATATTAACATAACTATGCCAGATATGAACCTACCCATTTAAGAAAGAAAATGTTTTACTTTGTCTCCTTCGTGTATCTCTCTTCGGTTCCATTCCTTTCTGCCATCCAAGAAGCATTTGGGTTTATCTCCATGGACTTCTTCATACTTTTTCCTTTGCGTATATGCATCTCTTAGCAACAAATCATATTGTTTTAAGTCATTATACAGACGTGCGTTTTATTCTTTTGCAGATGACTGGGAGAGTCATCTGTGATGATAGCGTATCTCCTGTTTGCTCATCTTCACTGCTACATATGCTATGTATAATTATGCCATCATACATTTATCCATTCTTCTCCAGTGGCCATTTAGGTTATTTCCAAGTTTTTGCTGTTACTCTCAGAGATTCAGTGAACATTCAGGAACACGTCTCCTTGAAATCCCTAGCCCCGGCCAAGCCCTTTCACATACTGTTACTTTCTCATCATTTTTCACCCATTTTCACCCCAGAGAAGCATCCATTCCCCAAAGCTACATTACTGGGGTGCCGGGTACGCCTTCTTTGGGTTCCCACTGCTGTGTCCCCTCACCTCTGTCATAGCCTCATCACACGATATTTTAATTACATGTTGACATTTCTCTTTATCTCGCTGGATTTTACATTCTCAGAGGCCAATGCCTGCCCCAGTATCGTGCTCAAGAAGAGTGTGTGGAATGAATGATTGATTAATTGAGTTTTGTGACCGTTTTATAGATAATAATGATGATGATGATGATGGTAGCTAATAATAAGAGCACTTATTCTGTGCCAGGTACTGTGCTAAATACTGTACATGCATTAGATCATATAGTGTAGGGTGCTTGAGAAATTAGGTAGTAAAACACATCTTAATTAGCATCTTAGTTTGTTCAATTAATTAAATATGATTTTTTTTCTTATTTGCCTCTCTCTGTATGTTGTGTTTCAGTATGCGATGAGCATAAGGAATTCAAAGATGTCAAACTCTTCTACCGCTTTAGAAAGGATGATGGCACCTTCCCATTGGACAATGAAGTGAAGGCCTTCATGAGAGGACAGAGGCTATATGAAAAGTATGTTGCACGTGAAATCCCCCACTGGAATCTTCCCTTGTAGAGAGAAGCAGGGCTATTTCGGTCTTTTATCATTTTGACTTCAGCCTGGCTCTTCCATGTAGGATGGTTACATAACTGTTCCTTTAATAACGAGAAAACTTTATCACTCGTTTGCCTTTCTCTTTGCCAGAAATTAAGTTGATGTCATAAAGTTCTTAATAAAGAGTTTATTTAAATAGTTTTAAAGTCTATATTTAAGTCGATTTAACAAAAACCCCAGAAGTAAAAATAAAAGGTTGGAGCATGATGTTTGCCATCAAACGATACAGTTGCTGATTTTCTCTTTTCAATACTGTTGTATAACTTGGAGGTTTAGTCTTGTAAATGGCTAGAGACACAGTGTCAATTACAGGGAAAGTTCACGTTCAAGTCAAGAGATGAGTAGTGAGAGAACTTCAGATAGCAGGATGGTCTTCACCTCTCGGCTCTTTGGAAAAGATGAGTATGCTGGAGCCCGGGAGTATTTGGTTGGTGGATCTTGAATCTCTCCAGCAGTCTCTCTGAGCTGATCTATTTCTGTGGTCCCTTTCTCATCCTGCCTTTTTTATTGTTTATTTGCTTGTTTGTTTGTTTGTTTCAGAGCAAGCATTAGAGAAAGGAGTGTAGGAGCAATGGCACCCCTCTTAACTCTGGCTGCCTTTCAAAGCTTCAGGGAGTTAAACATGTGCATTTATCACCCAAAAGAGCCTACTCTATAATGGAGGAGTCGGTGCATGAGGGAGAGGGGCCCAAGTGGTCAGATTAAATAGCATGATGGTTAAGAGCCATCCTCTTTTATGACATGGGAGTGGTGAAAGCACCTACCTCCTAGTTGTTTAGGGCTGTTATGGGAATTAAGAGAATAAACCATGTCAAGTACTTAAATATTTAGCTCAGTAACTCTGGCGTAGTCAGACCCCACCGATGAAAGCCATGTCAGATATTAATGTGATACCGATGACCACCCTCGCTTCTTTCTGTCTTTTCCTGTGTTCTACCTCTTTCCCAGTTTGGTTCATCTCTGTTTCTGGAGCCGGTGTTGACCAAAAACTTAATACCTGGTATATACTACATCTCCTCTCACTTATTTTCTATATTGAAGTATAGAAAAAGCCTCATCTCCCTGACTCACATGACTTTGAATGGAAGAGATCCATCAACACTTCCATTTGTCTATTTGAGTGTGTACATGTTTTATTGCTGTTTTATTGCTGAACCAAAGATAGACAAAGCCTCTGCCCCACGGAGCTTGCATTCTAATGAAAGAGTTGGGCATTAAATAGATAACGCACAAGAGGAATGTGATAGAATCTAGGTGGTTTTCAGTGCTAGAAAGAAAAATAGAGTTACTGGAGGTGGCGAGGTATTTTTAGATGGGGGGAGGGCAGGGAAGATGTCCTGAAAAACGACATTTGAATAAACTGAGCCTTGCAGGTATCTGGTGGAAGAGCATCCCAGTCAGGGGATGCAGCAAGGATAAAGGCTTGGAGGTAGGAATGTGCTTGGTGTGTTTTATGATCGTAAGGAGGCCAGAGTGTCCAGAGGATTACTGGAGGTGGCGAGGTATTTTTAGATGGGGGGAGGGCAGGGAAGATGTCCTGAAAAACGACATTTGAATAAACTGAGCCTTGCAGGGATCTGGTGGAAGAGCATCCCAGTCAGAGGATGCAGCAAGGATAAAGGCTTGGAGGTAGGAATGTGCTTGGTGTGTTGTATGATCGTAAGGAGGCCAGAGTGTCCAGAGAGTAAGGGAGGAATAGTAGAAGATGAGTTGGGGCCAGATCATAGGGGACCCTTCAGGCCATGATACGAATTGAGGATCTCATTTTAAGTATAATGGGAAGCTGTTGGAGCGTAGGAAGCAGAGAAGCGGCATTCTGATGTACTTTTTACATATGCTGTCCCCTCTTCGTGCTGCTCACACTCCTTTCTCTAGTTCACTCTGACTCTTCCTGGCTTCATGTTCAACATGACGCTCTCGAGAACCCTTCCATATCCCCTTAAGACTAAGTAGGTGCCGCAGTGTGTGTTTATCCATCAAAGAGCCATATTAAAATTTCATCTTTGTTTACTGCATTAGATTATGAAACTTAAGGGTAGGGACCATTTTACCCTTCTTTGCATTTTTTATGGTTTCACATGTGCCTGGGCAAGTGTAGATGGTAAATATGTACCGAAAAGGAGGAATAAACTCTTTATCCCTGGACGAGTTGACCCGTATTGCTGTTCTTTTTCTGTGTGCAGTTGTCTTTCCAGTCTTTTAGTGTTCGGTGTCTCTATTTCTAAGTAAATTTATTTCCTCGAACTACTTGTGAAATTAGCACTAGGAAAATAAATTTAATAAGCACTTAACCTCACATGAACCAGCTGTCACCTTGCAAAACTTGGCGTCTACTTTCGCTTGCTGGAATGTGCCTGCAACAAACTTTTGGACTGGCTTTGGTGGTTCAGTTTACCTATTTGATCAATTTTGTTTAGTGTAATTGTTTTTATACGTTACATGTGGTTATTTTTTTATGCATTTCTCTTGTTTCCTTGGCCATCTTTTCCATGAATTTCAACATGTACTATTATTTTGTAAGTTTTGGGTACTTTAAAAAAAAGTAACATTAAGAAATGCGTCGTTGACTTGTTCATAGCTCATCTTTTCAAGTACTTTGTTTATTTTAGAATTGAAGTTTTTCCCCCCACATTATTTTTGCCAGGCCTCTCGTTTAGGATAAGGCGAACATTTGTAAAAGGTCTTGCAAAATATGTTTCTTTTGCTGTTTTCTTTTTAAGAAAATAACAACTGATAACATTTGTTATTGGTTGCTGTGTATTAGACATCCTGACTAATCCATTTAATTTAATCATCATTATATCCCTCAGTTAGATGTAATTATTGTCCCTATTTAATGGATGAGAAAAATGTGGTAGGGAGAGAGGTTAAATCTCTTATCCCAGGTCACCTCAGCTAGTGAAAAACATCTGGATTTGAAGCCAAAAGCCCAGAGCCCAAACTTGTTGCTACTACTAGGCTATTAATAAATCTTTTCTGTTTCCTTTAGTGGAGCTTAAATGAATGAAATCAGTGTTTACTTCAAAATATCTTTTATTTTAAATCGTAACATGGAGTTTGTAAACATCTGGGTATAGAATTGTCTATAAAAATTTGATGAAAACATTCCAGAATTTTAAAGTACACATTGGCAAAGGAGAGTGAAATGATTTCTCTTCACGGTAAATCTGCATGGTGTTCTATAAATATGATAAAAATAACGATGCCTTTTATTTGTAAATTAAGTTCCTCAAAGTACTTCCAATCGATATTTTATCTGAACTTCCTTTATAAGAGCAATAATAGACTAATAGATAACAACAATAACAACAATAATAATAGTTTAGGAAATAATGACATAAAATAGATGGGGCGTTACATATGGCCCCAGAAGGGGCATCTGGGACCCTAAGCAGCTGTCATTTCTGGGCGAAGATGCTCTAGCTCGAGAGAGACAGAGTTGATGCCTGAACCCGGGGCGGCAGGTGTGCAGCCCTCTCCTCTCTCCACAACCTCGCACCAGCTTGCAGAGCTGGCTGTGTTGCCAGTACTTCTTTTCAGCCCTCCTTTTGCTTATTTGTTCTGCGTTGTTAAAAGGACTTTGCGAAGCTTGGTGGTTTCTGGCTGGGCTTTTGCTGAAGCATGCTGATTTGGGAGCACCCTGGCTTTCTAACCTGTAGTGGGGTTTCTCAGTCTGCTTTTTTCTAGGACAAATATGGGTCTCAAAACTAGATTCAGTGACTGCTCCTTCTTAGTGCCTTTGTTATTCTGGTTACTTTAACTCAGAGGTACTTGAACAGATGCTAGTTAAGGGGCTGATTCTGCCCCTTTCAAGTTACACCAATGTGAGGAAAGTTTTAGGGGAGCTGGTGACAGGATCTTCCCATATAGTGCGTGACAGAAGGTGTGGGTGTTGGTCACACAGCCTTGGTCTCCAGTCACAGCCTTATAACCTTCTAGGTCTGTGACCTTGAGCAGTCTGTTGAACCTCCCTGATTTGTGGTCTTAAGTGGAGATAAAGCTGGAACCCACTTGGAAAGACTCTTGGGAAGATTAAATAACATATGGTCTGTACAGTGCTAAGCATAGTGCTTGGCATGAAGTGAGAACCCAAGAAATGTTAGCTGCTGCTATTAGAACTGTAAATAATAATATACATAAATGATGCCTATTCTTCTTATTATGTTATTTTAAAATTTAGCCTAGCATAGTGGTGAAGAGCCTAAGAGCCAGGCTACATGTGTGTCAATCCTGGCTCTGGTCCTTGGGACATGTGGCTTTACCTCTCTGTGCCTCCATTTGCCCATCAAGTAAATGGAGGTGTTGATTGTATTGATCTCATAGACTTCTTGTGGGGATTTCAATGAACTCATATGTGTAAGCACACAGGCCTATCTCAGAAGACGAAGTATCCTATTGCTCCTCTGCCGCCAGCTTAAACAGAGCATGAAAGAGAGGAGGTGTGTTCCTGGATCAGTGCCCAGACTTTGTCATTTTGAGGAATTCATCTCAGCATATTCAGGCCATGATACGCCTCCACCAACAAGCTTTCCTCAAACCTTCACTATGGACCAAAGATGCAGAGAACAAGGCATGACATTTTTCCAGGAGGAGCCTAATAGTTTCTCACTTAATTTTGCATGGGCACAAATGCCTCGGACACATAGCACATGAACATAGCTCACATCCTCCCAACAGTACAATTTTCAGTTTTCAAATAAAACCTTCGTAAGCAGAATAAGTACCCGTAACTTGAACAACACTGAACATACGTATACTGCCTTCACGTGGTAGAAGATATTTAGGGTTCGTGTACCAAACTGCAAAACTGGATTATTTTGGCACTTAGCAAAATAGATCTTTTTAAAGAAAAAAGTTGAACTCATGACTATCCAGTGTTCTATATACTGATAAATAGAATCAGCTATAAGAGAGAATATGAGTTTGAGGTACAATTTGGACTTTCCTTACTAACACTAATAGTTGAAACTAATAGTACATTTTATACTAACGTTGACTTCATCTTCAGACATAGAAGAGACTTCGTTCTAATTTAACGTCTGTCTTAATATGGAGTTAAATCCCTTCTAGGTCTGGTTCATAAAGACATTAGTTTAGTTTTTCATCTAAAGGGCCTTTGGTTTTCTCAACAGCAGGAGTTTCTGTCTCCAGCCACTAGCAGTCTATTTATTCTGCTTAGGAGTGTAGCTCCGATTGAAGAATTGGTTTAAATGCCTGTATGCCATTTGATCTCGGTTGAGTTCCCACCGCTTCCTTTATACTCTCTTGTCCATAGGACTGAAGGGAAATATAAGGAAGAAACTGTATTCAAAGGGGAAAAACCCTTTTGTGTGTTTTATCTTATCACAGGTTTATCTACCATGTGCCCCTGGGATTTTTTCCTGTTCCCTCCCAGTGCCTGGCACAATAAATATTTGCTGAATGAACAAAGGACTCTGCAGGCTGTGATCATGATGAGCTGCTGAGCTTGTACCATGAAAGAGCTAGAGAGCTTGCCTTTAATGACAAGCAGTAATCGCCAGAGGTTTATCTTGTCTTGCCTCTTCAGAGTTTACAAAGCATCTTAGACATTAACATGTTTGATCCTTTGTACACTCTGTGAGGGGTAAACCAGTAGGCACAATTAATCCCACTGCAGAAATGGGGGACAGGAGCTAGAGAGAGGGGTAATGACTGATGTCACCCTAAATCATGAAGCTGGAGTAAAAAAAAAAGTCTCCACACTTTTGACTCCATCTTGTTTCATCTCTGGTATAGACGTGCTTTTCAAACTGAGATCCTGACTTCTGCAAATTGATTCAAATTTTGTGTTCAAAAAATAATTTAATCATTTTGCGAAATTTAATGAGAATATCTTCTAATATGTTATGTACAACAGTTACACAATTTACTTATGCTGCCCAATTTGTTAGTGGCTTCAGGGTATCTTGGAATAAACATTTTCTACCTCCTTGGTTTATTTGAAGAATGTCTTGAGATTGCAATGTAAGTGGGTTAAAAGTTGTTACCTTTATCAATCCCTTATATCTGGGTCACAAGAGTTGACTTCGATACAGTATAACTAACGTTAAGAACTGCTAAGAGTCTTAAGATTTTACCCTACTTGCAAGGGAGCTAAGTTTGCCTGCCACCATGTCATGGATGCTGGCAGAAGACATGAGACCCCTGCGTTAGAGACAAAGGAGAGTTTATTAGCTTCAGCAGTAGGAATAACTAGAGTATCTTCATTTTCTGAAACCAGTTCCTCAAGCCTTAGTTCCCACAGAAGAGCGCGGTGAGGGCCAGATGATACCTGCCTGGCTCGGTTACAGAAGAGGAATCCCAAGCTTGAGGAACCTGAATCTTTTGTAATAGTCTTCAAGCAAATCTGCTGCCTTACTCAGAAGAAGACATTATCTGTATTACACTGGACAGTAAGCAAATCTGCTCTTTGGCTCTAGAGAGACTCTGCCTTTATCTTCCAAGTCTGTTCATTATGCAAACTTTCTTGAAGAGACAGTCTAGTCGTTTAGAAAAATTTAAACTATGCTATTTTTAAAGGGCCATCATCTCTTCTCGCAGGGTGTTTGACAACAATTTTTTAAGCAGTTTTATTATATGTGCAGCTCTGTGTAGAGTGATGGGAAATTTTTGACCTAGAACTTAATCCTTGTTAGATACCCCTAATCTTCTCTTTCCTTCTTTCTTTCTGTCATTTCTTTTCTTTTTTAAAAAAGTTTCTTTGTAGCAGACCATGCAAAATTGCATGTTTTGCCTGATGGGTTATTAAAATGCTCAATAATTTGCCTATCAGGAGTCTTGGACTGGAGACACTATGTAAAACAAGCTCATTGTTTTGGTAAAGAACAAAAATTCAACTGAGTAAATATGAAGATTTAACTGGCTTTATTGAATGATCATGAATCGAGCAGCATTCCATCTAGTAAATAGGAAGGTGCTCCCAAGGAAATTGATACAAAGGAGGGATTTTTTAGGCAGGAAGAGGATGGGACAAGGGAGTTAAAAGACAGGATTATTTTGGGCAAGGTCAGTTTCCCTTAAGGGAAGGCAAGGAGCTTATCAGGCCAGTTACCTCACTAATACTGACCAAAAAAAAAAAAATTACAGACTGATTAATTTAAATTTCCACTCCTCAAAGAGGCCAAAACTACAGTCAGACTAGGTATTTAGTCTTGGTGGGGCTTAGCACAAGGGATTCCATTTTGGGCCTGTGTTTTTGTTTTTTTTGTTTTTTTTTAACAATTTTATCATTTTAAATATCAACAAAAGGTTTATACTTTAGTTATTTTTAAATATTTTCTCTAAACTTTTTTTTTTTTTACAATTTTATCATTTTAAATATCGACAAAAGTTTTATACCTTAGTTATTTTTAAATATTTTCTCTAAATACTGCCTTATAAATTATAAGTGTAGTTTAAAATATGTAAGAGAATGTACATGCATATTGAAAACAACTGACCGTAGGTAACCTAATTTTGTTGGTTCTCTTTATTGGCTAGGTCAGCGGGAAGCACTAGCAGGAAGTAGATGGGAGGGAGGAGAATGAGGCCAGAGTATTTGTTTCTCTGCTTCCTCCTTGCTGTTGAAGGCCACAGCTCCTGTTGGGCAGTCCTTTTCTTACATGTATCTAGTTTAGGCTCTGGAAACTGCCCTCCTCTCTAAGCCTAGCGTCGTTAATGATGGCCGCAGTCTGCTGGTCTGAGGGCTTCACCATCCCTTTTAGTTTCTCTTAACCCCACTCATAGCTTTAGTAGTTCTTTTATTACAAACTACCTTTCATTTGCACATTCTTGTAGTTTTTCATGCGGAAACCATGATTGATAGAGCTTGTGAGACCCACCTGGGGATTGAAAAGAGTTGTCGTACCAGTATGGAGTATGGTTGGATTATAATTATAATGAATTATTTTGGCTCCTTTTCTGCTCCTGCAGCATTCTGGGTTCTAGGCCCCAAACATAGCAGCCATCTCTCCAAGATGTTTCAGTCTCTCTAGCTTGACTGGAAGCTTTGAGGTCATGGACTTTGAGACCACACACAACTTTGGAGCCTTAATGCCCAGCACATCACATGTACCCAATCAATGTTGGTTGAAGAGATGAATCGATAAATGAATGTATGGTCATCCTTATTTAGGAAAGACGTCAAGGGCAATATTTATTTTATTGTTTTAGAATGAGGGTCTTTTATAACCTGTGGAATATTCAAATTTGAATAAAACCAGTCATAGATAAGGTTACTCGGATTGCATTTACTCATTGTAGGTTTGATCATGAACAGTGAAAGGATAAGAATAATAATCATAGCCATCATTTACTGAGTACTTCTGTGCTCTAGGCACCATCATAGTATTATTTCACATATTATTTCATTTAATTCCTATACTTCTATGAGAGAGATTGTTACCATCAATTTACAGGAAAGGAAAGTGAATTTGAAGTGGGCTAAGTGACATACTTTAAAACTCCAATCGCTAAAGAGCGATGCTGGCCAAAAGTTGCTCATAGTGCAAGCTCTTCATTTTCCCACAATTGGCATTAAAAATTAAAAATTTAAATTCCTCGAGTGAATCTTATAGAAACCGAATACCATCTCTAGCATTCTTTGCATCCAATGACTGCCTTACATCAAGTGTCATTTTATTCCATCTGGAAGAGATTAATAAACACAGAATCTTTTCTAGAAGAAATAGCTCTTGTTTGTTGTTAAGTGTTGAGATTCTAGAGTGAGCGGGTTCAAGGGGGTGGGGCTGGGTGAGGCTATGTCAAACATTCTGCAACAAAGGGGGAAAAATAACACACACAGAGTAGGAGAAGGGGCAGGACCTTCTATCGAAGTAAAGTAAAAGTGGATCTTTAAAGTAAAAGTGGATCTTTTACTTAGGAGTAATAGTAGTGGAAGATGTGGCTGGGAATTTTCTTGAGAGGAGTATAGTCTTCCATTATCCCATGCTTTATGTGGAGTCTCCGAGTAGGTGGCTTTGTCTTTAAATGCAGAGATGATTCCCCAAGAGATGTAGTTGCTATGTTGTTTTTCTTGCTTTGTTTGCTAAATGAAAAACACCCCTACTTAATTATAGTTTCTTCACACAGAGCTGGGGAATGTAAGCAAAGGCATTGTTCCACCAAATGAAAAAAAGCACCAAACTGACAAAAAAAGTTTGTGAATTTCAGCGCTCCTAATAAAAGAGTCAGACCAGAAATAAATACAATCGAGATAACGTTTTTAACTTTATTAACGTTAAATTTGTAATTAAACTTTAACTATAAAGTTAAATTTATTGAAGCATGATAAGTGTGTGGCTTACCCATAAGTGTGTGGCTCAGATCCACATACCGAACACACTTATGGAACCACCACCTAAAGAGTGTTTTTAAAAAAATTGTCCTCTGTATTCTACCATGATTTAGTATCCTAAGTAAAATTAACTTTTGCATCAGTGTTAACATTCTCTAGAATGTAAAATATCCTTTTAAGTAACTAAACTTTGTTGGCCTTTTTTGTTTCACCTCACACTCGAATGCCACCTCCTCTCCCCAGAGGCTTGGAATTGGTTCTTCTGGCTAGCGGGGACTGTTGTCCAACATGACAGTGATTGACAAGAGTTGACAAGGGTCAGCTCTCAGGGGTGTATGTGTGTGTAGCTGTGTTTATCATTTGTTCACTGCTACTTTTTGTCAGGTGATATATTTGCTGTTTTGTACAGATTAGTTTTAATTTTTACAGCTCCGTTGAGGTAAGCATTATTATCCTCATCGCATACAAGAAGGAACTCAGGGTCACAGAGGCCCAACCACAGCTTGAAAATCGCAGTTAGGAGTTTCACCAGGATGGATTCCCATCGCCACTACTTCTCTGGGACCTTTTGTGCTAATAGGCAAGAACAGAGGGACATGTAATCAACCAGCTGACTCTCAGATTCCTCTGGAATGGCTCTGCGGTACTGTTTTCACCTTCCTTCCTGCACCAGGGCACAGAGATTCGGAAAGACTCTGTGGGCTAACCTTTTTTTAACTGTCTTAAGGTGCGTATGCTTGATGCTTCAAAAAGGCCAATATTCAATAGATCGGAGTTTGGAGTAAGGAAAAGTTTATTGATCAATAAGGTGCTGACCAATAGTTTCTCAAATCCATCTTAAGAGTGGCTCAAGTTCAAGTGTCTTTTGTCAAGGGAAGTAGGTGGGGCAGAGTAAGAGGTGGGATCCAAGGAAGAGTGTGAAATCTCCAAATCTCTTTGTTCCCAGTTCTGAGGTTCCTGTAAATATTTGATAAACAGTCATTGTTTTACACACATTTCCCTACCTCTTTAGCTACAACTCCTCTGACAAGGGGCTGTTTTTGCAAAATACTCAAGCCTCAAGCGGAATTCCTCTAGTCAATTAGCATATTTATAGCAGGAGCCTGGGCCTGAGTCAGGGAGGGAGAGCTTTTCATTGCGACAATTTCAGTTCTGCAAACCATTCCCTTCCCTCTAGTCCATGCTGAGACTGCTGTGGAGGTTGTTACGGGTTGTTACGGGTTGTTACGGGTTGTTAGTACCTACATGAACACCAGTGGCTCCAGTTTGCTGAGTGTTCTTTATGCCATTTCCCCTAGACTGGGGTTGGCAGTTGGTCCTTTGGCGCTGATGACTCCCTACTGTTTTCCAGCAGGCGGGCGAAATCAAAGTGTGTAAGACCAGTTTCAAGCTTTCAAGAACTTCAGAAGACCAGAGTAGAAACCTTGACTTAACTCTTCGTATTTCCAGTGACCATCACAAGGCAGTGTCTTCATTAACTGCTGATAATTAATTGTTGAGCTGAAAGCACAATCTCTATAAAAAAGCAAAAAGGGGCCTGACCATCATGCTGCCATCGCTTATCTTCACTGACACTCCTGAGCTCAGAATTTGTGCACTCTATCACCTATGGGATCCAGAGCCTTTCTGACCTAATGGCTGCCTGTTGCCAAGCTTATTTCCTTCTACTTTGTGGTCCCTCGCACCCCCACCCCTGCCCCATTCTGCCCTTGTTACTGAAGAGTGGGGCCCTTTCTCGGCTCGTTGTCCAGGTTCTTGATGTCTCGAACAAAGAATTGAGCAAGCCATCGAAATACAGTAGTAGAAAAGAGAAGTTTTATTAGAAGGGAAAGTACACTTCTATATGTGGAAGTGGCCCCGAACAAGAGAAGCATGGCTCAAAAGGCCTGTTAACAAAGCCTTCGAGGTTTTTATCCCTTTTTGCTGTGGGTGGTTACTTGGAGTGGGCTTCCTTGATAGACAGCTAAGATTGACCTGAATCAGTGATTCATCATTTTGCTTTCTGTGCATGTTTTTTTCCCAAAATTCAGTCTGTTATAATGATATTAATGAACTTCCGAGCATATGCATTATATTAAAATGATGGTATGAGACTCTGGTGAGTTGAAGTTTGTTGGGTCTTCATTGTGCAGGTGCAAGTGACTGGCTTAAACTGGTACCTAATTCTGCCTACTGGTTTCTTTGTGTGAGTTAAAAAATGCCTTCTGGCTTGCTTAATTGTGGGCGGATTAGGGTGGACCCCTTCTAAGATAGGATGACCTCAGTGTCTTTGCAGGCAGACCCGAAACCCCCTAACTAACTTTCCTGCCTACCTCTTTTCTAAGAGCCATGAACCCCCTTATTATTAGTATGGATGTTGAGGGACGGACGGTCTCTTCTTCCGTATCTACTTCCTTTGAGAATGGCTGTAGTCCCTGCCTACCGGGGTTTCATGGAGATCTTTCCCTTTCTGCCTCGGTACGGGT
>NW_006439568.1:7026890-7040235 GCF_000325575.1 Pteropus alecto | reverse complement strand
ACAAAGAGAGACCTTTGGCTTAAAGTCCCCTCCCCCCTCAGACTCTAAAGGCCCTGCCTGGCTTAACACCATTTCTGCTTACCAATGGGCTGATGACCCTTATCAATAACCAGAGGATCTGAGTCAGGCAATTATCAAGATTTGAGGGAGAGGGCCTTTTACCTAAAGAAGGGAGGGAAGAAAACTTAACTAGGTTTACTAAAAAGATTAACTCTGCAACTAGAAAGGTTAACTCTGCAAGAGATGTCCCATTTCCTTTCCTGCTAAAAGATTAAGAATTTTACAAGTGATGTCCCGTCTCGCCCCTACTCATCACTGAACCGCCTGTCCTGACCTCTCCTTACTCTGTGCCTTTGCAGCTCATCATCCTGTATCCTCTCACTGTCTCTCAGAGCCAACTCCTATTTCTTCTTAACTTGCAGCTTGAAAGTTCTGCTCTCATAGACTTAAGGATTTAATTCCTTGCTTCCCTTTCATTCTATATGTACTTCTTACTCTGAGCATTTATCTGCCTTGCACATAGGTTTTTTAATGTTTGCTTCCCCACTGGCTCGTAAGCCAGTTTAAGGGCAACGGCCATGGCTTTTCATTTCTGCATCTCCTGAGATGTAGAAGATGCTCAATAAATATTTATTGAATTAATGAATGAATAAATAAAATGACCGAAGTAGTGATTTTTAACAGTTTTATTGAGATATAATTCACCTACTATACACCTGGCCCATTTAAAGTGTACAATTTAATGGTTTCTAGTATATTCACAGATATGGACAATGATCACCACCATCTGAGAACACGTTCATCATCTCAAAAAGAAACCTCGTACCCCTTAACTCTCACTTTCCTATTCTCCCATCCATCCCAAAGCAACCATTAATTTACTTTCTGCCTCTGTAGATTTCTCCGTTCTAACATTTTATACGAACGAAGTGATATAATATATTGGTCTTTTGCGACTGGCCTCTTTCATTTAGTACTATGGCCTTGTGGATGAAAAAGGGGTTCTAGGAAAGTAACCTCACAGGGCGATCTGATCATAAATTCCTAACTGGGCAGGTCATGGTGGGTAGTCATTGCCACTGGCATATAGTATAAGACTAATCTTTGCCTTAGGCAAGCCCTATCTATTGTTTTTGTCCATCTAGGTTAACACGCCTTTGAAATAAATGTAACCACCCTCTGGAGAGCATGTAATCTTGTCCACTATGCTGTAATCCAATCTCCACCTTGCTTTCTCCCACCTTCATGTCATCTTCCTTCCTTCCTTCCTTAATTTCAGGTACATAAAAGAAAACTGTAAAACTGTAGTTCTCTGGAGCATTTTTAGATATTGCTTAAGTTTATCCATACTGTAGCATGTTTCAGAATTTCATTCCTTTTTGCAGCCAAAGGATATTTTATTGTATGGATATGTGACAATTTTTATTTCATCAGTTGATAGATATTTGAGTTGTTTCTATATATTTTGACAATAATGAATAATGCTGCCTGAACATTTGTGTACAAGTTTTTCTGTGAACGTATGTTTTTTGTTTCTCCTGGGCATATATCTAGGAGTAGAATAGCTGGATCACATAGTAACTTTATGTTTAAAGGTTTGAGGAAGTGAGAAACTGTTTTCTGAAGTGGCTGCAACATTTTCCATTCCCACCAACAGCATGTGAGGCTTCCGACTTCCTCACGTCCTTGCCAGCACTTGTTATTATCTGACTTTTTGATTCTAGCCAACTAATGGGTGTGAAATGGTATCTCACCGTGGTATCTTGGAAGCGTAAACGTTTTAAATTTCGATGTGGTCCAATGTATTTATTTTTTTGTTTTGTCATTTGTGTTCTTCCTGTCATAGGTAAGAATCCTTTGCCAAATCCAAGGTCACTAAGATGTACTCTTCTGTTCCCTTATAAAAGTTTTATGGTTTTAATTTTTACAGCTAGGTCTTTAATATATTTCGAGGTATTTTTTGCATAGGGTGTGATGTCAGGTTCTAACTTCATTCTTTTGCATGTGACTCTAATTGTCCCAGCACCAATTGTTGAAAAGACTATCCTTTTAGCATCGAATGGCCATGGCACCTTTTTCAGAAATCAGTTGACCATAACTATATGAAGGCAGTGATTTTAAATCTGTTTTCTGGTTTAAAAATTGCAGAGACTGCTTCTCTTCTTCTTTCATACCACTTCCACAAATACGTAGGACAAAGCGATCCTACTGTCACCTAGCCCATTAACCTGCAGAAAAGTAGTCCTTACCTGTCATCATGTTCAGTTTTCTATCATTCTTTCTCTTGTCTCTTTTAAATGTATTTATTTGATTTTCTCTAGTTGGCATTGTCTTCAGTTTTTCTTCATTACTTCATCTTACCTCCTCTAATCTTTTTTTTTTTTTTATGTCTCCTTTTCTTCTTTTTGGCAGCAAATTCTCCTATTTTCTAATAATTACGGAAGCATCCAAAATTAATAGAACTCATCTTCCCTTGACAGTTGTTTGAAAAGGCTCACAGAGGTTTTGACCCAGGATAAGGCCAATTCTCCCGAGAGGGGGAACTCAAGCCCTACCCTGAGGTGTAGGCAGAGCGTAAGAAAGAATTCAAACACACACCAAAGTTAGAATCGAAAGGAAAGTTTATTAACTCTAATGTAGAGTGTGGTCCCCTCTCAGAGACAGAGTGGGAGAGCCTAAGAAAGACTCAGAGGGACAATAGAGAGAGATGAAGACCGTGAGAGAGGCAGAGGAAAGGCACTGAGAGGGACCCAGAGTGTCTGGAAATTCAGTTTATACATCATTCTTTAGTTCCTGTGAGCTACAGGTTAAAGACTTTGTTTACCCATTTTCCTTTGATATGGGCATACAGTGAGGGGGGATAAGTATGCAGCGTGAGAGGCCTGCGGGCAGTTCCTAGCCTTTTATCCATAGGTTCCCCATGGTTTTAGCCATAGGAAATGAATGATTTTATTTTGTGTAGGGCGCCACTTAAAGACCCTGTTTTTCCTGTTTTTCCTTCACAGTGTGGGGAAATGGGTTGTTATCAATCCCAGCAGAAATCTTTCTTTGTTCTGCAGGTGTCTCCTCAGTGGCCTGGCTGCAGGGCCGATCGGCGTAGTGCAGACTCTGAGTGTAGCCTGATTTAACATGTTCGTTCTCTTGCCTCCTCTCTACATTGATTTGAATTGTTTCGAATTCACCGTAAAAGTGCTTGGTTTCTCTCCTTCTTGTATACTTTTATGGTTATAAAACCATATTTCAATGTTTCCTTTGAGGACAGCTGTGGGCTTGGACTCTGCACTCACTCAGCTTCTATCTAAAGCTAATTCAATTTCAGAAAATGCTTAATACAACACGAAAAACCATAGGGAATGTGAAAATTACAACTTGGGTCCCAGAATATCAGTCTCTTCAGAGCATAAAACTGGCACTAAAAAGTTCTTGCGTTTTCTTCTAGCAAATTTAAAATAGTAAGCAAAGAGGAAGGATTTTTCCTTCAAAGACAAATAACACTCTCCATGACTGTCGCTTGTGGTATTCCCAGTTTTCGGTTAGTTGAACAAATATTTATTAAGCACCTAATATAAACTCTCTCCCTGGGCTGGGTTTTCTAAGAAATAAAAGCATTTAAGATGTGGTGTCTATCCTTCAGAAGTTTCTAATTTAGCTGGAGGAGTAAATAGAATGCATTAAAAATTGAGAGCATTTATATATCTATCTATATATATATATAAAGCATGATACTAACTTTTAAGTTCAAACAAGGGAGAGATCTGTATGGATTGCTCTTTAGTTGGGATATTTTCGGGGTTGGGGGCTAGTGCTTAATCCACCCTTTTAAAACAGAGCCTCACTTGCTCATTTAACACCCTATTCTGCAGACTGGTGCAGACTGGTGCAACCTCTCACCTCAACAGCTCTTGAGGAGCTGGGGGCGGATTTGGCCCTCGGTTCCCCCCTGCCCCAAAGCCAAGTTCCCTGATACAGTTTACAACCTGTTTCACTGTACCATGAGCCCCTTTTTTGAAGAAGAGTTTGGATTTCTCCAGGAAAAAGAAGGAGGGAAGACGTGTGGGAACAGACCGAGTAGGGAATAGATGAAAATGAGTGTGTTCAGCTCGGCGTACAATGTGAAAACAAGTGAAGGAAGGTAGAAGATATTGGTTGGCAAAGAGCGTAAAATGCTGTTTTTTCTGCCTTTTCCTCACCTTTTCCAGTGTAATATTGTCACTCATAAATATTAACTGAACAGCTTTCTGTTTACTGGATCCAAACCTGATTATTAGGAAAATCATGTCAATTTATCTGTATAACATCTGTTCTATAGATAATAGTATAGTACTCAAAAATATCAGTGTTCATGTAAGCTTTTGTCCCTAATTAATACTTTCTTGCCAATCACACAAGTCAGTGTTATACATTCAAAGCGTGTATTGGCAGCATACATCTAAATCCATGTTTAATACATTGGGAGCTACTTTGTTATATTGGGTATTAATACCAGCATTTTGTGAAGAACAAGTCATCTGGTTCAACATAGACTTAACATTAGTGAAACTTTTTTATTGATAACATTTCCCCCCAGTTAAAAATGTAGTACATTCTCTCCAGGGAATAATTCGAGTAATGGAGAATTCTATTGAGACAGAAAATTTTTCATAAGCTACTTCCAGGAATCAGTAGCACTTTTAATATTTGAGTGAATGAATTTTGAATTTTTGATGGTTATTATATAGAGTTTTGTGTTGTGCTTTTAAAAATAATCTGTCATATATTAACATACGACTTTTTTTTTTTAACGCTATCTCTCTAAATTCTAAAACAGTTTTTTGTCCGAATACCCCTGGGTCATTTTGACTTTCCCCTGCCTTTGCTGTGCCTTCCTATACCATTCACATATGTTCCCACGTTATATAGGGCCTTCTCAGCTCATTTGAATATTTTTTCAATGCACCAGGAGATCGCTATCAGCTTATTTCTATTCCTGTACTGGCCCCTAAATGTAGCAGTTCCTTCTATTGTAATGCTGCCTTCCCCCGGGTTAGAGCGAGTCTGGGAAATCTGACTTAGATATATATCCAGGAAAGGCTGAAATCAGCTCACAGGCACAATCAGAATCTGGTGAGTACTTGCAGGAGGTGAATATTGTTCATGCCTAACGCCTTATAAGGTGTGTGGTTTTATGTCATGATTATACGGCAGCACAAGACAATTTTGTCTAAAAATGAATTTGTTCCGTAAAATGGAAGCGTTTCAGAGCATCATACACATTTCTAATTACTAATTAAAATGGAACTGTTATTCTTATCTGTAGAAATACACACAGAATATTATTTCTTGTTGCCACAAAGAAAGGTGTTTGATTTTATCGAGTAATGGCTCCATCTAGAAAACTTTTTGTTAGCAGCAGCAGCAGCATCATGGCTAAAGTGTCTAGGGTGTACCTGGAACTATGATTGAAGCATTTCATGCACTGTCACACTTGAGATGCACAACTCCCCAGGGAAGCAGCATCATTACCCCCATTTTACAGTTGGAGAAGCAGAGTTGTTATGTAGCTATGTGCAGAGTTAGGATTCAAAGCTATGTTTGTCTTTAGATCTCATGCTTTTAAAACTACCCCACACCAAGGAAAGTATTTTTTAAAAAATTAAATGAGGAAGAGACAACACAGAACTGTGAATGAGCTTTAAAGATTAAAATTGCCTTTCGGCTCATTAAAATAAAGCAGTAGGGTAGGTAGCTAGTCTCCAGAGGTGGCTCCAATCATTTCCACCTCTCTCTCTACTAGCATATTGTTCTTGCCACCAAAACGTGGCACTTG
The DNA here is from genome assembly GCF_000325575.1 of Pteropus alecto. Classification (NCBI taxonomy): domain Eukaryota; kingdom Metazoa; phylum Chordata; class Mammalia; order Chiroptera; family Pteropodidae; genus Pteropus; species Pteropus alecto. The sequence goes on along the minus strand of NW_006439568.1, from coordinate 7,034,429 downwards.
TGTCCCCGCCCCTTGAGTATGGCATGTGTCTGATGGCTTTAACAAATGTAATTCAGGGCAATTGACATTCTGTGTCTTCTGGGCCTAGGCATTAAGAAGGCCTGGTGTGGTTGATTGATTTTTTTTTTTTTTTTTTTTTTTTTGCCAATTGATTTTTGATAAGAATGCCAAGATAATTCAGAAGAAAATGATTGGTCTTTTCAACAAATTGTTCTGCCACGACTGGATACTCACATATAAAAGAATGAGGTTGGACCCTTACCTCAGGCCTGGTAGAAGAATTACCTCAAAATGGATCATATAACTAAATATAAGAACTGAAACTGTGAAACTCTTAAAAGAAAACATAGGAATAAATCTTCATGGGCTTGAGCAAGGCAGTGGTTTCTGAGATGTGACAGCAAAAGCACATGTGACAAAAGAGAAAACTGGATAAAGTGGGTTACATAAAAATTTAAAATTTGTGGGCTACAAGCAATATTATCAATAAAGTAAAAAGAAACCTACAGAATGGGAGAAAATATTTGCAAATCATAAGTCTGATAAAGGCATTGCCTCCAGAACATCTAAAGGACACTTAAAATTCAATAATAAAAAACAAGTAATCTAATTTAAAAATTGTCAAAGGATCTGAAAAGGCATTTCTCCAAAGAAGGTATACAAATGGACAAATAAGCACATGAAAACACGTTATCATTAATTATCAGGGAAATGCAAGTCAAAACCACAGTGAGAGATACCACTCCACACGCATTAGGATAGCCTTAATAAAACAGGACAGATGATAACAAATGTTGGTAAGGATGTGGCGAAATTGGAAGTCTAATGCCTTGCTGGTGGAATGTAAAATTGTATGGCCACTTTGGAAAACAGTCTGCTAGTTTCTCAAAAGTTTCAACAGAGTTATCGCATCACCCAGCAATTCTAATCCATTCTAATTTTAGGTGTATATCCTAGACAAATGAAAACGAATGTCTACATAAAATCTTGGATATGAATGTTCAAAGAAGCATGATTCATAATAACCAAAAATGGAAACAACCCAAGTGTTCATCAGCTGATGAATGGATAAGCAAAATGTGATACATCTACACAATGGAGTATCATTTGGCAGTAAAAAGCAATGAAATGTTAATACATGCTACAATATGGATGAACCTTGAAAACAATATAGTAAATGAAAGAAACTAGTCAAAAGGACCACATTTGATTCTATTTATATGAACTGTCCAGAATAGGCATAGTCTATAATTTATAAGTACAGATATTATTAGCGGTTGCCTGGGGATGGGGCCATGGGGAAGTGGGGAGTGATTGTTAGTAGTTATGGTATTTTGGAGTCATGAAAGTATTCTAACATGGATTACAGCGATGATTGCATAACTTAGTATATATACTAAATACCATTGAATTGTACACAGAAAATGGGTTTAATTGTATAAGTGAATTATAACTTAATAAAACTGTGGAGAACAAAAAAGTCCTGGCAGCATCTGGCAGCATCCCTCCCTTTTGAGCTCTGCATCTCAGTGTCCAGGCTGCCTAACTGGAGGCTCTGTTGACTCAGGAGCACCGCAGGGCCAGACATCCAGCCCTGGCCACCACCTGCCTGCAGCTGCATGAGTGACCCCCAAGCAAGAGTGACAGAGGAAATGCCCAGTTGAGCTCCAGGTGACCTATGCAATACTAAGGTTTAATTTAGTGATGGCTGTTTAAAGCCACCAGGCTTTGGGGTCGCTTGCTACATAGTAAAACATAATTGGAACAAGTAGTAAGTCAAATTTTTGCTTTAACACTGTGACACATATTACTACTAAAATCAAATCCTTCGAAAAGCTTTGTTTTAAAGACAGGAAGTGGATAGGGACATTACTTCATTTTAAGGGGAAATGAAATAAGGAAGCGCTCAGGGCGGTGAGGCATGCTTTAAATGGCAAGCCTAACCAATCCAAGCAGGCCTGCCAACCCGTCTCTTTTCTAAAGCTCACATTGGCAACAGCAGCTAAACAAACACTTGTCCAGAGGCCACCAGCTACTTAGCAGGGGCCCTGGAGGGCTGACAGGTCATGTTTCTGGTTACAAGTGGTGACATAAGTAAACTTTCATCCCCTTGTCCTCCCCATACCCTGAAAGGAAAATTGCTGAGCTGGAAGGAACGGCATGGTTAGAAACAGATAAAGGCCAGATGTCTGTGTCCGTATCTTAAATGGAGAGTATTAACAGGGCAGAAATTCTTGATTCAGCTCACGTCATCCTGAGGGGTCATTTTTAATATACTCCTGGATAATGATGTGTAGCAGGGGAATGCATAGAAAGGAATTTTCATATATTCATTCAGCAAATACTTTTTGAGGACTCATTGTGCTAGGAAGTAACTGTGAACCGCGTAGACTGGGACGCTTGTCTCAGAACGCTGACAGCTAAGTGAGCAGGCGATTCCCCTGGGACTCTGAGAAGGACCTTGCAGGGAAGTAGGGGAGCCCTTAGAAGTGGCATGTGGTCCAGGTTTGTGGGATCAGAAATGACTTCGTAGAGGAAGTAATGTCTAAAACTGGAAAATTCCCGAGGGTCGTAATTTTACTCTTTTTTTTTTTTTCACTCTAAAAGACCTTATTTGATGGTCAAAAGAAATGAAAAAATGGTGGTAGTCCTATGTGGGCATGCCCATGGGCCCTTCAGTTCTCCTTTCTAGGTTCCATCACCGGTGTAGGCTCCCAGCTCTAGCTCCACGGGGCTTTCTCCCATGCAGTTGATTTGCAGGACCTTCCAGTATTCATTCATTGTTTGTCCAGTATTTTCTGAGCCATGTGATGTGTCTCTTTTTGTGGGTTTCACATCTTTTTGCCATTGCCTATTGATGGGAATGTTATCTCTTCCTGTAGAACAAATCACCGAAACTTAGTAATTAAAAAACAACAATGATATATTGTTGTAGCTGCCAGCCCCCGAAAGACACACGGACCACCAGAAATCAGTGAGTTACAGGAAACATGCTCTTTATTCAGCCAGCTGGGTCTGCCATGGGTACGCAGACCCCAGATTAAGCAACCCCGAAAAGTAGAGGTACAGGGTTTTTAAGCCCTAAATCCCATTCCTCATTCTGTCTTAAACACAAAGGTCTATTTTTCTCCTATTCACTACCTGTCAACCCACAGGTCAGGTGTGCAATGGGGGTACAGAAGCAGAAAGCTTATTGTTAGAATGTTATATTCCCATGGGTGATAGCCTATCTTCCAATGGGTGATAGCCTATGTTCCCATGGGCGATAGCCAAGCAGTAATTTTCCAGCCAGCACAATATTATTCCTCCCGATTCTGGGGATTGCACGGTGTTTCCTCTGCCGGTTTCATCTGGATTCATTCGTATGGTTGCTGGAGGGTCAGCTGGGCCGGAAGGTCCGGGATAGCCTCATTCATACGTCCAAGAACTGGTGCTGGCTGGTGCCAGAGCATCTCAGTTCTCCTTGTGGCCTCTTTACCTCCAGTAGGTGAGACTTGCTTCCTTACTGACGGTCTCAGAGTGGCGTTTCAAGGGGGCAAAGGCCAAAGTTGCAAGACCTCTGAAAGCCTTGCCTCGGTGTTGCATGATGTTGCTTCTCCATTTGGTTGGCCAGTGCAGTTCACAAAAGCAGTCCGGGTTCCAGGGAGGAGGGAGAAGGAGACTCAGCCTCTTGGTGGGAGAAAAAAATGAAGTCACATTGGAAAGAAGCATGAGAGGAGCTGTCGTAGCCATCTCTGCTCAGTCACCTATACATAGGTCTCTATAACTCATTCATTTGTGTTGATGCATACGCAGCAATTGTCCTTCCCATCTCTAAGAAGGGCCTGGTCATTATTATAGTGGAAATAACTCTTATGGCTCATCATCTCAGCGGTTACCGACTCTGTGAAACAGCCTCGCAACTCTTTCTGAGGATGGATTAACGTGCAGAAGAAGAGACTTTGGAAAGGTCTAAATGAGAAGGATTTTTAAATGCATTCTATTAAATGCCAAATACGAAGGTGTTTAATTCATTCTGTTCTATGCTAATAGCTTTATAAACACTCTTAATATAGAAGCATACATTTATATACTTAGAACTTTTTTCCCAGAGGTTTTTGATAACAGCAATCCAGGGAAGGAATTAGAATAGGTATTATCCTCCTCATTTAATGTGAGTTCGGAGATACCCAAGCAGTGAGAAATTATGTTGATTAGTTTGTGGCCAAGCTGTTTGGGTCTCACATTTCCTATTTCCCCATCCTGTTCCTTTTCCATGGCTTCTGAATAGTAGAACAGGATCAGGATGGGGGAAGACATGAGTTCCGTTTGGGGCTTGTTGATTTCGAGGTGTCTTTGAGATGCCCATGTGGAATATAGAACTGGGGCAGGCATATAAATGTGGGAATCCTTGGGGCATGGATGGTAACGTAAGCCACGATGACGAAAGAATGTGCCTGCGGAATGAGCAAAGAGGTGTATGGGGCACTGAATCTCAAGGAATTCCAGCCTTTAAAGTCCAGGGAGATGGGAAGGAATCACCACAAAGGTGATGGAAAAGGAGGTGAGAGCAGAGGCCTGGGAGGGAAGCCAGCACAGTGATGTCCCTCTGGCTGAGGGGAGTGGTCAGCAGCATCTAATGCTATTACTGTTCACCCAACTGGGGACTTACAAAATGCCCAACATATGTGGATGCAAGGGAGCACGCCTGTGCCCCAGCAGGAGGTTTTCTGGAGGGGCAGGGACAGAATCTAGAAGTGTCGAAGAGTGTTTGGGAAGATAGGTGTGAGAAACAAGTGACGTGGGGACAGGGGGACTGGAGAGGAGGGATTTAGGGACTGGCTTAGCCAGTTCAGGCTACTTTCATAAAAATACTTTAAACTTGATGGCTTAAACAATTTTCCATATTCTGGAAGCCGGGAAGTCCAAAATCAAGGAGCTGGCAGATCTGGTGTTTGGTGTGAGCTCTCTCCTTGATTCCTAGCCAGTGGTCTCCTTGTATCCTTGCAGAGAAAGAAAAAGCAAGCCCTCTTGTGTTTCTCCTTGTAAAGGTGGGAATCTCTTCATGGGGGCTCCACCTTCATGAAATTATCACCTCCCGAAGGCCCCATCTCCAAATACCATCATCCTGGGCGTTAACGTTTCAACAAGTGAATTTGGGGAGGACACGAACCTTCAGTCCATTGTCAGTAGTCTTCTTAGCATAACAGCAATTTGGGAAGTAGAATAATGTCTTCAAGAAAGAAATACTAGACTTTCTAGAAAGGTAGGGTGGAGCTTAGTCAGTGAATTGTAATTGCTTTTCAAGATGGCGAAACTGAATTTGGTCGGCTAACACTAGAGTTTTAGATTGTATTTTCAGTTTTTTTTTTTCTAATTACAAGAGTAAAATGCATCTTGTTCATTTCTGAAGCAGATCCTTCTCAAAAATTATGTCTAGAGAAGCATGTGACAGTCACATCTGCCTGTCTGACAGCTTTTCTGTGATACTTCACAGAAGCCGATGATGTAGGATTTCAAATGAGCTTTTTTCCTTTTGTGTATGTTTATTTTTCATCTCTTTCTTCTTTCCAGGCTGATGAGCCCTGAAAACACACTCCTACAGCCCCGGGAAGAGGAGGGGGTCAAGTATGAGCGCACCTTCATGGCGTCTGAATTCCTGGATTGGCTAGTTCAGGAAGGTGAGGCCACCACAAGGAAAGAGGCAGAGCAGCTTTGCCACCGGCTAATGGAGTATGGTATCATACAGCATGGTAAGTGTATAGGTCAGCTTTTGCTGTGGTAACAAGCAACCGCAACCTCTTGTGGCTTACAACAACAAGCATCTACTTCTCACTTGTGGGTCTGTAAGTCAACTGTGCCTTTGCTTGGGCTCAGCTTGGCTAATCTCCAAGCTGGGGGTCAAATTCGGGCACATATTCCATGACTTCTCATTTTGGGACCCAGGCTAAAGGAACATCCATTCTCTGGGACGTATTGTTTTTGCAGATGAGAGCAGACACTAACGAGGGCAGGTAGATTCTTGAAGTATCTTCAAAAACTTCTGTTCAGATGTGATGTAACATTATAGCTCTCATATCCGACTAGTGACAGGAAGTCATTTGGTCAGGTCTGGAAGGGAAGTAATGCCTCTCACAAAGCTGGTTGCAAGGGGAGAATGAAAATTTGCTGAACCATGCATGGTACGAGCTGCCACAGTGAAGAGTAATCCAAAAGGTGATAAATCTTTCACTTTCCTTTTAGGTCTGAATCATAATGATGCAATATAACCTATTGGCTAAGAACTGTATTAGTTACCTATTACTGCATAAGAAATTATCCCCAAAACTTAACATAAGTAATTACTCCCCAAACTTAATGGTGTCAAACAATAATAAATGTTTATTATCTCACACAGTTTCTGTGGGTCAGGAATTTGGGATAGACTTAGCTGGGCCGTTCCGGCTGGGGGTCTTCGTGAGGTCACAGTCAAGACATCAGCCAGGGTTACAGTCACCTGAAGGCTTGACAGGCTGGAGGATTTGCTCCCACATGGCTCACTCTTATGCCTAACAAGTTGGTGCTGGCTATTGGCAGGAAGCTTCAGTCTGTTGATGTACGGACTTCTTTATAAGGCTGTTTGAGAATTCCCATGACGTGGCCATCTGGCTTTTTCCAGAGGAAGTTGTCCAAGAGAGTGCAAAGTAGAAGCCATGATGTCTTCTAACTGAGCCTTGGAAGCCACATACTGTCATTTCCTTAGACTCTGCTGGTAACGAGGTCTGTCCTATACAAGGGCGTGAATACCAGGAGGCAGAGATCACTGGAGTCATCTTGGATGCTGGCTATCACAAGAACATAGGATCTGGAATCCCAGCCCCACCAGTTATTAGCTCCTTACCTTCTCTCATCTGTAAAATGGGGATACCCACATAGAGTGGTTATAGGAGTAAATGGAGTAGATATAAAGTACTTGGTTCAATGCCCAGCTCTCGACAAGTGCTCAGTCAATTTATTAATAGAGCTGTAAGGTATAGACTTCGAATAGTGAAGAAAGGGCTGGGAACCAGGGAGGCATTTCCGCCTAAGAGTCAAGGTGAAAGGTAATACTTGAGTCATTCTTTCTGCGAACTCCCATGCAGGCCTAGGATTTCTATCATGGCTGGGAAGATACAATGGAATTATAGAGATGAAAGAAACTTTTGAAAGTTTTTAGATCATGTTTTAAAAATTGCAGATTGCGATCCTTTCTTTAGTGGGTTGTGAACTAAATTTAGAGAGCCATTCGCATCATTAATTTCTTTTTATAGACTAGACTAGACTCTTACTACTCTAAGTGTGGCCCATGGACGGAATTATAGAGATGAAAGAAACTTTTGAAAGTTTTTAGATCATGTTTTAAAAATTGCAGATTGCGATCCTTTCTTTAGTGGGTTGTGAACTAAATTTAGAGAGCCATTCGCATCATTAATTTCTTTTTATAGACTAGACTAGACTCTTACTACTCTAAGTGTGGCCCATGGACCTAAAGTATCACTGGGAGCATGATAGAAATGCAGACACTCTGGCCCTATCCAAGTC
>NW_006439568.1:7001627-7025599 GCF_000325575.1 Pteropus alecto | reverse complement strand
TTGTTAGATGAGTAATTAATTTGCGTGTATATGTATGCACATATCTATTTATCGATATATGTGCACATATGTATATATGTACATATACAAATGTAAGTATGTTAACCACATATGTACATATTTATATAGCTGTTTCATTTATTGAGGTTTACCATGTATCAGGCACTGAGCTAAATACTTTATAGATTTTAATGTATCGTGTATTTAATATGTACATACTTCCCATAGTATAACATGTATTGTGTGTGTGTGTGTGTGTGTGTGTGTGTGTATACACACATATATATAATCTTATTAAATCCTCACAGCAATTCTGTCACATTGGTATAATCATTATAGTTTTACAGTGAAGAAAAGCTTTGGAATGGCAATGCTTTTAAGATATTTTTCCAAGATTATATAGCTAACCAGTAGCTACTAAATGCTATGCCTTAGAAAGAGGTTTTCCTTGGCTTGGATGTATGTAATCAGGCGTGAATGCTTGGAACAGTGGAACAAACAGTTCTTGGAGGAGACAGACAGGGGTTAGGCCCCAGCTCCTCCAGCTACGGAGTGACCCTGTCGACATCTCAACTCTTCCGTTCCTCAGGTTTTTGACTTCATGAAATTAGAGTCATATTATACACCTTTGAGAGTTTTTCATTTTGTTGTTTTGACTTGGAAGATCCTTTAACCACCTACATCTACTAGAAGGACTCGACATATAGTTGGACTCATGGCTAAGGTTTATTCCAGTTAAAGGACACAGAGGAGGACCCACAAGGGAAAAAGATATATCAGGTGTGGTCTGGAGAATCCAGGCTCGGGCTGCCTCCATTCTCCCTCCCAGAGCCACCCAGAACGGGCTCCTCCTTTCAGCAGGGACAGGACTACCAGCATCCCAAACTGTCAGAAGGAAAGCACGTGTTTTCCTTAAGTCCCAGTGTTTGCACAGTCTCCGCAGGCGGGTACTGCAGAATTCAGTGCCCCAGGCGGGCAAAGCTGCCTTATCAGGTAGGAACTTAGAGACCCTTCCAAAAGCCAAGTTCCCAGATGCTTAGCATGGGCCAGCCCCACAGGCTGGCCCTTCTATATCAGGGTTGCTATGGTAACTCTTTCCTGCATACAATTGCTGTGAGAATTAATGATAGTAGTTGGCAAAGCTTTTAGCACAGCGTCTTATGGCCCTCAAATGCCAGCTATTGTATTTGATCTGATCGGCTCAAAATAACGGTTAAAATTTATAGAGCCCCTGTTCTCTGCCAGCCACTGTTCTTCTAATCACTCTACTCATTTACTCATTTATTCCACTCGATAACTCTATGAGTTAGAGATCATAATTTTTCTCACTTTTAAGATACGGTTAAGTAACTCGCTGAAGACCAGAGCTGGTAAATGGTAGATTCAAGAGTCCAATCAAGGCAGTCTGGCTCTCAAATCACCAAAAAAGATTGCGTGCTAATTATAAGCCGTACTGGACCAGGAAAGAAAATTCTCAACTTTTAGTGCATCAGCTCACACAGCTGGCAGTTATTGCAACTATTGTTAGCCCGTAAAACAGCCCATAAGATTCCCTTTCTGCAAACGATGGCTAGGTACCCTGAGATTTTTGTGTAACGTTTGCAGATGTGAACACATTTCTTTACACACATAAACTGTCTCGTTCAACTGCACGAGCTGCTATCCAGCTATCTTATCCTTAAATGGAAAGAGATAAAAACCAGATAATCACATGGGTAAATTGCTCGCAGCTGCAGCAGCTGACCCTGGATAATCAGGGTACTGCTGCTGTGTCCAGGCGTATAATTTCCTCTTTTAAAGATTTAGTCAGAGCACTTCAACAATTTCAACACTTCATCAAGCCATCTTTTTTCCCTTTGTTCGAAAAATATATTTATATAACATTTTGCAATGCACAAAGCAGCTTTATACATATTATCTCTTTAGTCCTCCCAATGACTTGAGGGTGGTTGTGTGATTATAGCATTCTCCTGTGGAGGCCGGTAGCTGGGGCACTCGCCCTGGTGGCCATGAAGAGAGGATTTGGGGTCTGCATCAGAGGGAGCTAGCTGCCAGATCTAGACAGGAATTACCCATCTTCTCAGTAATTAAGATCACTGTCAGAGTTTAGCCTAAGCCTGAAATAGCCTAGGCAAAGAAAGATAAAAGAGAGAGAGGAACAGGTGGAGAGGGAGAGAAGAGAGGAAGAAAAAAGAAAAAAAAGGCACCGACGTTTGAGCCTAGAGGCAGGATTGCTGCTTGCCCAAGACCATGTGACATTACAGGAAAAGAAAATTATTCTGACACATGTTTAAACACTAAGGAAGTCTTTATTCGAGACTATTACAATAGCAGTGTTGTAGCAATGGAAGGAGATGGGGCTCAACCCCGAATATGGAAAGGACAAGTAGGGATTTATAGCCGTAGATCAGGGCGAAGGGGTCAGTAGATGGAAATTTATTAGTAGGGAGCGTCAAGGCTAGGGGGATGCTTGCTAAACTGGTGTAACAGCTTGCTAAAGGCCAGGCCAAGGACTTACACGTCAGAGATAGAGCATGAGGAATTTGATCAAACATCAAGTGATCAGATAGCAAGGGTCAGGGGATCTCACTAACTTGACTTTGCAGGATTGATTGCTAGGGCTGGGCTGGGCAGACCAAAGACAGGATGGGGGCCAACGTCAAAGCTTAGCTGAAAAGAGGGCTCAGAGGAACCTTATTAAGGTCAGGACAAGGACAGAGTCTTTGTCAGTGGCAACCTACCCTCGCTTGCCTACCCTCCCTTCCTCTCCATCAGGACCCTCCTACTCTTACCTTTTGCTTTTGGTAATTTCTTGGCCACCAACCAAATGAAGATTTTTCCATTACAGACGGTACCCAGTATCTTAGTCTTTCTTTACCCTTAACTAGATAGAATACAAGTTTTGGGCGGATAGAGAATTCGTTTTCTCCCCTCTCTGTATCTCCAATAGGTTGGTGTTTATATATTAAAAATGTGTTGAATGAATGAATGACAGTAGCAACTACTTACTGAGCACTTACCATTTGCCAGGCACTATGTTGGGTATTTATACCAGTTAAAATTCTTTGAATATAAACAGCCCCAATTGTAACTGGCTTCAAAAATACAGCAGAGCGAGCTGACAGTTAAACATTGACAATCCAGGCTGCATGGAGAACTGCAGTAGCTCTTGGGAATCCAGGTGCCAGGAACTAGTGACTAAGGGGCAATCATTTGTAGCCACCAACAGCGAGATAAACAGCTCTAGCTATTTTCTGCCTATACAGTCTCTCTCTCCAGATGTTAAGCTCTAGAGAGTGACTCTGATTGGTTGTGCCTGGGGGTAGGGCATTGTTCCACTAAAAATAAACTTTTCTTGAAAGTTCTGTTGCCACAGGGAAATAAATGCTGGGTAGTCGAAAAACGACTGACATTTTTTAATGCTTTGGTTCATTTACTCCTCCCCCAGAATCAATACACTTGGTATTATTTTCCCTATTTTAGATGATAATATTGAGGCATTTGCAACTAGTATGTTAGCTCCTAAATGTTAAACTCTGAATAGAAAAAAAATAAAGATTGGGTAGAATATGTTCTCAAACTACTTTCAGAAATTAATATTTCAAGCATAATCTTTAATAGCAGCCGTAATCTAATACGATCTTTTTACTTGCCCAATTTAGAATGTCTGGAGATTTTTCCATTGTGCCCTTTCATATGCTTTGGCTCTGCTTTACTTTTTATTATAGCTGAATCCAAAGCAAGAAGAAGAATGGACCCAGCCAGAATGCCATTGCAATGTAAACATAAGGGAACAAGGTTGCTTCGTGAAGTCAAAGACTCACGTTGGCACACAATGTAGGGTCGACTTTGGTTAAAGAAAAACAGGTCTGTAGCTGCACAAAGTCTTAACTTTTAGAAAGTGAGAAAGGAATGAGAGATGAGTTATCTTTTGTAATTTTCCAAAAGAAATGCTATGCACAGAGAACAGAAGTCTTTTGTGAACAGTGTCATAACTATAAATATTTCTCTTTATTTGACACCAGTGTAACTATTTTCACACGTACAGACATGGATCTTAGACACAGACCATGGTTGGCTCTGAAGCCTGTGCTCCTAGAGACTCTTGTCTCACTCCTGACAGCTTGTCGCTCAGTGTTCCCTGTCTCTCAGTGTCCCCTGTCTCTCAGTGTCCCCTGTCGTTCACAGTCCTCGGTTTGCCCAAATGCAGAGTTTTTACAACAGCAAGAGGAAGTCTTAAAACACAAGTACACGATCTGTTCAGGTAAAGTATACCGAAGGTATGCAATCTTGTACTCAGCTTGGTTTAATGTGGTAATTTAAGGACTCAGCTGGGTTTTGGTGGAGCTACGTGTAGGCTGGGGTCTTGAGTTCATTAGAAGAGCATATCAGAATTTTCTGGGTGGAATGAACAGTTTACACTGCTGATTCCGATATGCCCCTCCCTAGCTCCTCCTGGTCAAGAAGCTCTGTGGTGTTAGGTCCTGATCGTTGATGGACGTGACCTTGACCATAGCCTTCAAGGAAGGGTTGGGAAGGTGGGACAAAAAGTTAACGGGTTCTTCTTTAAGGAATGAAGCACCTCCATTTTCTTTCCCATCACAGACCTTTTTTCTAGCTCTGACCCTGTATCAGTCTTGAATGAGCTTCTTGTGTCAGCCCCTTCCCAGCCCCGAAGCTTGGGCTGGGATGCTTGTCTGGACCACGGGCTCTCCTTGGGCACTCACAGTGATCATCCTCATAGCCATTTTGTTGTTGCTGCACTGCCATCTCTTATGGTTCCTTCTCTGGAAATTCTCTCGCCGGCCACTCGTGGCTTAGATTCTTAGCCCCTCACTTTAACTCAGTTTCTCTTAGGTGATAGGTCCACCTCAGACAGTACATCTGGGTTGTCTTTTGAGTTTGGGCTCATAGTTTTTTGGAAACGTTCCTTCTTTCTATCCTGCTCCCTCCTCCCCTCCTCAGCCAAGTATGAATAAACCAAGTACCATAGAATGATTACTAGGTATAAAACTGACCATGTGTAAACTCTGATCAGTGTTACTATGCTATAGTATTTAGTTAAAATTTAAGAAGAAATTATATACGTAGACATACATATCCTGATTACGGTTGGAAAAATAGGTCTTTATGAATGTTTATAATGAATTTTAATCTAACTTGGAGAGTAATCTTTTTGTAAAATTATTTACGTTCTTTTTTAATTGACATAAAATTTTAAAGCTCTAATTTCTTTGTCCCAGTGATGACATTTGACCCCTCAAGAGGCCCATCCCCCTTCTCTGTCCTCATTCGAGGAAGGTCTGCATTTCAGGATCTGGATTCTTTCCGTTTTATTTTAGCCACTCCCTCAGCTGTAGCCCAGGTCACAGCCTGATTGGAAATTCCCAAAGCCACTGTGCCCATGGAGAGGGGTGGGTATTGGCTTTGCCCACTGTCTCACCCCTGGCTCTCTGAAGTCCTCCTTGACAGTTGCTGAGAGCATAACCTCAAGCCGGGGTTCCTATTGTGTGGGAACATAATGTGCTTCCTCATCAAAATGAAGGAAATAGGACAGAGGAAATAGAGTTAGAAAAAAAGAGGACCGCAATTACAACTCTTGATCATTTGGCTGTCAGAAGCTCAGGATAAGAGTTATCTTCTATGGCAAATAGCTCTCCAAGTGCTACGGTTAAAGGGATAAACTTGTTTGTTGGTTAGCTTGTCCGTTCCTATGGGATGCCAGTCTCTAGACTGATCCTATTTTCACTGGGAATGTGATGTAAGGCACAAATGCAATCCATGTATGTAATTTTAAATTTTCTAATAGCCATAGCAAAGAGAGTAGAAACAGGTGAAATTAATCTTAACAATATAGTTCAACTCACTATCTTCAAAATATTATTATTTCAAAATGTAATCGATATGAAAAATACCAATCAGCTCTTTTGCCTTCTTTTCTTCATACTCAGTCTTCAAAATCTCAGTTTGGACTTGCCACATTTCAAGTGCTCAGCAGCTACATGTTTCTGGTGGCTGCCATCTTGGAGAGCACAGGTCTAGATCCTTTTGAAATCAGTGCAGGGCAGGGTGGGATCCTGGCGAATGTGTACGGTTAAGTCGTCATTTAACATCGTCGATAGGTTCTACGACTTCAAGTGAAACCATGTGCAACAAAATCAGTTTTACCATAAGCTAATTGACATAAAGAAGCGTTAAGTTCCCACGGCATTTCATCAACGTTATAACGAAACAGCGTTGAATAAAACGACGTTATTTGAGAACCTGCTGTATTTCATTTTTCAGTCTTTTGTCTCAGAGATCTTTGTTCCCCTTGTGGCCGAGATCCCTGAAAGTTTGTGTAGAGGAAGCACCTGTATATTTATTTGGACGCTCAAATAGCCACACAAGTGTCTGCAATGGTGACAACAATTCTCCCTTCTCTGGTGATTTCACAGTCATGTTTTCTTTCTCTTATGATTTTTCAATATTTTCTTTGATTTTTAAAGTATTTTCACAAGTCAGAAATAGCTGACTACCATCTTTTAACTGGACCTGATTTTGGCAGTTCACTTTTTGCCCAGAAAGGAATTACCCAGTGTATGGCCCCAAATTCAGAAGCACTCTGTTAAATTTCTAGTCTTCACTGTGGGATCATTTGGAGTTTCGCTGGCAGCAGTCAGCATTCTTAGTGGTGCTTTGGCATTGTTGCGACGCTGTCTTTCAGGAAGTGATGGGTCTCCATATGCTTATTAATTTCATTTATTTGGGTAAAAGAAGTTGTAGTAATGTCCGTTCCACGGATTGAAAAATTGAGGCCCAGCAACTGTCCATAACCAGTTCTGTCACAGGGAAACCGGAATGGAGATGCTGGAAGGCATGATTTTCAATGTAATCAGTCTTGGACTCTGAGTCAAGCATGATTTGTTACAAAATGCAAGCTGCAAATAAGTGGAAAGCATTCGTTTCTTCAGCCGTTGATTTCCTATCTCCAGATCTGAGTTTGGAACAGTATCAGAATTATGTTTTGCTACAAATAACAGAAAATGTAGTAATGATGGCTTGAACAGAGAGGTTCCTCTGTGTCATGCAGCGAGCTGCCCTAGCTGGAGGGTGCTGGGCTCATGACGAGGTGGACACGGGCTCCATCCCTCTGCTCTGCTGTTCCTGGTACACACCATGCCCCATGTCCGCACTCGGGGCAGGAAGAAGATGGAATCACAAAGAGGCAGAGGGCGGAGGGCCATCACCTAGCAAGACTTTGGATTTTTTTTTTTAAAGTGATATTTTTTATTTTTTCAGTGATAGTTGGCATGCAATATTATATTAGTTTCAGGTGTCCAACATTTGTATTTAGGAAAAATTGCCTCTCCCAGGGATCTCTACCTACATCACATGGGCAGGAACTTGCTGGAAGGCACTCAGTGGATCAAATGCTTCTAGGCAGGCACACTGCCACCTCGAACAAATTATAAAGGAGGAAGAAAAGGAGAATGGGTTTTGGACAGTCAGTTGCCTTGGCCACAAAGATAAATGCTTTCTTTAAATTAGGTAACTTAGTGACCTTCCCTATGAAACATGAACTTCCAAGGATTAGTTTTCTTCCTGCGTCCATACACTGAGCTCCTGACAGCTTTAAACTAGATTTGAAATAGGTGGGTGTACCGATGCTAATGTCTTACCTTGTGACCAATGTGCTGAAGTTATAGTGACATTAAAGAGTGCTGGGTGAAGGGAACTGTGTACTCTCTTTGCAACTTTTCAACAAATCTAAAATTATTCCAAAATACAAAGCTTATTAAAAAAACAGTAGGTGAAGTTTTCCCCGTATCTTCTATTTTCCTTTTCGGTTTAAGAGAAGATGAGTCCAGATATAAATAATACAGAAGACATAGGAAGTCAGTTAAAAAAAAAAAAAGCACACTAAACCTCACCACCGTTATCTTCCTTTTCCGACGGTCTTTCTTTCTCCTTCCAGAGTCCTAGTCTCTTCAGTCTCTTAAGGAACGCCCGATAAATCACTGTGCAGTAAAGCACCCAGGTTAATGTGGTAACGTTTCTGGAAACAGCAAAAAAGTGCCATCTAGGACTGAGCCTTGGAGGGGCTTTCACACCCAGTCCTTCCTGGGTACGATTTTACTCCAGTACCAGCAGCATCCCTCAGATGTCCTTCTCTCTGTCTTTGGCCCTGCTGAATTGATCTGGTTTAGGTAGGATGCCTCCTTTCCACCCCCAGACCACCTAGATTTGCTTCCCGATCCTTCCCCTGCACAGGTGAAATCTCTAAAGACTTGTGCCTTGGAAAATCCTTTAGGCGTGGACACCCTGGGCCCTCAACTGGGCACCCACATATGGCTAACCTTAATTGAGTGCCTCAATGGACCAGACTCTCTCATGGGCCTTTTACCTATGATATTTCCTTGTTCCTTCACTCATTTTATGATGAAGAAAATTGAAGTTCAGGGCAGTTAAGTAACTTAAGTAATGAATGAAAAGAGTGAAGCTGATCCACCCAGGGCCAACCGAGACCAAAGCAGTGTTTTCTGTGTTATTGCTATATCCTTAAACTAAGCAATTCCAAAGGAATAAACATTTTGCCCTAGTGAAGAATTTCGTAGAAAACATGCCCAGCCAAATTGCCTCTGTAACCTGGAGACAGGAATTAATGAGGGAAAAAGCAAACTCCGTCTTCTTGTGTTTGTAAGCTCATCCGCCTCCATATTCAGCATTGTTACATCTATGGACGGGAGACAGTTTATTGAGGAGATTAAGGGCCGGGGTTCCACAGTAACCCTGTCACTGTTTCTGTCTCGGATCTTAACACTTAATGACTATGGGACCTTGGGTCAGTTTGCCTTGGGTATTCCCTAGTTTGTCATCTGCGAAACAGGAATAATTATAATAGCTCTTTCAGTACTGCTATGAGAACTAAGTGAAATCGTCATGCAATGTGCTGAGCACGGGGCCTGGTACAGAGTATCACCCGATGCATGTTAGCTGATTATCATTATCGTTTTCATCAACATCCTCATCATCAGATGCCTTGGTTGGACAGAGCTTAATATAAGTTGGATAACCTCATCCCTTGCTGGTCTTAAACAATAGCTTATATGTACTCTATGCTGAATATACACTTGTTACATAAACCAACACTACAGTGCTTTAATTAGACCTTTGGATTTATGCTGGCAATTCTGAAAGATCTAGAATAGCGTAACAGATTTCTTTATCTGAATTATGTATCTGAGGTGTTCCACTTGCCAGACAACATGATTGTTTTTAGGCCTCTCTGTACTTCTCTTAAGGTCTAGTCTCTGAAAAACAACCTCATCTCTGAAAAAACATACTCTTCGTTCTGAGTTTTATCACTAACGATAAAGGTTATAGTCTTTGGAATGCACCCAGCTATTAGTTAACGATGCATAATTTGACCTTCCATGTGCTTTTTCCTTTACATTTCTGAACCTGCACGATCACTATGTTGTGTTCTGACTTTTTTCCTATCTTTTTTTTAAGTCGACTTAAAAATTTTTTCAATTACAGTTGACATACAATATTATATTAGTTTCAGGTGTACAACATAGTGATTAGACATTTATATACCTGACGAAGAGTTCACCCTGATAAGACTAGTACCCGTCTGACACTACTTAACTACTTAACTACTACTACGAACTACTACTAACTACTGAAGTTATTATAGTATTATTGACTACATTCCCTATGCTGTACTTTACATCTCTGCTTGCTGTCTTTACTAAAGGTACTTTAAATCCTTTTCCCTGTTTTCTTTCTTATCCCCTCTCTTCCCTTCAGTCAGTCGAATAAATGTAATTGGGTTCTAACTTCGTGAATGTGAAGTGCTTTGTTTTAGTAATTTCAGTTAATAGGACTTTATACCTTAAAATCAATTTCTTTCTTTCATATCCTCTCCTTAATGTTATCAGTGCTCAGGAAGTAATTATTTTAGTTCTCTGACTCACCGTTGTTATTGCCTTTTTGAAAAGAGTTTTGTGTCCCAAGCACTGTCCTTATGTGGCATAGGCACTTAGACACAATTGCTTCATGTTCTTGAATCAAGGGCTTTTGCTGCTTTCAGAAACAAGGCTCTTTCAACCCTGCATCCCTTTAGGATGCTTTGAGATAGGTTGTTAATGACTTTGAATACAGCTTAGATATTCTTTTACAAACAGCTTTAATTTTCTGTTCTAGTTAATTCACAATGCATGTTTTTCACCAAACACAGAATTAAGAAGCATAATACTAATATAGCTTAGTCTTGATTCTTCTTTTTAATATGCAACATACTAAATGAGACCTGATGCTTGAACTCTGAAGGACTCTGATCTAGCAGAAGCAGGGAGGCAAAGAAGTGCAAGTTCATCCCTGGACACGTGAAACAACCGAAGACTTTTACCTTGTTGGCAGGGAAGTTGTAGCATTTTCACACGCAGAATTTATTTGCCTTTTAGAAATACTAAGTGTGAAAACTAAATCTGCCACCTGTTTATGCTTGAAGTTTGTCAGTAAGTTTTAAGCAATACCTGTAGTTTTTAAGTGATCCTTTTAGGAGAAGATACAGAGATCGAAAAGGGAGAAGAAAGAAAGCAAGAAGAAATGGAGCGAGTCCATAAGATAGAGTGACATCCTGATGGTCCTGGGTGAAGTGGTGAGCAGCACCCACCTCTGCTGCTGTGGAACGTAGTGATACTTAGGATGCTAATCATGGCGGCTAGTAAGAGTCTTCTTCTGTCTCTAAGAGTCTTCTTCTGTCTTCTTGTAGCTTTGAAACAGATTTGCAGTTGTAGTCATGGCCCCTCAGCCTGAACATTGCGACCTTTCTTCTTCTTCATTATAATAGTCATTATCCTTATTCCCGTCTGTTTAAGCCCTCTCTTTACTCTGTTGTTTATGTGATCTCACCTTTTTAAAAAGTTTTGATCAAGTGCCATCCAAGGAAGAGTTGACATCTGCATGATCTCCTCCTCCACCCCGCCTTATCACACTGCTGGATTCAGTTCACTTATTTCATGATGCCTGTTGTGTTATGCCATTTGCCAGCAAACATTTCAAGGATGAATGAAAGTATGTGACCTTCCTTCTTCCAACTAGATAAGTAGCCTAAGAATGTCTTTTATATTTAGCCGAGCTTGCAGGGCTCAAGGTAAGTTTTCACATTCATCCTTAGACTGTGTGTGTGAGTGGAGCAGAAGCCAATTTCCCTCCTTTTGGATAGTCAGCTTTTAAAAATTTCTTTTAAAATTTTTGCTAAAATCATTCTAATAATTTATAAAAGAAAAAGAGGTAGCTACATTATCCACAAAAAGAACATATCAGAATTGTGTCACTTTATTATTTTGATAGATGATATGACATTTCCCTCCTGCTTAGTAAAGGCATCTGTGAGTAAAGATCTGTTTTCTTTTACCAAATATCAACAACATTTTAAGTTTTAATGCTGGTAGAGTTTCTACTTTCCTAAGCAGTAAGATCCTCTTATATTTGTATTGCTTCAGCTTTCTAGCTGTGTCTGGTTGCTCTCCTATTATATGTCTCTCAATAACAAGCCAAGCCCCTAGAGAATTCTCCCGACGCAAAAGAGAAGGCTTGGAAAGTCTCAGAAATTATAAATTGGAGGATTACAAAACTGTCAGTTTTCAATTAAAGCTATTGGTAAGAGCGCAACTAGAATATTAAATATTGAATGTCATCTTTGAACATTGTCTATTCTTATGGTTTCTTGTGAAGAGGTTAATACTCTCAAGGAAAAAGAACAAAATTTGTTAAATTGTATATGCCACAACATTTACTAGAATATAAAGGTCCTATATAGCATTGGGATCTGAGAAATGAAGAATTGGAACAAACTCAAGATTTAGAGACACCAATCACTATTCTCCTCCTTGAATTTTCTTTCCTTCTCTTAAAATCCACACTCCGCCCCCTCCAGATCTTAGGTTATTTTTTCTCTGTTTTACAAAGGCCTAGTTGCCTATGCAACAAAGGATTTTTGTATTTAATAAGGAGAATGTCATGTTGAAGTGTGGAAAGAATCAACTCTTTCTGTCTCTGAAATACAAATACAAACTATATGTCATTTAGCCATTGTTTATTTCTTGAGACTCTACGTATGTAATTTATGGCTACAATAAAGAAATCTTTGGCTTTCTTAATCTGGTTACTTTCTAAACCTTCTTGTGTCTTTACTCACTGCTTTATTTCTTGCTTGCTTTCAACTTCTGAGATTTAAATAAATTTCAGTGGGATTCTTGCCAAACTTGATCTGAATATCCAGTTACGATTTTATATTTTTCATGAATGAAGAGGTGACAGAACTACTCATGGGAGATGGGCAAAGTGTCCTTTGAAAGAAGAGCAGAAAAGACAGAAGAAACGAATTCTGTGCAGGAACTTAAATGACTGAAGGCTAACGTCAGTCTTTAGGAGTCGAAGACGAACACTTAACGTCAGATGTCATTCAAAAATCTCTTACACAAATTATACCGTTTTTTCTTCACAGCAAAACCGTGCAAAAAATCTGAAGCTTAAAACATTTACTAAGTTGTCCCAATTACTAAGCTAGTAGAGGTGGCAGAAGTGACATCAAAACCGAGGTCATCTGACTCTGGAAACTTTCCTTCCATTAAACAATATTATTTTCTAAAAGTTATTGGACATAAGACAGTTTTCAGTAAAGTCTCAACTTCATCGTTTTGTTCTTGTATGAAATAGTGTCTCTTTTTAGCAGATTTGGGTATCGATGAGCTTGAAAGGATGAGCTGATGGTGGGTGTCATATTCGAATCACCATGCTAAAATAGATAGTTGGGACAATGTGTGACACTTAGTAGGTCTTCAGATTATGGAATAAATGAATGGATGCCACGTGTGATTGATTGATGCTATAATATGCTTGTCTACCTATACTCTTTCAGCTTCTGTAACTACAATTATTTATGTTACAATTAAGGCTATGCTAACAAACAAAGCAAATGTATGAAACTCAATGCTCATGTCTTTAAACTTTTAATGAGAGAGAGAAAAAAAGAGAACACTTTTAAAAGAAAAATAATTCATCGAAAACAATGCAAGTGACACAGACAATTGTCACATATTTATTTTGAGAGATGAATTTGACTTCATCTGTGCCAGCCACACAGCTGGAGGATGAGTATGTGGAGACTTTTGTTTCACAGAGTGTGTCTGCTCCCGAAGCAGTAAAATCTAAATAAGTCCTTGAAAATCGAAGTGGGGCATTAAAGACAGTATCTCATAAAATCGAATTCCCGTAAACCAAATGGCAGTCTGTCATTTGTAAATGTTGGTAATAGTAAAAATAATAACAGTGCTTGTAAAATAATAATAAAGGTACAATTTATTTTACTTTTTAATGTAATTTTATCTTTTTATTAAATACAGTTAATATACAATATTATATTAGTTACAGATGTACAACATAGTTATTCAACATTTATATCCCTAATGAAGTGATCACCACCATAAGTCTAGTAACCATCTGACACAGTTACAATTTTTTGAGTTTTTACAATCCGCTTGGCATTTATGGTTAAAATGAGTAATCCATTATCTATCCAGTCCTTGTTTTCTCTGATTTGGTCACATTTAAGGTCATCTGCACTGTTGGACAGAGAATGTGATGAGTAAGGACTATTTAATTTAATTCTTGTATCTTATCTTAGATGCTGTTTACCCTTTTAGCTATCAGTGGTATAGAGCTGAGGAGGTGGAAAATTGAGAGAAAGGGTGTAAATTAAACTCTGGATTAAAGCCCAAGGAGATTACATGGACAGTCAGATTTCCATTTCAATTAAAAATAATTTAAAAGTACTTTTCTCTGTTATGGAGTTTGTTTGGATTCAGAATGCTTTTTCTGGATTTATTGCTATCAGAGCCAATGTTTCAGGTTATTTACTATACAAAGAGAAAACGTGTTCATAAATGTATACAGAGCTATGTATTTTCATTTATAATTCAAGTTGTCACGGTCAACTTGAAGATTTTTTAAATCGCAATAAACTCAGAAAATGTTGCCAGTAGTGATCATGGTAAATTTATGTAAAACTGCGACTATCCACCAAAGAGCCACTATTTATAGACTCATATCAAAATGTAATTGGCTTATCTCTTTGTCCAGGGTGCACTCAGCCAAAATGTATTATTTACTAAGAACATGAAAACCTACCACCAAATTAAGTGTATTTGTATTTGTAGCCAACATTATTCATTTAGCCAAAGTGAACAGTTTAAAGGCTATGCACCCATATGAATCATTAGGTTAAATGTTCACAGTGATACTCTTAATAGGGACTCACCTTTTTGAAACTCTAATATTCATGTAACTAGATTATTCATTAGCAAATGTGGGTAATAAATACAGTTACAACCTTAGGTTGCATTCGTTGGTGTTGACCGAGACAGGAAGTTTTTTGTGAAATACCCAAAGAGGCTGTTGAATCAATTTAGTATTATTAACAAAGGAGTTAATATGATACTCAATGGGTTGTATTAGATTATTTTTCTAGTGGTTTAAAAAAGTTTGAATTTCATAATCCAAAAAAAATTGCCAAGAATGAGTACTTAAAAAAAAAAAACCTTCTATTTTTACCATCATTTCATAAAACACTGGACAAGAAAGTACCTGACATGTAGTCCAGCTAATTCAATAAATGTTAGTTGAATAAACAGATGAATGAATGAACAACAAAAAGTTGTGATGATATAATTTCAAAATAAAAGAAGCCTTTAAATGGAATATACTTATTTACAAGAAAAGCTAAATGCACCACCCCTAACGTTCCAATTTCCCCATGCCCCAGCAAACTTTTTACAACCTACTGTGAACCCACAGTAGGTTCTGCTACGGGAGCTGTTACATAGACTAGCAACTAAATAGTTCAAAGTTAACTGTGTTCTTGACCTGCTGCTTATTCCACATTCACTTCACTCCCCCACCCCCCTCACCCCACCATTTATTGAGGACCTACTCAGCCAAACACATGGTAGTCTTGGATTCCAGGGTGCCAGAATGAGTAAGACACCATCTGTGCTCCCAAACTGAGTGACTTAGTTGGGGAAAGAGATGTGCTCCCCTACCCAAAAAACAAACAACAACAAAAAAACCCAAAGCATATTCCTATAATATGGTAAGTGACAAAAAGGTGGAGAAAATTCCTCTTCATCAAATTTCATATATGCTAGCCCCATTTTTTGCTCAATATAGTTAGATAGGTAGATGGAAAGATAGATAATTCTATTTCGTTACAGGTATGGGAGGTTTTCTATATTTTTCAATTTTTAAAAATGAACATGTAATACTTTTTGGATCAGAAAAATAAGTTTTACAAACTAGAATTGGATTTAGAAGTGCTAATACATTCTTCCATCCCAATATCCATGTCATTATCTACATTTAAACGCTAAGTAAATAATATGGATAAGACATTCAGGAATGTACAAATATTTATGAAGTGTTGACATTTTGTCACCTCATACAGAGGCCACTGTTCTTCATGTTTATTGAAGAACTATATAAAAATTTTTTTATTTTTAAAATGCAGATAGAATGGTTTCTTAGACATGGCACCAAAAACACAAATGACAAAAGAAAAAATAGGTTTAAAACGCTAGAAATAGAAAAGTAGACATCATCAGAATTAAAAACTTTTGTGCTGCCTAGGATACCATCAAGAAAGTGAAAAGACAACTCACAGGATGGGAGAAGGTATTGGCAAATAATATACCTGATAGAGGGCTTGTACCTAGAATACATAAACAACTATTACGAGTTAATAATAAAAAGACAATTCATGAAGAGAATGAGGGGCAAGCCACAGAATGGGAGAAAACGTTTGCAAAAAACATCTGAAAATGGACTGTTATCAAAAATAATACAAAGAACTCAAAACTCAACAATTAGAAAAAATGAACAACCTGATTTTAAAAATGGGCCAAACACTTGAACAGATATCTCACAAAAGAAAATATGCAGATGGCAAATAAACATATGAAGAAATGCCAAACATCATTTGCCATTAGGGAATTATAAGTCAAAACAATAATATTAATATATCACTACACACCTATTTGAATGTCCCAAATCTAAAACACTGACAATGCCAAATGCTGGAAAGGAAATGGATCTCTCATTCATTGCTGGTGGGAATGCAAAATGGTACAGCCACTTTGAAAGATAGTTCGGTAGTTTCTTATAAAACTAAACAAACTCTTACCATATGATCTAGCAGTTGTGCTCTTTGGTATTTACCCGAAAGATTTGAAAACTTATGTTCACAAAGAAGCCTGCACATGGACGTTTATAGCTGCTTTATTCATGATTGCCAAAACTGGGAAGCGACCAAGATGTCCTTCAGTAGGTGAATGGAAAATTAAACTGTGATGCATCCAGACAATTGAATATTATTCAGTGCCAAAAAGAAACGCGCTATCAAGGCATGAAAAGAAATGGAAAAACCTTAAATGCAAATTACGAAGTGAAAGAAGCCAATCTGAAAAGGCTATAAGTATATGACATTCCGGAAAAGGCAAAACTATGAAGACAATGAAAAGATCAATAGTGGCCAAGATTAGGGAGGATGGAGGGATGAATAGATAGAGCACAGAGAATGTTTTGGACAGTGGACTATTTTGTATGATATTATAATGGCAGATACATATCATTCTACACTTATCAAAATCTATAGAATATACAATACCAAAGGTGAACCCTAAAGTAAACTATGGACTTTGGATGATAACGATGTGTCAATGTGGGTTCATCAATTGTAACAACTATACCATTCTTGATAACTGGTAGTAGGGGAGGTTGTGTGTCAGGGGAACAGAAAGTGTATGAGAAAACTCTGTACTTTCTGCTCTGTAAATCTAAAACTTCTAAAAATAAAATCTATTAAAAAAAGACAAGTCAATGAAGAAATGGACAAAGGATCTGGATAGGCACTTCTCCAAAGCAGATATGCAAATGGACAATAAGCCCACAAAAGCGTGCTCGACATCACTAACCATCAGGAAGTGCAAGTCAAAACTGCAGTAAGATACTACTTCCCACCCATTAAGACAAGTGTAATAAAAAAGATGGTGACAAGTGTTGACATGGATGTGGAAAAACTGGAACCTCCTACACTGCAGTAAATGGGAAGGTAAAATGGGGCATCCTCTTTGGAGAAGAGTCTGGCGGTTCCTCAAATCATGAAATATGTAGAGTTACCACGTAATCCTGCCATTCTATTCCTAGCTATAAACCCAAGAGAAATAAAAAAAGATGTGTACAGTCAGCACCATAGTCGATTTGAGAACATTTTCATCACCTCAAAAAGAAATCGCACACATCAGCTAACATGCCCCAGCTCCCTAGACCCCTTCTAGTACTGGCAGCCACCAACCCACTTTGTCTCTACAGATTTCCTTGTCCTGGATATTTCATATGAATGGAATCATATATAATAGGTGATCTCTGCATTATTTTTGCAATTCTCTGTAAGTTTATAATTATTTTTAAACAAAAAGTTAAGAAAATGAATGGATGTGTTACTATGGAATGACACTGTGCCGGGCATTGGAGACATAGAACTCAATGAAACCATGATCACTGCCCGAAGGAGCCGAGAGTTTCGTAGGAAAAGCAGAGAAGTAAATGGACAACGAGGGTACAGTGTGATAAGGACTCTGATGGAGGAAAAATAGGGACTAAGACAACACCAGGAAGAGTATCACTTTGACTGTGGGTAAAGTCAGGCAAAGTTCCCCCAGAGAAATTGATTAGCAGAATTTTAAAGTGCATGCCACGTGGAAAGAATTTGGGACTATGTGTGGATGACAAGTTCATGTGGCATCTGTAGAACTAGTCTCTTTCTTAAGACTTTTGCCCCTGTTGCCTGAAGTCTTCTGGCTGCAGTGGTTGGTTGCCAGGGCGCTGGACAGTCCTCATCTGTTGTGTCTTCTTTCCAGTGTCCAACAAGCACCCATTCGTGGACAGCAATCTTCTCTACCAGTTCAGAATGAACTTCCGGCGGAGACGAAGACTGATGGAGCTGCTCAATGAAAAGTCCCCCTCCCAGGAAACCCATGACAGTCCCTTCTGCCTGCGGAAGCAGAGCCACGACAATCGGAAATCTACCAGTTTTATGTCAGGTATGACAGTCCCGTTGTTTATTTGCGCACATGTTTTTGTCTTTTGAGAAGCAGGAGAGTAATAACTTCCTTTTGTGAAATTCTGTTTTCCAGCAAATTTTTATTTATTCATAACCAATAAATATGCAAAATAATTTTAAAAACACAACTACATTGTTCCCTGGGCAGTCAACTTAAATGTCATGAAGTCTGTCTTATAAAATTATGTATTTGAATTATAGAAGACCTCTCAAAGCTCTCACTCATACATTATTTACTTTTCACTTATAAACGATTCTTGCATATCATTAATTATCTAGTTTTCTAAGTCACAGCATTGAAAAGCTATGTGTTTTAAGGATGAATAGGACTTCTGAGGGCATGTGCAACTAAAAAGCAACCGACTGTCAATCCGTCGTGCAAGGGTGACACAGGACAAAGAAGAACTATGAAAAGCAGACGGAGGCTTAGAAAGCACAACAACCTGGGACATTACATGTCAAGGTCAAACAATCTTATATTTACAATCAACCCCGACAGAATTGATGGTGTTTGTGTCTGATGTTCACAAACACAACCCCACTCATCCAGAAAAGGTTAACTTGATGTGTCGCTCTGTGTAAGAGGCCGAGGGGCTTAAAGTGGTATCTTTAGCTCCTCCGAACACTTGGCGTTGACTCAAGGAACTGGTTGGCCTAAGCTTTGGAAGCTCTGGGCTTAACCTGAAACTCAGGGCTAAATGAAAATAGGTGTCTGGGTTATGTACAGGAAGTGACAATGAGAACACTTGCAACTGTATTGAGAACGTCTGTGCCTCTGGCGCCGAGCCAAACTTGGTTGCATAAGCTTTCTTATTTAATTCTCACAATAACTCTGAGGAAAGACTTTTCTTATAGGTGAAGGAAACATTCGCCAAGGCCAGGAGCCTAAGCCTGTGCTTAGACACAAGCCACTTGTGTGCTCTTGAGTTGTGGTCTTCTGCAGGGCGATGCTCACATTCTCCATAGTCCAGAGGTTTGCCTGTTTCTTACATGGGCCCAGCGGACCTGCATAAGTGACAGTGGTGGTCGTCACCATCAAGCCAGCATTTATTTTGTGCTTCCCATGTGCCGTGGCAGAGAGAAGTGGGTCAGCTCACTGAAGCTGCGGCTTCGTGTGCACTCTCAAAGCCTGAATACGTGCCCTGTATTTTAATCTCTTCCATGGCTCTGGGTGATTCATGTTTCATAATAAATCAGGGGGCATTTATTAGTACTGTTAATATGCGAAGCGTATAGCCAGCACTTAAGTTACTTCTTTCCAAGGACTGCTCAACATAGGGCCAGTAGTTCTTGAAATAATGTTTTATATAGTTGAGTCCTTTCATGCACACACATAATCTACTCCTCGCATCAATCCAGTGAGTTCGCATTATCCCCACGTTAGAGTTAGGGAAATCGAGGCTCAGAGAACTGAAGGGAATGGCTTCAGTTTGCGCTATTGGTAAGTGGCAGAGCTGCTATTTCATCTTTGCTTTTTTGACTCCAAGGCCAGAGGGCTTTTTTCCGGCACAGGCGACCCGCCCGTCTGTATCTCACGGCTGAAAGCCCGTGTGCTCTAGGGACCCGAGACCACCCCCATCGGTGACTGTGTGTTTTCCGCCCGCACAGTCAGCCCCAGCAAGGAGATCAAGATCGTGTCTGCGGTGAGAAGGAGCAGCATGAGCAGCTGTGGCAGCAGTGGCTACTTCAGCAGCAGCCCCACCCTCAGCAGCAGCCCCCCTGTGCTCTGCAACCCCAAGTCTGGTGAGTGGCCCTTCTCAGGCGAAGGGAGAATGGGGATCTTCTTACAGCGAGCCCCTGGGGTCAGCGCCTATCGAGTGGAGGGAAGCGCGTAGGTTTGGGCAGAGGGAGAATCGGGCTGCAGTGCAATCTCAATAAAGTCTGCAGCTGACCCCCGGGGAGCTCTGGCGTTGGGATGGCCCTTCCGTGTTGTCCCTACTTGGGGTGAGGCGGCCAGGCCTTTATACCCTCATACTGAATAGTCTTTAAATGTTGGCTGCCCCTGGGAGGAGGGCATGACCTTGGGCAAGGCAGCTGTCTTCAGAAAGATAGTTCCAAACACAGTCGAGGGTTGTCTTAGCACTCCGAAGACTGCCTGCCTTTAGCGGTCCCACCAGCTGGAGAAGCCCCTCAGCCGGTCCTGAAGGAGAGTTTGAGCAGCCTGTTCGTGTTCCCTACAGTGGCAGAAGCAACTCTTCCTCAGGCTGCAAATGCTGCAAAAATCTGTCAGGTCCCAGCTCCCCTGAGGAAGAAACACAGTCTGTGCAAACCCAGTGGCCCCTGGAATTGACTCTTGGTGCCTTGTGCTTTCAAACTCTACGCGTCAACATCCACAGCCTTTACATTTCAGGGGGTAAAAATCTAGGCACGAAGATTGTTGATGAACTTGTACTTAGAAATAATTCTTCATTGACCTAAGCAGTTCTTCATCCCCAAAGGAACCAGGAACCCATTGATACTACCACTTCGTCACTGTCTCTTACCCACCTCCTTGCCAGGATTGGATTACGTGGCCCATCATGATAATCATTGCCATGAAAATACCCTCAGCTCCATTTGTTTAGTGCCCTGCCTACTGTCAGTTCAGTATGCCAACCTCGGGGAAGGGACTGCTCCTTTCATTCACACTGTTTTCTCAACACCAGATGTTGGGGATACAAAGATGAGAGGTCACGACCCCTTCCCTCAGTGAACACATACATCACTCTAGAGGAAGAAAAAAAATGAGGCATTAGAGAGAGTAAAGACAAACAGGTGTCGTTCAAGGGCTTTAAGAGAAAACTGTCCTTGAACGCTATTAACTGGGTTTTTTAGTGGATATTTCTGTTCATCTATTTTAGCTGCCTTCTGGAGGATTCACTCTGAGAAAAAAAGTTGTAACTTTTAAGTGAATGAAGAAATTTGCTTCCACGCCAACTCTGGCTGGAAAATCATTGTGTGCCCATAACTACAATGGAGCATTTCTGATAAGTTAGATTGAGAAAGGAGAACTATATTCTCAGAAATAGAATGTTTGATGCCCTGATAGAAATCTGACAGAGATCCTCAAAGTTAGAAGCATAAAAATTCCTTTCAGAAAATGTGCTAAAGCCATTTTACATGTTTTTGTTTGTTTATTGCATGCATTAGTAGAATATAAACAAAGTGTTAATTACTTAAATTAACTATACATCCCCTGAGATAGGTTTTTATTGTTTCCTCTTTCTCCTTACCCATCGGCTTAAAGGGAAAAGTTTACTGATGTACAGACAGAAAAGAAAGGTCAGATTGCCTTTTTTGGGTCTCTGAGGACCAGAGCCGTTAGGACTTCACTGTGGTCTATAATGTAAGTCCTACCTCCCACCCATATTCTGACAAACTTCTACCTCACTCTTAAGAGGGATCTAAGGATGCAGTAAGGCTTTGAAAATGAATCATTATACTATATACATCAGGATATGTAATTTTAGTACTATATATAAATGCCCTATGCCAAACAAAAAAAAAGTGCTACAGATATTACCATAATTGGTATCATTGTGATGAGTAAATACATTTCCAAGGATACAAAAAGAGAAAGCTAAAAGATAATTCCCTAGACTCTAAGGTTTCTTGAACATATTTCAACATAAGAAAGAGAGAAAGTGTATGAAAATAAATGGTCAGTATTGTTGCCAAATGTTACAGTGCAGTGATTCAAAACCACAGTGAGATATCACGTCATACCTGTTAGGATGGCTGTTATCAAAAAGACAAGGAATAACGATCGTGGGTGAGGGTGTGGAGAAAAGGGAACCCTCGTGCACTGTTGGTGGGATTGGAAATTGGTGCAGCCACTGTGGAAAGCAATATGGAGGTTCCTTAAAAAATTAAAAATAAAACCGCCATATGATTCAGCAACTCTACTTCTGGGTATTTATCCGAAGGAAACCAAAACACTAACTCAAAAAGTTATCTGCACCCCCATGTTCATTGCAGCATTATTTATAGTAGCCAAGACATGAAAGCAACCCAAGTGTTGATCATTGGAAAAATGGATAGGGAAAATGTATGTGTGTGTGGGTGGGGGGTGTATAATGGAATATTATTCAGCCATAAAAAGAAGGCAGTCCTGCCATTTGTGAAAACACGGGTAGATCTTGAGGGCATTATGCTAAGTGAATTAAGTCAGAGAGAAAGACCATTACTATGTTGTCTCACTTATATGTGACATCTAAACAAACAAATTCATATATACAGAAACCAGATTGGTGGTCATCACAGGCTGGGTGGAGGGGGGCGGTTGGGGAAAATGGATGAAGGTATTCAAAAGGTACATACTTCCAGTTATAAAATAAGTCCTGGGGGTGTCATGTACAGCATGGTGTCTATAGTTGATAACACCACATTGTATATTTGAAAGTTGCTGAGAGAGTAAATCTTAAAAATCCCATCATGAGAAAATAAAATTTGTATCTGTGTGTGGTGATAGATGTTAACTAGACTTATCACTATTTTGCAGTATATACATATATTGAATCGTTGTTGTTTCATGGCCATTCTATCTCAATTTAAAAAAGAGAGAAAGAGTATTACAATAAATGGTTAGTATTATTGCCAAATATTACAGTACAATGTGATTCCTATATCCACATCCTAAACCCCGGAAGGCATTGGTGGGGGGCGAGAACGGACTTGTCTGACAGGGGATTAACCGTCTCAGCGGTCAATGGTGGACCTTTCCCTTCAGTCCTGTTCCCTTGCAGAGAGGTTCTGTTCTTGATATTCGAGCTACTCCCTCTCGTTTGGGAACATAACTTTATTTTCTCCTTTATGAGCTTTCTGAAAGAAAAAGTAATAATCCCCATTATCTCAGCCAGAAGTGCTTCGTTGCCTTTAAAGGGCAAGGTGTTTGCTGGGCAGGAAGGACGCACGTGTGGCCAGCAGGCAGAGCCCGGCCACCTGGCGGGTCATCCCGGCCTCGCCTCACGCCGTCTGTTCTTTTTCTGCTGCACGCCTACTTTACAATTGGCACGTGGCCTTCACATGCCACCGGCGAAGGGAATTGGAGGCTGGCGCTTTACTAGGTTAGGCCCCTGGCCCTGGCCCCTCCAGTTTCTTTGTGACATTCAAGCTCATGATGTCTGTATAACTTGGTTAGGAGGGTCCCTGTCCCCCTGCCCCACTGGCTGCTCTAGGCAGCTGTGGCTGTCTTTTTCTCAGCTCTCAGTGAGCACAGGATGGTTGGGGAAGTTCATTATCGGTGGGTTTTAGGTCATCGACAAGTCATGAGTTGGCTGCTGTCTTTGCCATCTGAGTGGGCAACAGCGGAGAGCTGATGAGAACAGGTGTCCCAAGAGGTCAACACACCGCCCCCTTCCGGAGCTTCCGAGCCCTTTCTTCTGCTACAGAGACAGCATAACAAGGGAGAGACCACAACACCTGGACGCAGCTATTTAACTTTTCCGAACTTCTGTTTTCTCACTAACAAAATAAGGACAATGAGGAACCGAAGTCATTAGTTCTGGTGATGACCGAATGAGATAATATATTTAAAGCACCTAACATAGTGCCCAGCACATGCTGAGCTGGCAGAAAAGTTTACTAGTGTTATGATTCAAGGCAAAAGGCAGTGTGCGCATGCGACCCGGGGTGTTAAGAAGGAAACAAGCTCTGGTGTATGGGACGCATATAGTACGTCTGGGCAGCGGGTTGTATGGGGTCAACTCTTGAACGTGACTAGAGTTAGGTTTTCTCTTAACTTTGACATGTCGAATGCATATCAGAATTTAAAAGAAAGAAGTGCAAAAACTAGAAAATGTGGCCTTTTTCTTTATAGAAAAAATTT
>NW_006439568.1:6965630-7001587 GCF_000325575.1 Pteropus alecto | reverse complement strand
CCCTGTCACTTCCTCTGCCCTGCTGCATTTCTTCTTCTCCATCGCCCTGTAGGTTAGGTTTAGGATTATTTATATTTGCTAATATTTTCTGTCTCTGTTCAGCTAGAGTATAAACTGCGAGGCAGGGGTCTTTCTCACTTATGCTCTGAGACTTTCAGTAAAATATCTGCCGAATGAATGATCTAGGGCTCAGAGGGGTTTGCACCTTGACATTGTGTCTGTCTTCCAGTGTTAAAGAGACCTGTCACCTCGGAGGAACTCCTGACACCCGGGGCTCCATATGCAAGGAAGACGTTCACGGTAAGCTCATGGCTTGCATTTTTCTCCTGCGCTGCTCGTATTTTCCAGGCCACGTCAACGTATCAATGTGTCGGTGTGTCTCATGACACGTCAGAATCGAAAACCTCTTAATTTTCCTTTTGTTTTTGGCATAATTATATCAGTGGGCTTTCTTGACCCTTAGACACGAAAATGCATTAGGACTTGACATGATGTATTATTAATTTGAAACTCCTTTTGTCTGTTATAAGAGATTTCCGTTACGTACTTATTAAATACAATTACGGATTTCGGGGCAAATGATAGCATCGATACTGCCAATAATCTTCTGTGTTGCAGTTAATTCTAAAAGTCATTTAAGACATTAGGGGAGTTTTTAGGTAGAGAAAGAAAATTGTAGGACAGATTGCTCCACCATAAGCAGTGGTGCTTTTGACCATGTTAGCATGCCTTGTGTTGTATAAGCATCTGCTTCGGGAGCACTTCGTTCCTGCGAAGGCTTGCCCCTCACGGAGGTCCTTCAACTTTCCTCCCCCGCTGATTTTCTTCAGACAGAATCCAAGTGCTCTCTCTGACAGCCCTCGCCCGCTCTCCTTCCCCTGGCTTCTTCTTCCGTCTCTTGATGTCTACATCGACCTCCTCTTTAAAACATCTCTTTCCTTCAGTCTTCTAACTTTTGTTTTATTAACTCAGGAGGGAAAAAAAAAAATCTTTCCACACTCATTCACGCTGCAAACATTTGTCAAGGACTACTTCACACTCTGAGCACCGAGGAATTAAAACGCGATGGTCCCAGTCATGGCCAGTCACTTTGAAAAAAGCACTGCTAACATGTCTGCGTCAGGGGAAAAGGTAAACTACATTCGGAGGTGAAATTGGGTGGAATGAACTAATAACAGCCAACCGTAAAGCCAACGCAGTGCCTAAAACTTTTTGAGAATGTTCACAAAAATATCACGGTTTCCCGGCTTTTCTTCCATCTCCAGCATTCAAGAGACCGTCGGTTTTATCTTGGAAGTATTTCTTTTCGGTTTTAAGTTTTACTGCCAGCGTTGCTCAGGATTGATTATGAATGCGTTTCGTCCTTATTTCAGTTGAGGTACGTGTTAAAGACACCTGAGGAACACAGCTGCCACTTCTAGTAACGATTCTGTAGGAGAAGACAACCTTTGGACCCGTGTCTACTTGTAAACTGTGAACTTTGTGTACTTTTTTACGTTCCTTTCTGGGTCGAGAAAATTGTGTTTCAAGAAAGCCAGCGTTTAGGGGAAAAGAGCAAACGTGGAATAGAAATCGGATCTGGAGAGAAGATTCCACCATGTGTTTGAGATCTTCTAAACTTTCCATTTGAGTCTGCTATTAAATCACACAGCGGCCTAAGAAAGAGGCAGTCTGCCAGTTATTTCTCGAGTGATGGCCTCAGAGAAAAAGCTTCTTTCTGCCCAACAGGTGTCTCTTGACCACATTTTCTGCATAGACGTGCCTGTGTTTATGATCGAAGCAAGGTGTTCCGTGCTCCGTTCCCGTGACAGGGTGGGGATGAAACGGAGAAGAGAGATGTATCGTGGCACACACTCAATCCCGGGCCGGCTTCCTCTCTCTTGGAAGGACAGGCAAATTGCCAGGGCCCGTCTGCTGATTGCTAATTGTGGTTTTCCTCTCTAGATTGTTGGCGACGCCGTCGGCTGGGGCTTTGTGGTGCGAGGAAGTAAGCCATGCCACATCCAGGCCGTGGACCCCAGTGGCCCTGCAGCCGCGGCAGGAATGAAGGTACCTCCAACGGAGAAGTGTCTGAATACCTCTCACTTCATTTTGTCGTTGGTGCCTATGTACTTTCTCTCCCTAAGTGTTTGGTCTCACTTTTGTCAAGTTGCCTTTTCCCTTTGTGAGTGGGGTTGAAACGAAGCCAAGAGTGTGTGATGCAGCAACTAGAGGGAACGTTTTCCTGTCCCTCTGACGGTGCCTCCGCGGCCACCAAACCTCCCTTGGTTTTTTGCATTTCTCCCCTTAACCAATACTGAGCCTGAAAAAAAATGTAGTTTCTTTTTTCTTAAATCTTAAAATAATAACTCTACGGTTTCTGTTCTATACAAAGTACATTTCTGTAGGGTTTATAAAGCCATATAGCCAAGAAAATTTGGATAATACAGACAAGCAGAAAATAAATTAATGATTGCCTGTAGTCTTTCCTAACTCAGTGATAACCACCGTTAACAGTTTAAAGCAGCTTTATCGAAGTATAATTGACACACAGTAAAGTATAGCACTGTTAACATTTTGATTTATATTCATATGTATGTGCGTATATATATATATGTGTATATATATATATATACACGCACATACACATACAAATATATATGTACACACACTGTCTTTATTTATACCAAAATAGGATACAACAGGACGGAGACAGCACTGGTTTTCCACTTCAAAACACCTTTATCTAGCAGTTTTGTTCTGCCATCTGTGAAACATTCCACAGAGGACATTTAACTCTTGATTAGCTGGGACCATGGAAGGGTCCAGAAGGCGTGAGGCCTGCGGGTTATTCTCTCATTCGTTTCTTCAGTACTTTCATCCTCTCCCATCAGTCCTTTCCCGAGAGCAGTAAACCAGTAAAACACGATTCGAGTCTCCATAGCTCTGATTTCCAGCACTTATCCCCTGACATTGCTTTTCCTACTAGAAAAGAAAGGTGGGCAGCAGAGACTGGCTCAGGGGAGCAGAGAGCACAGACTACTGCCCGTCCGGGCTGTCAGCGCCGGGATGATTGGGGGTCGACTCCGCCCTCTGCTTTAAACTCTGTGTTCATGCGGGAGGCACAGACTTCCAGGTCCCGTGCTCTGAGCACGTTACAGAGGGCTCGTTGGCTCAGGTGGTCTGTGTTAGAGGCCCTTCCTGCCACCTCAGTTCTGCAGTGGGCACAGCACTAAAGAAACCCAGAGCAGGAAAGCTGGCTGGGAGCATCAAGGGCGAGCATTTTTGTCTTTACCGAGGCTGAATTTTTCATTTTCTAATAGAACTCTTGGCAGTGGCAAGAACTTTATATTTTATTTCCACAGTAAAGTACCTAGTATAAATTATTTTTGGCATAGTGTTTCAGTCCTGAGCGTGCACTCACCAGCAAAGGGCTTTGACTTAAGCACGTTTTCTTTGGGAAAAGTGATGGGTTTACATTATAACTAAAGACCTTGTTTTGCTTGGCCAGGTGTATTTAATTGCTTTTAGTCCATCTTTATTGAGTAACATGCATAACTGTTCTAGGCATCGTCAATTAATTAATTAAGTTTTAATGTATGTGCCCTGATAGATGGGTAACTTGATAGTTTTTTCTTTTTTTTCATTTCATAAGCTAATACCTCATATGGTTTTTATTCTTAGTTTCTCAGGGGATGTCCAATGGTTTTCACATGTTGTAGGGCAGTAGAGAATTCACTAGCGCAGCACTTCCAAAATCGTGTTATATAGCTCTCCGGGTCCGAAATATCCTGTCCTGAGGTTCTGTGATCAAAATAGTTTTAAGCTGCTGTCTACTTTATTCCTCTCTTGGAAATTCACAAGGCATATTAGCATATTATAAATTCTGTCATATCCAGCAGCAGAAAAAACCTGTTTAAATTGCCTATCACAACATTTTATCAGGAACACTCCAATGGAGTCTTGAGATTGTTAAGAAATGGGCTAAAACTTCTAAGAAGCTGCTTTTGGTCAAACTCTGTATTGAAATGAATGTATAGAGAGAGAGATAAAACACTGGATAAATTAGTTACTGTTTAATCATATGTATTGGTTATAGAATAACTTCGCTTCCATAAAAAGCCATTTGTATCATCCAATCCTAGAGGCTCATTCCCACCGACCTGCCACGTCACTGATGCTCTCATGTGGGAAAACTGGGGTGATGTGTCTGGGTGCACATTGCTGCGGGGGAGGGGTGATGGCCCCACCAGGGCCCTGGGGGAAGGATCTGCTGGCCTGGGCAATGACTGACCTGCTTGGCCTGGGGAAAAATTGTCCAAAATTCTGGCCAGACGCTTCCTTTTAGCACTTCTGCCTGACGAGAGCTGGCCCAGGTCAGTTTAAAGCGCCACACTTGACCTTCAGCGTCCCTCTCTGCTCAACGCCTGACTCAGCCCTCCGGTGGTGGCCCTGGTTTTCTCCTGCTTTCCAGTGTGGACATAACCTTGCCGGTGGGCCTTTGGGACATTTCCATCCAGCGGGACTTTTACGCTTTTACTGTGGCTGCTTAATTTCACTGCTTTACCTGCCGCAAACAGATGCTTTTACAACCAGATTTCTCACGTGGGCATCTCTCTCCTTGTTTTATTTCACCTTTTTTATGGTGATTGGAACAGTTTAAGATGTGGGCCACAGGCATGTGGCCAGGACAGGCCCCCGACTGAACAGGCCAAGTGCTGTTTTCTCCCTGTTAACACTTCTAGACCTTTCCAGACCCAAAGGAGAGTCCTTTGCCTAGTTTCAATGGAATCCTGAGTCCATGATGAGGGGAGACTCTCAAATATGTATTAAAATTTACATCTCTAGAAAGACTGGGAAAACTCCAGAGAAAATGTGTCCTTGGGGAGAGTGATAATGTCTATCCCAAATCTTTTCTGGATTGGAGTAAAGAAATCTGTGACCTTTGTGCCTAGGCTACCCAGAGCCAGGGTCCCCAAACTCTTCACGCCAGCAGCCTCCACACAGCTGCCCTAGCTGGGGGGGGCTGGACATACTGAGATGCAGGTCAGGGAACATAACTATGCAGGGCAGGGAGAGTTCCAACCTGACTTCGGCCGTAAATGGAATTGAGTTGTAGGTGTTTGGGTCAAATATTAGACTTTTACACCAGCTCCAGCTTGTTGAAAATTTTGCCTGTATTTCCATCTGTTTTTCCTTTTTCCTTCTGATTACTTTCTCTTTGTGCAGTTGTTCCATATTGGTTCCCAAAGATCAAAAAGGAAGTCGATATTAGAAGAGGCTCCAAACTATAACCTTAGTTTTAGTTTTATCTGAATCAAGACCACATACAAGGAAAATGATTAATTACAGCTTTTCTAATACGTTGCTGTATTGTTTCATACTACTCTCCTCCCGTCCCATGCCTAGAAAACAATGGCTGTAGTGTCACTGAAATTCTCACTTGGTCCAGCATCTTTGAACTTGGAGTTATTCTTATTTTGAAGGTTTCTTTTTTTTTTTTTACTTAAAAAATGAAATCTGTACACCTCTGGCTTAGGGGACCTTTCACTGGCATTAAAACTCTAGAATGGAGCATGAAATATGGGAATCGTTGAAAGTATAGTCCACTCGTGCAACGCATTTTCATCTAGGTTCATCTAGGTTCATCTTGGTTGTTTCCTACGTTTTTCCTCTGGCAACTCCTCACCCATCCTTTAGGAATTCCGTACCAATCGCTTCTGGTTCATTTCAGTGCAAAGGGTAAAAGAGGAAAGAGAGAGGCTACTATAATTTAGTGAGTGTCTTCTGCATACCCAACTCTGCACCGTGCCAGGCTCCTTCAGCACATTAGTTCATTTAATCTCAGCATCCAAACACTAAAATCCTGGAAGAAGAAATCTGTTCCAGGAAGAGTAATTCTACTTCTTACCTCTTTTCTTCTTCTTTGAAAAGGAATAAAGTTCCTTCCCAAGATATTCCATGGACTACAGGTTAATGAGTGTCACCTAAACATGGCTTCGTGTCACAGCGTTTAATGACATCCTCTTTTTAAAAAAAATCACATCAAGTCTAAATCCATTTTCTGTATCACATTATCTATCAAAGCTTTATTTTACATGATCTTCTAGTAACTATCCTCTAGCCTAGTCAGGGCAGAATTTTTTCATTTCACAAAATCATAATTGTGCCAAGCCTGTTCCCTCAAAAAAAATCTAATGAAGTGATTCTGGCACTTAAAATCTTTTAATGGCTTCTTATTACAATGAGAATAAGTTTCAGACTCTTTCTGTGGTCTACAGAGTCCATGATCTAGGTCCTGCTGATCATAACATTGTCTGTTACCCTGTTTTGCTTACAGCTGCATTGGCCTTGCCTCCGTCCCTTCCAAATACCAAGTTTGTTCCTGCCTAAGAGTGGATGACTGGTTCCATTCAGATTAACGTCAATTTTTCAGAGACGCCTTCCTTAAATACCCTTTGAAAGCCTCCCTCTCTTCCTCCAGGGACTCTTTATTATATTAACTAATTTTATTTTTTTGAAGCATAATATTTATCAGAATCTGATAATAGTACTTAGAGGTTTAGTAATTGTCTCCAGTAGCTCCATCCATGTGGGGACCTTGTCTGTCTTGACTACTATATTCCCAGAATTTAGCACCATCCCTGGCACTTAGTAAGTACTGGAAGCAAATCTATTGGATGATCCAGTGAATCGGTGCTTCTGCAGAAAGGCTGACAGATTCGCTCATTGAACCTGCAACTTTTCCTCACATATTTCACACGCATCATCTTTTACTGTTCTTACAGCTCTTACAGATGGGTGAGTAGTGTTCTTTCTACTTACAAATGAGGAAACCGAGACCCAGTCCATCGCTTTCCGAAGCTCACCCAGCTTATAAATGTCAGACCTAGATTCAAACCTGGTCTCTGTCCCAAAGCCCTAATAATGCTTCCTATTGCATTATTTCAAAAAATACAAACCCATGAGGCAGAACCCAATAGAGAATATATTCCAATGAAACCTTAAACCCCTTGTAAACTGCTCATAGATGCATGACCTTTCTTGTCTCCTGTGGGGAGAATTTGTATTCCATTCAAAACAAATTGTTAGGACGGTCACGTGGTCACCTGCGCTGGCTTGGAAAAGATCAAATAAATAATTTTTTGTTCTTGGCACCAGCTTCTCACTTAGGTCAGGACTAGATCTTGCAAGATCCTCCAAGTAAAAGATACAAAACATTCATTTTTGTTACTTTAATCAAGCACTTGTCAGAGCAAACCAGCCTTCAGACTATGAAGAAATTTGAGCCATATTTACAAATAAGGAACAAAAGTATCCTTGCTCTTCTCTGGAAAGTTTATTTTTTTTTCTGGTGGGAATAATTAAATCTTGTGAGAAACAGTATCCAAGTTTTCATGTAACCCTGTGCCAACTCTCAGAGGGATTTCAAAACTCCTGGCTTCTTTTCTTGTTTCCTGCCGCGATGAATTGATGGATGTGGACTTATGGGGCTTCTATTCTCTGTTCGTTGTTTTGCATATTTATAGAGAAATCGAACTGAGAGTAAAGACTTGGTGGTCATTGTATTCTTCCCCACCCCCTTTCAGAATTTCTGTTTCTCATACAGAGGAAAAATGTCAAAATCCTGCTCTTTGGTCTTTCCTCCCCTTGGCAACAAACCTTTATATTTCATGGAATTTTCTTCCTGAATCAAGAGAAAGACCAGGTTGGGCAAGCCATCTGAAGTTCCTAATCAATTTAGCCAAGACAGCTTGGGCACTGAAGTAGCAAATTGTGGGATGATGACCAACACAGATTTTTTTTAAAAAAACAAAACTGCATTTTTAAAAATAGTTCCTCTCCAGCTGAATTCAGGAAATTCACATGTGGGAGTAGAAAGTGTTGTCTCTTGTGCTGTGCTTTGTCTCACTCCAGCAGAGCTGATTCTTTGTCAACAGAAAGGGTTAGGGTTTTTTTGCTCACCGTTGGACATGACTAGGAGGAGAGAGATGGCCACTCTGCCCGCATGAGAGGCCACTTCTCAGGGCCTCAGCTCAGATCCCTTTTCTGCTCTGTGCCCTTCCTTCGCAGGGGGTCATTCCTCAGGCGAGACTCTGCCAGCCCCTGAGAAGACAGGACAACTCTGCACAGTTCTTTGCTCAACCAGCATCTATCGACCACCTGCCATGTGTCAGATGTTATGTTAGGCCTTCAAGGGGTTTGTAGTCTAGAGAGGGAAAGAAACGGTAATCAAATAATTCCGCTTCTAAACATAGAATTATAAACTGAGGTAAGAGCTACGAAGAAAAGGACCAGCGCTGCTAATTTCTGTAGGATGGTGGGAAGGTTGACAGGGAGCAGTGCCACTCCGAGGAAGGGATGCTTGAATTGGGATCTAAAGAATGAATAGAGATCAACTAAGCCTAAGCGTATCTGTGCACAGTGTGTGTGTGTGTGTGTGTGTGTGGTGTGTGAGTGTGTGTATTTGTGCAAGGCACATGGTTGCAGTGTGTTCACATATATAGGTACATACACA
Source organism: Pteropus alecto (assembly GCF_000325575.1). Classification (NCBI taxonomy): domain Eukaryota; kingdom Metazoa; phylum Chordata; class Mammalia; order Chiroptera; family Pteropodidae; genus Pteropus; species Pteropus alecto. Next base: position 6,993,090 of record NW_006439568.1, on the reverse strand, counting down.
CACCCACAGAGGGTTTATTCCATATAGAAGAAACCAGAAGGGAACATGGTTCCTTAGAAGGAAAGAATGTCTAGATGGCAGTATGAAGAGAATTTTGGAAGGAGGCGTAGCGATGGGTGAGAACAGGGGTTCTCAAACTATTTTTTATTATCTTCCACCTAAAGATCCTTTTAAGCCATTTTTTTCCTAATCATCCCTCACTATGAAATTCGGATACTACAGATATAATCTTTACCTGTTTATGTACTGTGCATGTGTGTGCACATGCTTTATATATAAAAGAGGAAGATTTTTTTTCACTTTCTGAGAGGCAGTTTTTTTTCTCCTTTGGGTTAAGCCAGCCCCAGTGAAAATGCATGAGTTAGGGGAGGAAAGTTCAAGAACTTGATAAAATTCTGTTTTAAATTGAGTCAGTTTTCTTATGACAAAATACACAGCTTTTAAGTGTATAGTCTGATAAATTTTGTCAAAGTGTACACCTGGGTAACTACCAATCCAACACAGAGCATTTCCTGCGTGCCAGGAAGTTCCCTCAGCCTTCTTTCCAGTCAGTCTCCTCCCACCAGAGGCAACCACTGTTATGATTTCTGTTACCAGAAAGTAGTTTAGGATTTCAGAGTCAGACAGAATCCTGGCTCCACTCCTCAGGCCTCTGTGCTGTGAGGTTCGGCAAATTATTTCGTTTCTCTGGGTCTTTTTCTCATCTGCTAAATGAGGACATATGTGGAGTCTTCCTCATGGTATGAATTGTGGGGCACAGCTCTAAGAGGTTTCTGGCTGTATCCAGATGTAGAACGAGCCTGAAGATTTCTTCTCTCCTGGAAATTTTTCTCGAGTCCCCTGGGCTCCAACCTTTCCAGTCTAAATTGCCCTTTGCCTCGTGACCCAAGATTTCTGTCCAGTCCTCGCTTTTCCCCTGCGTCTCTGCTCCTCAGCTCGTCTAGAAAGTGACTGCCACACTCTGCCTGGATACTGAGGACACAAGGTCCTTTCTGACTGACTTCGTCTGGCGAGCCTATGCCTAGCACTCCCTGACCCCCACTCTCAGAAATCTCCCAGAAGCATGTCTGACTTCTCCTAGCCAGTCACTCTCCTTCCTTTCATCTGACCCATCACATGCCCTTTCTCTTGTGGCCGATCCCGTCGTCACCGAGGACTCCGGTTCCCAGTTTGTGCCTGGCATTGGGTCCTGTGACAAACAGCCTAGGTTTAGGTGTCAGACACTGGGTGTTTGAGTCCCAACATCACCCCTTCTGTCAGACCCAGCCTCACTACTTCAGGTCTAATCTAAGCCTCAAATTCTTCACCTTTAAACTGGCACTCGGAGTGGTCACAATTAAATGAAATGTGTCCTAGCACAGTAGCTGCCTCATAATAAACACTCTGTATATGTTTGTAGGCATCATTTATTATACTGTTGTAATCATTGTGTTGCTCTGAGTCTTCAGGCTGATTCTTAAATAAGTTTATGAACACATAACACAAAGTAACAACACAGTAGCTGAAATGGGGTGTCATTGGGAGCAAGGTTTATGTCATCATGTACTTCTGCCATATTTTACTATGCTGTTGTAATTCTGTTATTTTCTTAGAAATGCTAAACCTTCTTTTCTCATCTTAAAATGGCAATGATAATTGCTTCATGACATAAATCTGAGGATAAATAAGAAAATGGGGGTGAAGTATCAAGCCCATGCCTGTCATGTGGTAGGCATTCAAAGAGTGTCATCTAACATATTTCTTCAAATATAAGGTGCATTGATCATAAGATGTGACCCAATTTGAGAGTTGTTCAAATGTACATCTTAGAATCAGAGATTCCTGGCATTATACCAAGTTCCGGCCCTGCCGACTGCTACACTCATATCAGTGGGTTTGTTTTTGCTCACTGCTAAGTTGAAACTAAACACTTTTATTCAAAACTATAGAAAAAGTCATTTTTTACAAAGCATAGACATGACAAGTTTTAGAAATGTCTTGGTATGATCCTGAGTGGTTCCTAAATTGATCTGCTGTGGGCTGTCATACTGATTTTCTTTGTGCTGGATCTCTGGAGATGCTGCCAGCTGTAACATCAAGGGACTCCTCCCCCAATACCACCAGCGTACTGACCGATACCTGAGATAAATTCAAAGCTGTCCCAACCAAAGCTGGAACATCTCTTTCCAAAGCCATACTCCCAGATTTATCCATGACCAATGCAAGTATCTTGGAAAGCAAAGATAAATATAACGGTATCTTTACTGTTGGCATTGCTATGTGACTTACAGAAGATTCTTGATTTGGGGTTGTGTATCAGCTATAATTAGGTTCCTTTATGAGTGATAAAAGATCCTTCAAAACAATGATTAAGACTAGTATTTCTTTGTTGTGCAAAAGCTGGAAGGAAGTCAAGTCCAAGGCTGAGAAACGTCTCTGTGGTCTCTGGTCTCCTATTTTGTAGTTTCACTTTGTTCAGCTTCCATTCCCAAGGTTACTTCATGATCTAGAATGGCTGCTGGAACTCTAGCCATCAGGTTTGCATTCCAGCCACTCATAAAGGAAGAAGGGAAGCAGAAGGGCACTATTTCTCCTTTAATGATACTTTCAGGAAGTTGTGCACAATACTTCTCTTTATATATCATTGACCAGAACATAACCACACATGGCCACATTTTGATACAAGGGAATCTGGGAGATGTTGAGTTTATTCTAGGTGAATGTTATAGGTTGAACCGTGTCTCCCCAAAAAGAGACATACTGAAGTCCTAATCCCCAGTACCTGAGAATGTGACCTTATCTGGAAATAGGGTCTTGACAGGTAGTCAAGGTAAGATGAGGTCATTAGATTAGGCCCTAATCCAATATGACTGGTATCCTTAAAAGGGGCGGGGGGACTTGGAAATAGGAACAGATATGCACAGAAGAAAGACGCTGTGGAGACACATGGAAAAGGTGGCCATGTGACTAGAGTGAAATATCGAAAAGCCCAGGAATACCAAGGATTGTCAGCAAACGCAGGAAGCTAGGAAATACAAGGATTTTCCCCTAAAGCCATCAGAGAGAGCCTGGCCCTGCTGATACCTTAGTTTCATCCTTCAGGCCTCCAGAACAATGAGGCAATGAATTTCTATTGTTTTAAGCTACCCGGTTTTCGGTATTTGTTATGGTACCCTTGGGAAATTAACACAATGGCCATGTGTCTAGAAAAAAAATGGAGGTTCTACTAATAAAGAGGAAGGGGACAACTAATAATTTCTGCCATTGACCAGAAAAAGCTATGCAAACATCCTTCAACGAATAATTATTGAGTGCCTACTACCTGTGAGGACCTAGCGGTGAGCAAAGCCAGTGAGGTCCCTGTCCTCATGGAGCTTCGGGTCAAGTGATGGGACAGATATTAATTTTTCACACAAATATTTAATTACAAAGGGTGATATGTGTGTTTGGCAGGAACATTACTGGGTGCAAGACTTGGGGGTCTCAGATACAAAGTTTCGTAGGTTTTCACAATTCATTCTCAAAATTCCATGATGAGGGCTATAAAGTGATGCGCTGAGTCTGTCATTTTGCCTTTAGCTACAGTCTCTTAATTCCACCCACCATTTTTGTTCTGCCAGATGAAATCAAATATTGTTGGTACTACAGTTACAGCCTGTGAGAAAAAGTGGAATGATGGAAAGCAAAATGGGAAAACATTCACTTGCCAGGGTCGGATCCCTGGACAGGAATTATAGATGCCGAGTTGATTGAATGCTTTGTTTTGCACATTCCTGTTCCTCCTCCAGATTCTTCCATCTCAGTAAATATCACTTCCATCCTCCCAGTTGTTTGGGCCAAAGTCCTAGAAGTCATGCTTGCTTTTCTCTTCTCTTTTTAATTCAAGACACTTCCAAAATGTATCTGGAATTCATCTTCCAAAATGTATCTGGAATGCATCTGTTTTTCTTCATTTCCCCACATCCAAACCACCGTCAGTCTCACCAGAACTGCTGTGGCTCTCACCGTTCTTCTTACATCTATTCTTGCAGCCTCATGATCCATTCTCCAGGTAGCAGCCAACGGAAGTCAGCTTCTGCCACTTGCCTGCTTGAGATCCTTCACTGGTTTCACATATCCATTTAGGATAAACTCTCAAAACCTTACCATGGCCCACACAGTCCCACATGACCTGACCTCCACCTGGTCTTTTAAATCTGATCTCCTTGCTACTGTCTTCCTTGCTCACCTCTGTTATCACCTTTTAATTCCTCAGACCAGTGATTGCTTTCTATGCATAGGGCTTTGGCACTTCCTGTTCCTCTCCCTTAGAATTCTCTTCTCAAGGCTTTCCACAGCGTGCCTCCTTATCTTTTACACCTCACCTCACCTGTCTCCTCCTTTTTATGTTGGGTGTAAATTCTTCATAGCATTTCTATTCACATTGGCTGGTATTGTGTTGTGTGGTCACTTCACAGGGGGCTGGGAGTTTGAGTATTTCCTTTTCCAATTTTTATAGGGCAAGAGAAAGAGAGGTTGGGATGAGGTAAGGTGAATGAAACTTATAGTGTCTGCCAGAGCCCCTAATTTCTCTCATACCTCCCTGTTTATTTATTTTACAAGTACATATTTATTTTCTTTTAACTCTAGGACATAGGCTCTATGAGTGCAAGGATTGTATCTAATTCTTTTTTTTGTTTGTTTACTGCATGCTAAATAAATATTTACTGAGTCGATAAATTAATTTCTGTGCCTGGAGGCTGTGGGGACTCTAGCCTAGGTACTGTCTCTGCTTTACCAGAGTGAAAATGCTTGTTAGAATAGCAGGTAGCCAGTGGAATTTCATTCTAGCGTCTACCACACATCACATGACACTTACTAGGTGCTCACATTTTTTTTTTAATCTCTCAATGAACTAATTCCATTTATTTTTATTCAAGTCTGACAGTACTATGAGGTATTCAATCAATTCTTGGAAGTTGATTCCCAATGACTTATCATTATATTCTAAGACAGATGGACAGATATGAGATGTACTGCAGCCCAACAGCAACAAGATAATTCACATGAAAGTCTATTTATTTTTGTAAGAATTTGAGCACATCCAGACCTTATATTATTTCATTCGCATATAGAGGCAGACAGCACTGAACACACTTGCATAAAAAGGTAGCTTTTCCATTTAACGTTTTTGGGCACGTGGCCCACCCTTCCAGTGGATTTAGTGAAACAGTTCCAGGATCAATTAAAGTAACATTTGGCGAGTGATGCTACAGGTTAGGCACCACGGTAGGTCCATTATCTCTGTTTTATCATTCATAATAACTATTCCTAGACATAGGCATTTTCTCCATTTTTACAGATGGAAAAAAAAATGAGATTCAGAGGGGTTAACCATTTGGCTAATGTTAAGACTTGTGTATGAATTCAGATATGCCTGGATCTAGAGCCTGTGCTTTGGAACTATTATTTTATATTGTGGAACTGATTATCTCAAGAGAATGTATAGGCCAAAAAATACTCTTGATGCCATGGAGATTTAGACGACCCTGTGCACAGAAGCATAGTATTGCATTTGGGACCACTCTGCGTTGGCTTTCATTGTATTGCTATGTCCTCCAAGAGCACATACTGATAGGTGGCATTCTTGTGTGGTAAGAAATTCAAATCCATAAAATGTTTAAAAGTGAAAGGACTAAGGTTTGGAAACTAGAAAGAATATGTCCTTGTCTCTGAACTTTCTGTATCTCAAGGATTTAAGCAGCTCGAATGTGTTGATCTTTAGGATGTAATATGAGACTCAGCATCTGAGCTGGGCTCCTGAATGAGTGTTTTCTGTTGGCAAGAAGCCCAAAAGCGAGAACCCTAGTTGGTCATGATAGCAAAGTGGAGATCCTGATGATGTGATTACAGACAGCCTTCAGTAAAGTCTGTGCTGAGAGCATCATCAGACACCTGATCCATTTAGGGCATGAGTATCTGGTTTTTCCTTATTCTGTGTTTTTCTGACACTGGTTCAAGTTCTTATTCTGACTGAGCCCCATCTTTAGTCTCGTCTCTCTTTGCCCTGAGACTTTATATCCTACCCCATCAGTCCATCAGCCCCCATGCACAAACATACTCTCCAGGTCTGTGGACATCACCTTCAAACTAGTTCGACTTCTGGGAAGTGATAGAAGTCACCGACAATTTCTAATGGTCATTGGCTAATCTTTATTCTTGGCTCTTTCCAGAATTTTGTATTAGGTAGATTTATAAATGAAATATGTTTTGAAATTCACCCATATGTTAATATCTGTTGGAATTTTAACACCAATGGTAGTATTATTTATACTACCAATAATCAGAAACTGAGAGCTAGAAAGATTTTGCTGATTCTTAATATTATTTGGGGGTCATTTGCTTCTTTGAGAATCTAACGAAGCTATGGACCCTCTTCCCAGAAAAAAAAGAGGGGTGTATATGTGTGACATTTCTATACAGTTTAATGGTGTTTGTGGATCATCTGAAACTTATGTATGGACCGTACCCCAGGATAAGAATCTTTAAAGAAAACCTCCCGGTGTAAGCTCCTCATTTTACAGGTAAAGAAAATGAGACTCACAGAAGTGAAATGACTTAATCTGGCATAAGTGAGATGTAACCAGAACTAGGATCTGATCCCTCTTGGCTGTGGTGGTAAATGAGATGTGTATAATAGATCAACTTCAATGCTTGGCCCAGTGGGCACCCAATTTATATTATTTCCATCCTTCTTCTACTCCGCTCCTACCATCATAGTCATTTCAGTAACTAATAATAAGTGTTTATCACCGTTTTCAATAATAATAACAATGCCTTGCTTTTGTAAGACACGTGTCAGATAATGTTACCTTAATCATTTTAGTCTCACGACTTCCTGAAATAGAGGTGAGTGAGTACAATTAACTCTGTTTTACAGGTAAGAAAATCAAGACCCAAGTACGTTGCTCAGGGCCAGGTAAAGAGTGAATTCCAGCTCTTCCTGTGCCGTGAATTCTACTTTGGGGTCCTGGGCTTACTTAAAGTCCTCTTGTTTAAAACGAGCATAAGCAAGAACAAAAAGATGCTTGAATGGGCCTAAACCAGTGTGTCTCAACCCTCACTGTACCTCAGAATCACCTGGGAAACTCTTCGAAAATACAGGTTCAGTTGGTCTGGGGCGGGGCCCAGGCATTGGCACCTTTTGGAAACTCCCAAGTGATTTTAGCATACGGCAGCCACGAGCTCCCATCCTAGACCTCTTAAAAGATGGCTATGAAGCCATAAGATCCCTCGTGTTGCTGGCTGAGGGGCTGTGTGGGTTTTTTTGCTTCAAATTCCAATGGAAGGCGGTGTCCCACAGTTTGATTTTGAAATCCATTGGGAAGGAAAGTGTTTGGATGGTGTACTTTGCGTATCAGCAATAAACACATTTGGAAATATATTAGCTCCAGTTGATGTCAAAATTCGCATGGAGCCAACCGAGCAAAGCCGCAGCCCCAAACCTTAGTCGCGCTGTCTTCGCGCCCACGTTGCTCTTCGCTGCTCTGAATCATCACAGCGATGCTGTGTGGCATTCACGCTTCCCCTCACCGCCAGGGAAAAACGCAGCTCTTGTTGCCTGCCCCATCCCCAGGGGTGGGATTTCAGGATGGGGTTCCAGCCCCCTTTGATGGCGAGGCTGCCAGTGAACAGCTGTGGCCTGTCGTCTGGGAAGGTCCCACTGTGTCCTTTTCCCTCTGAGCAGCAGAGGCTTTTTACGGCAAGTGGATAATGTGCTGCATCCTGTCGCAAGGAAAGTTTAAGGCTGGTGGGGGTCAATTTCGTATTAATTCAAATATACTTTGGGTCTTCAGGTTTTTTTAAAAATGGATGTTTCTGTGCTAAGGAGAAAATGTTTACTTTTTTCCTCCCTCTTCCTACCTAGTCCTGTAACCACCCAGATTTGGCAGAAGTTGTGCTGACTGATAGAAAGTTCACTGAGCGAGGTTTTAAATGAGGCTTTCTTGATGGGATGAGGAAAGCCAGCGATCTGCATAAGGGGGCCCACAGAGCCCCTCTGCACCTCGGAGTAGAAAGCTGCCTTTGTCAGGACCACGTGTGACCAGCTGTGGGACCACAGTGCCCTAAGGAAACTGCTTTGGGTAGGGTGGCCGCCTGCGTGTCCCCACAGCTGTGGTTGATGAGATCAAGTTTCACTTCACAGAGCCAGAGTCGAGACCAAGCACACCCTATAACTCAGAGACAGCATGACTGTCTCCTGTCTTCACTAGGTCAGCTCAGGCAGAGTACCCATATCTGCATAAGCTGGACTCTTGGGCCACAGGCTCATGTGTGGAATATGATGTCACGTGTCCCAGACTCTGGTAAGTCTCAAGTCATTCTCTTCAGAAGCAGATCTTGTGGAAATAGGAAATATGCAGAGAGAAACAGCTGGGAAATATACACAATTGTCTATAATCAGGTGTTTCAGTGTGCAGTAACAGTTTCAGGCCCAGAGTCCACCACTTCACCCACCGCCTCTGCGTCAATGACTCTCAAAGTGAACTCTTCACCCCAGCTCTCTCAGAGCCCCGGCCTGCATTCCACCCTGGACACTGGTGCCAGCGTATCTTTTTGTCCAAGTCCCTACTCATCTTTGCCTTAAACCCGCTTCTCTTCTTAATTCTCAGCCTCCATCCTCACACCCGTCAGCACTATCTATGCAGCGAGCTTCCATTTTTATGCCTCCCTTAGATTCCCACCACTACAACTTGAGTTCTGACTCTTTCATCCTCTGTGTCAAGCCTGGGCGACTAGTTCCTTTTTCATACTTCTTTTAGAGGGTCTGGTGACAGGCATGAGACTTCTGTTAGCAGGGCGGGCAATCGGGAGGAAGGGCTGGACACAGTCAGAGCGAGCGAGGACAAGCTGGGAGGTACCAGCATTTCCACGTTTCTCTCTCACTTCACGGGAAAGTGAGGACAAGTTGTCATCCATCGACGTCTCTGCTTGTGTATTAATAGCTTCTTAGTTCTACTACTTTCCTATTCCCTGGACCCTCAGCAAGCTTCTCAGTCGTTTGTGGTTCTCAAACCTTTATTCCAGGTTGGATGACCCTAGTTTTCATTCCTGAAGGGTCTAGAATGGGGCTGTAAGGGAAGCTGGTGAAGAAATCTCTGCAAGGCTGTGACTTCAATGGCTGGTGGGGGCCTTGAGGCCACTATTGGTCATCAGGGCTGCCATTCGGGGAGAACAGATGTGGGGCAGCATAGAGCAAGGATGTGCTGGACCTCCTCCACGGCAGCCCTGCGTCGGCCTCTCCTGTGTTTAACCACGGCAGCCATGGGTAGTGTTCCCTGCTTTACTTCCGCCTTCCAGGTATTATGCTGATTTCTTGTGGTCAGATTGAACCTATAACTGCACTGGAAAGGGAATCTGGGACTTGTAGTTCTAGCTTGGTCACCACAAAGCTCTGCCTTATTTATATTCATGTTCTTCCTAAAGTCTGACCCACAAAATGTCCTCAGAACAAGTGTGAGGAAGGGATGGGGAGAATGAGTATGAAATCCAGCCAGGAAGGGAGAGAGAAGATGCCATGATAATTTCCTTGAATATTGTACCTTGCACATGCTGCTGCATGTAGAATTATATATTACATGATCTAGAATTCTCTACCATTGTCTCCATAAACTATCTTTCTTGTTCCCTCTGGCTCCTTGAAGCAGGAACCCAAAAATGGATGAAGTGTTTAAGATAAGAGTCTTCTAGCCTTTTCTCCCCAAACTGCTAAAAAAGAACTGGTTCTAGCAAACTCTAGTTTTGTATACAAGATGGCTTATTTCAGCTACTTTATAAAAGGTAGAAGAAATAGGACTGAGCTAAGTCTGGCCATCTGGAAAACTTTCCTGGAAGCATTTCTCAATGCCCAGAATGGAAGTCAATTTTCCAGGGTTAGCCTATGAATTAATCACTTTCTTGCGTAAAGACTGAGCAGAGGAGTTTTGTCCTGGCTCAGAATCCAGTGGTTTGGCATTAGAAGTAGACATTCACAGGGCTGGGAGCTGGAGTGTAGACTACACAGTGTAACTTCATGTCTGTATTCCTCTACGGGGATACCAGGGAAAAGGAGCCAGTTATTGTCGAGCATCATACTGGTCACAGTGCTACTAGCTGAAAGTGTGTACTCTCCGCTAATCTTTGTCACAACCCAATGAGCTGGATGTCAGCTATATTTTATAGTTCAAGTTGAAAGAGTTTGGGTCATAGCCTCTGGCTGTGCAACTGAATGTCAGTCAAGAGCCAAACCAGCCCAGGTCTGTCTACTCCAGAGCCTCTGGTCTTGCCTTTATATCATGGGGCCCTTCCAATGTGTCGAAATTACTTTATTTTCCTGGTACTCAATTTCTCCATTCGGTTAGACTCGGCAAAATATGTTACCAACTCTGCTAGGGATTAGGTGTTTCTCTAGGAATAGAGATGTCGGAGAGAACCCCAGTCTTCAAATCCACACAGTTGTCTGGGACTGGTGTGCAAAGCACCCAAAGGTGGCATGATCCAAAATACAGCACACTGGGCCACACCCAATGTTTGTTATAAAGACCATGGGGTGTGGGAGGCTTTACTCCTCATCTTTAGCCAAGTCAGTGTGACGCTTTTTTTTTTTTTTTTTGGTTACTCTCTGTTCTTCACAAGTTCTTGAACTGAGACAGTCCTGAGTAGACTGATTTGGGGCCCCTCTTCATTCCCCTCCCTGTCCCCTGACTGCTTGGTCCTAGATCCTGAATGTAGCCACAGGGACTGGTTGAATGAGAACCCAGAGTGTTGGTTTCCTCCCCTGAGGGCACTCGGCTCCCATTAGCTGTAATGAATACCATCTAAGGTTGCTCAGCCATATCTCACCACACTCATGCTCAGTCCTATTTATAATTCTTGTACTTTTCTCACCAAAACCATCAATGAGATGGTGGCCTGTGTGTCTCTGCAAAGTGCTCACATACACATCTTGTTCTTAGCCCAGATCAGAGCAGCAGCACCACTTCAGAAGAAAAATAAGGGGAATGAGACTTTGGCTTACCCCTACAGGTTAGATAATGTCACCACCACACTGCAGGTCACCTCTTATGAATGGAATACTGTATGAAGAATGCGTTGCATTTGTGAAAGCAAAGTTGTAATAATGCAATTATTTGCCTGATGAATTATGTTAATGTGTACTGCATCTCATTGAATGATCTTTTAAAACCTTTGGTATATTAATTTTGCATCTGAGCATAATCCAGAAAAAAAGCATAACAATTTATGGGTGTTAAGTTGCCAATAGTAAACATTCTAAGGGCAAACAGATAACTGGGTAAAAGATTCTTGTGGAGGAAAGAATTTGGGTCAGGGTGGAAGTCTGACCTTCTGGAGCCTCTTTCCTTTGAGCTGTAAGTAAGCTCCTGTGGGAGTCGATATGTGTGTCAAAAGTGAGTCTCCTGCTGTTGAAAGCCCCAGTGTGTCATTACAGGAATTCTAAGGAAATTCCTGTATCCACAGTGTAAGCCACGTTTGTTTGGGGAGCAGAGGGAGGGCGTAGGAGTGGAATTGCATATTCCCTGTGGTATGAAGGCCCCCAGGTGACAGATGCCTTTCCTTCAGGAGAAAAGGGGAGGACATTGCATCTCGTGGTTATAATGTGCGGTTATAATGTGCAGGCGTTGCTTCTCTTCAGGGCCCGAAAGCTTCTTACAACCTTGTGAATCACCAGCTCGAGAGTATTCTATCTGCCCTTAGCACAGGCGGATCTCAGAAGGGGTCCTAATGTGATCGTGAGCTACCTGTGGGAAGGTGATGGGAACCACGGCGTAAGCCACACATCCTCCATTCAGCCGAGTCCACATCTCTGGAGGGCATCCCTGGGAAGGCCACCTTCTTCCTGACACTGGGCACCCGAGTGCTATGGACTGAACCAGGGCCCCTCATGCCTTCTCCTCCTTTTGAGTGTGTTACAGTCTCCCCTTAGCTTCCCCCACCACCACCAGCAACAGCAGCAGCAGCAGCGACAACAGCAGAGCGAAGTGGACCAAGGGCAAGACTAGGTCTGAAACAGACCTTTGGTCCATTTGGGCTGGAGGGGTAGGTTCTGTTTGAAACCAGCAGGCACTTTGAATTTCTCAATTTGAAACAAAACTTCTTTAGAGTTGCTTTCTGTCGTTGCTGTTTTTATTGTGAAAGAAAGTCATTCTTACATATGGTTGGCTTCCCTTCAAGACTGATTGGGCAGTCTGTTCCCGGGGGAACCGCATCGCCATACAGCGCGCTTCAAGCGTAAAACTTAGAGGAAGACTGATTCTCTGGAGAGAGAATCCTGTGTTTGTCCAAGAACTGGATTCCTGCCTCCTCCCACAGCAGTCACTCCCCAGCCAGTTGTGTATTCTGTGGGGAGATTTATGGGACCGAACCCTACAGCTGCAAATGTTCTTTTTTTTCCAAGAACAGTTTTCTGCTGTCGGAGCTGTTATGCACTAAACATAGGCACACAGTTTATTTACTACAGCAGTGCCCCAAACTCCCAAGTAATATCCTTGCTGAACGTAGACATTTTTGTAGACATAAAGCATTCTGCAGATATAAGGAATTCATTCTATTGATGTAACTAGCAAATCTTGACTTGGCTTAGGCTTATGTCTGTAATGTTTGGAGAAGGACCATCCAGGAGTCTAGTTACATTGGATGACGCCTCCACTTCTGAAGCAACTCTGTTCAAGTGAGTATTCCCTGGGCAGGATGGGAGATTCTTAATGGAATTCCACTGCTCTGTTTATTTTAGAATCATGTCGATATTTTACGGTGGCTTCTGGATTCCCTGTCCTTGCAAGGTTCTCTTGGATTGGGGAAAATTCTTTCTTAACACCCTGTATTGTTTATTTTCTTTTGATCTCCATGAATAACTCCAACTTGAGATCTATTTCCCTTTCCCAAACCAGAACCCAAACTGGCTTTTCTGGTTATGACCCATGCAGACGTTGCCTCTCTTTCAATGGTCTTGAAGGGGAGAAAAGAAAAACCAATACGTATTTAACATTCACTGGTAGTAAACACTGGGCTTAGTACTTAATCAGGTTTGAGCCTCATAATAAACTTGATCCCCATTTTACAGATGAGTAAAGTGTAACTCAGAGAATGTATAACTTGCCCAAAGTCATATAACTAATAAATTATCAAGAAAACTATTTTTATGGCACTAAATAGAAAATATACAAATTATTTATGCACATTTCAAGCTATTATAAAGTGAGCTACTATTGAAACTACCACCCAGGAATTCTAAAATGATAGATTAGTTATCTACTTTTGAAATTTATATAAAGTAATCATGTTGTAAGCATATTAGATACATTCTAGGAGTAGAATTGCTGGATCATCGTTTATACATATGTGTTACATGGGTTATGCCTAATCATTCCAACCTTCATTGAAAGTGGAACAGAACGGTCCATTTAGCCTTGAATTTGGTGAATTTTTCTTCATGTATTTTGGGGCTTTTTTGTTAAGTATTATGTTTGATATATATTTTTTTGGCATATATGTTTACAATTTTTATATCTTCTTGATGGATTGGACCTTTTATCATTGAAAAATCTGCAGTACTGACTTTATCATAAGTGCCCAATACTACTACTTAATAGAATATTGAAGATAGCTTTATGTCTTTTAGATCTTTTTTGTTGTTGTTTATGTACCTAAAACACAAAGCATGAGAGAGACTCTCATCTCACATTCTTTCATTTGTATTGTTCTTTACTTCAGTTCACATATCTAAAAATAATGTCTCCTTTGCAAATTTAATGTAAACAAACTCCTGGACAGTTTTGGCACATAAGTAACCAGCAAACTCAAATTGTTGTTAAAAGACAGGTCAATCACTAATAAATAAAAGTGGTGTTTTTTTGTTTTTTTGGTTTTTGGGGGTTTTTTTGGCATAGAATCTTAGAGCTTAAAGCTTTAAAGTCCCTAATAAATATAAATTTTTTTCAGCCAAATTTATCAGATGAAGAGCTCATGCTCGGAGAAGTGAGAGTAGCATATTCAGCGACTCAGCCCCCTGGGTACAGAGCTGAGACTAGAACTCAACCTCCTATTACGTTTTCTCCATTTTTCTGCTTAACTCTACCCTTGTGAAAATCCTCCTTGGGGAGGGAGGAAGGAGGGAGAGAATCCCCAGAGAAAAACTTCTTAGGAAATCCATTTTTGCTGTGGATAAGCTAAGCTTTATAGCAAGCGAAAGGTGCCTAACATACGGCCTGTAACACCCGTTCGGTGTCGATCACCCGATACAACATTCGCACCCACCTACAGAAGACAGATGGTGTATTGAATCTTCTGCTGTCCTGTTTCTATTGTAAAGCAAAGATTGCACAACGAGAAAGGAATGTGAGTGGCGTGGGTAATGCTAGTTAAAGGTACAGATTAGGTAATGTAATCACTGACAAATGGTGTGGTTTGGGGTTTGCTGGCTGAATTAGACACAGCATTGTTACCCAGGGTGACCTGTGCATCCTGTGTTCATGCTGCATCTTTCCTCCTGGAATCTTTAAAATCTTTGCCTAGGAGTAATTAATCTTCACCTCACCCTAGCAGAAGAGAGGAGCAAGCTGCAGAGAGAGGGACCTTCCTCCTCCTTCTGTGGGTTGCAAGGAAACATGGTTATTTGAACTGTGGTTGAAGGTAATAAGATGACATATACCCCTGCTGGGGCCAGCCCAGATGTAAAGATTAGCCCGAGTTATTCCTAAAAAGAGTAAAAATACCCCCATCACTCCCCATCATTTTCTTTCCTGCTAATAATGATGGTGGTGATAATGATGATCAAGTGACCATTATTCCATTTTCAAGGATTGTAGGAGGAAAAATCAAATGCAGTATTCTTAAGGTATTCCCTTGTGTGTATGAAGTACTTAGATACCAGATTGGGGTGTTCATTTATGTGGTGTCAACGCCAATTTTAGGGGAGCCTATTGCCTATTACTCAGAGGAAGGGTAGCTTAGGGCTTAAATATAGGAGCTTAGAGTAAAAATCCTAGTTCCACCACTTAACTAGCTCCAGTTACTTCTCTGAATCTGGACACTTGACCGTGAAATGGGAGCAATAATATTAATAATAATGATGATGATAATAATAACAATATCTGCTTCATAGGATATATTGTGAATTTTAAATGAGATTATGCATGTAAAGAACTTTGGGAAAACGTTGGTGTTCCTGTTTGCTATTACAGTGCACCCATGCTAACTAGCAAGTTGTGGCTTAAGAAACTGTCTACACCTTAAACTTGCACAGTGTTCTACATCAACTATAATAAAGATGGGTAGGGGGAAGAAGTTATGTAATGACACACTCACCCCTAATACAAAACTAAAGAAGCGGTCACAGGCATGCTAACAGAAGAAATAAATCATTTATAAAAAGACAGTGCTGCACTTAAATGTGTATGCTATTGCTCTCGCCTCTTATGAAAACCAGGGTGTATGATTTGGAGCAACGTTTAAATAAATGGGAACAATCAAAATGTAACTTTTTCAACTTTAAACCTCATTAGCTTTCAAATATTTCTTAATCTACTCATGACCGCCCTTGCTCTGGTTCGCCCTCCGCCTACCTTTGTTTTTGATACTTTGGCTGTCGAAAGCCTGAGTCCCGAATCTCAGCAGGTCTGGGCATGGTATATATTTGCCATGTCAACAATTAAAAGACAATGGCTCGGATACGGCTTTACAAGCATGGGTTGGCAGCAGGTGTGGTTATTTTTGGTATTGTGTTTTGAATAACTTGGATATTATCTCTAAGCCTAAGCATTTAATATATTGTTGTTATTAATTTTGAAGTCTGGAAGACAGCAAAATTTAGCTCTGGAAATGAAATAGACTACAGGCAAGTAATAATTGCAATGAAAATGAAATGTCAGTCTCCCTTTCATACTTGAGGCTGTTAATGGTCACGGTCATAGAATGCATGCTAATACTAACAGGTGTCGGCTGAGCATTTAAACTAACTTTTGGTAGAAAAAATTCTGGTAGATACTTTAAAGTACTGTTTCTCAACATAGTGCTGTATCAGAACCACCTGATATGTTCGATGAAAATGCAAATTCTTGGGACCCAGCCCCCAAAAGTTTGGCTTGGTAGGTCTTGGTCGAGATTTGAGAATTCACATATTCAGTAAGGCCCCAAAGCGACTCCTATTTCCACTACAGTTTGAGGGCCATCGTTTTATACTTGGGTATATTTTTCACTTAAGCAATTGAATGGTGGAAATGGCATAAATAATGTTGACTGAATGCATAGCTGGAACTTCTAAAAAAGCATTCTCATTATTTAATGCATTTATTGTAATAAGTAACATTCAAATAAGATAGGCTGGATGACTGGCAGGGGTCTGTAGAAGAATTCTGCTTTTAGTGGGAGCTTATTCCAGTGATCTCTGGAATACATCTGCGTGTTTTATTTGATTAAGAATTTAAGTATTAACTTGCACTTAACATCTTGGTTCTGCTTTCTGTGTCTTTTGATTAGACAGCCTTCCAGACCCTACTAGCCAGGACTCAGCTCTTCCTGATTATTTTCTGTATCTCTCTGTGTCTATCTTTTTTGTTTTTATGACTCTATCTCTGAAACATTATCTCTCTTGGTCTCTGTTGATACATGTTTTGTTATTTTCAGGAAATCCTGAAGCAACTTTAACATCCTATCCTTCTTAAAGATGTGAGAGACAGAGAGAGACAGAGAGAGAGACCAGAGTAGCATTCACATAAATGCAGACATTTCAGAGCAGCAAGTGTCTAGATGAATACAGATTTCCATGGGAGTGAGAAGACACTTACATAATCATAGGTATAGTGTTTCTCCCGAACCTCACTTCCACTTTAGATGAAACAATTGAATAATTGTGATGGCACTTCAACCATACACAAACCAATGTGCAGTTGGACAATCCATGGGCAGTCGATCTGTCCAAGGTGTTGTCAGACATCTGCCAGCACTGGCGGAGGGAGAGAAATTAGAGGCAAGATTATTTAGCTGATTTGGCTCCTTATCAGGAGGAAAGCTGGAGTTCCGCCTAGGTAATTATCCCAACCTTATCACACCCTGAACTGTGCTGAGTCCTGCCCCCCTTTCCTGTTAACTCTTACCAGACCCACTGTGATTTGTAGGACTTTTCTCCACCGCACAGCCGTCTTGCTCAGCGACATCACTTACCTGTGACTTAGGAAGGTTTCGTTCTTCCTTTTCATTAAGGATAATGTCCTCCATGTTCCCTGTGAAGCTAAGGTACCACCTTTCTTGTGGGAGATGAGTTCAGAGCAGCTACATGAACTTGTGAGTGCTCTCTTTTCTATCAACTGAGGCAACGAGAGAATTGCAATCAAATCTTTGAAAACAGATCTGATAAAGCAGAAGAAAAGTATCTTAGCCTCACTTGAATTCTCATTATCACCTGGATGGCATCTAAGTCTCCTGACCCCAGGTAGGAGATACTATGTACCTAATGTAAGTTGTCACATTTTTTTGTTGTTGTTCGAATTTGCTTTTTTAATAAGAAAGATAATTTTCCCCCAGGCTGTGTGCTTTCTGTGGTTACTTGTGATGTGTGTTTATTGGCAGAACATAGTGTTCCGTGGATGCTAATTCAAAGTCTGTTATAACTGAATATTTTACACAGCGCTACCTGTATTTCTAGATCATTTTGCACATTTTTAGTAACAGGACATTGGAACTGCTGGAACCACAGCAGTTATTGGGACCACTTAGCGAGAGATATGACGTCTTTCCTAGCAGCCTGACTCTAAAAATACTACCTTGAAAATAATCATGATAAATGGTTTGTTCGTTGGTTGTTTGTTTGTTTGTTTTTGCCTCATTCAAGGAAACGATTTGAAATAAATGACTAAGTTTACAAATTGTTGAGGATTTTAAGTGACACAAAAAGCAACCCAAACTTAACTGAGTAAAAACCTTCTTGTGAAGTTGGAAGAGCCTAAACATTATCACAAGACATTTGTATTGACCTAGACAATTAGGTCAGATAAAGCAAATTTAATTAACAGATAAAGCAAAGAGGGAGGGGACATTTGCCTTCTATTCTCTGCATTCCTCGAAATTACATGTACATATCGTACTTTATAAATCTGTATGTATGTAGGGCTGTGGAGTCATACGGAGCTCAAATTCCATTTGTGGCATTTAGTCATGTGACCTTGAGCAAATACCCTCCATGAGATTCAGTTTGTTCATAAGGATTGTACTGGGGATCATGGATTGCCAGTGACAGAAAATAGTTATTATTGATAAAGAACAAGGAGCAGGGCAGATTTAAGAAACTAAGTACCAGAGCAAATAAACTTTATCTCCTGTGTTACTCAGCTCCAGATTTGATGGTCCAGGAGAGAGAGTCTGATTGGCCAAACTTGGGTCAGGTGACTTCCATGGATAGGGGAGGGCAACTTCATTGGTATTTCTATCTCTGTTGCCCATAGCAGGAGCAAGGTTGACAATACAAAATGATATCGGGTTGCATTCAGCAGAATGACAGCTGTATGGCCCAAACCTAACAGACGTCACCACATGGCCATTAGGAGGATTGTAAATAAAGTAGGTAAAGTACCTAGATTGGTGCTTGGAAAAGAATAGGTTTTCAATAAATGACAGAATTTACTGAGAAGCTACTTGCTGCTTTGAAAAGGATTCTGGCTGTGATATTTTTCCTCCTAAAATAAATTGTAAGCTTCATGAAGGCAAGGACTCAGCTATTGAAATCTTTATTTTATTTAAGTTCTCTACCCACCAGTTGGTACAAGATATTTTAGCCTTTTCCCCCATCACTCTATGATAGAGGGTCTTCACATCACCTTACTATTCCCAGAAGAGTTCTCAGGTGCCAGCACAGGTAAGAAGCGTTATAGGATATGAGTGATTCACGGTGCATTTGCTCTGACCCCACTCTTGTTCTCTGCTGCTCTGGAGAGCATGTGGGAATGCAGAGGTGAGATTGTTTTTCTGTTTATGGTAGCCTTGAATCAGCCTTCTTTTAAAAAGAGTAAACCAGTCACAAACTTTGGTATTTGAAAAACGCTACACGCACACACATGCACACACACACGATCTTTATTTTTCTAAAATGAAATTCATTTCAAGTTGCCACTCTCCAAGTTGATAAGAAGTTCAATATAAAATTGTTTTGGTGCCCTTGCCCGTGTCATTTCTCTTTGGGATTATATGCCTCCTGGCCTCCATCCTGGGGTTTGGGCAGCCCAATAAAATGGACTTTGACCAGCATTAGTTACTCCCAACTGGCTCT
Source organism: Pteropus alecto (assembly GCF_000325575.1). Taxonomy (NCBI): domain Eukaryota; kingdom Metazoa; phylum Chordata; class Mammalia; order Chiroptera; family Pteropodidae; genus Pteropus; species Pteropus alecto. Next base: position 6,973,817 of record NW_006439568.1, on the reverse strand, counting down.
GTTGGCTGCTCATGTCCCACGTCAGAACCTCTGGGTGTATGTCCTGAGCACAGGTCACTGACTACTCAGCCTCCAAGCACTGCCATTCAGTTCTGTAGCCTCTAAGAGCCCCTACAATCAGAGAGGGGTACACGAGACCCGTCTTTGAATCAACCTCTCAGTCCCCTCTCCATTCCACAGAGATCTGTGAACTGCTGGCATCAGGCCCCTCTTCCCTTTAGTTGTTGTTGTTGTTGTTGTTGTTGTTGTTGTTGTTGTAGTTGTTCTTCTTCTTCTTCTTCTTTTTCTGCTCTTAGAAATATATGTTTCTTTTCTTTCTTTCGTCGTTGCCTCCTCCTCCTCCTCCTCCTCCTCTTCCTTCTTCCTACAGCTTTGTCGAGGTATAGTTCACATACCATACAATTCACTCGTGTAAAGTATACAGTTCACTGGTTTTTGGTATATTCACAGGGTTATGTAATGATCACCACAATCAACTTTAGAATAGTTTCATCACTCCTAAAAGATACTCTGTACTTATTAGCAGTCACTCCCATACCTCCCGCACCTCCCCAGCTGTAGTCTACTTTCTGTCTCTGTGGATTTGTCTATTCTGCACATTTCATATCAGTGGAGTCATACAATATGTGGTCTATTGTAACTGGCTTCTTTCACTTAGCATAATGTTTTCAAGGTTCATCCATGTTGTAGCATGTCATCAGTTCCATTTTGTTGTTGAATAATACTCCATTGTATGGATATACCAAATTTTATTTCTCTCATCAGTTGTTGGACATTTGGGGTCCTTCAGTTCTTGTAGCACCAAGAATCCCTCTCTTCAGCATTTCCCCTCTGGTGGCTCCAGATCAGGGACCACAGACACAGTTGTCTGTCAGCTAGGAGTCAGGAAGTAGGAAGAGATAAGAAATGAGAGAACATGTGTCCATCTGGAAGGAATGTCCCCTACTCAGCCATTGCCAAGTGCCTGTTCAGACGTTGTGGCATTAAATCTTCAGACTGTTCAAGAGACGCTAGAATCTGGATTTTTAATGTCAAAATTTTCTAACTTTTAAATGTTGGTCAGTTAAACAAACAAACACCATATGGGAGAGACAGAATATAATTCTGATTGAGACGAAATGCTGAAGGTGATTTTTTTAAAAAATTCCTTTTTTCAATTAGAGTTGACATTTAATATTATTTTATATTAGTTTCAGGGGTACAGCATAGTGGTTAGACATTTATATAATTTACGAAGTGATCTCCTTGATTAGTTTAGTATCCATCTGGCACTATACATAGTTAATTACAATATTATTGACTGTATTCCCTGTGCTCTATGAAGGTGATCCTTAAGTGATTCAGGAATATTCTCATTTTGGGGAGCCTATGTGGAGAACTTAGCTGGAGTGCGAGCTCACCTGGCAACTTTTGCCATCTCATTTGACAACATAAAAAGGCTGTTCCTCCCTGGAAGAAGGGAGGACCTAGTTCTTAAGTCAATGCTTTGAATCAGGACAGGGTTGGAATTCCTCTCATTCTTTGGCTCATGAGTATACTGGTGCAGAAAAAAACAAAGCACCACCCAATGTCGTCATTAAATTAGCGCTAAATTGTCCTGCAAATTACTTGTGTTGACTTCAGGATGGATAATGACCTTCTAGTATGACCTTGATGATGACTTTGACTTCACACATGGTTATGAACTGCTGATTCTGCACAAGATGTTCTCTGAATCCATGAGAACAGATCTGTGGAAACGGGAAAGGAGAAACATTGATCATGTGTTCTCCTTATGCCCAAAGATGCCATAATAATGTAGGGTGAGGAGTGAGAAATATTGAGCTTTATGACAGCAGCAGGTGTTTATTGAGTATATAACCATTCTGCATGCCACTGTCACTTTCCATTCTGCATGTAACCATGAAGGAAGTGGGTATTTTTAAAGGCAAAGAAGTTCATAGAACCCAGCATTGGTGTAGGGCTTCATATTTGCAAAGACGTTTAAATGATCTAATTTGAACCCATGAGGAGGACAAATGGCTTAAGATCATCCAGCAAAGGAGCCTAGACTTAAATCCCTATGATTAGATTTTAAACTTTAAATCTTTTCCACAGGTACACAGCTGCCTTTTTAATACTTTCCAATTTTGGTTTATCTATGTAATAGGTATAGATATTTTTAGACTTAAAATACGGTATTTTATTTTGTTATTTTATATGTTACATTTCATATTATTTATGTTATATATTATAATAATACAATGTTTGGGTTTCTATTACTATTACTCACTCAGAAAACAATAGAGGGAAATGGTGATTTTCAAGTGTTTTAGTATTTTCACATTCTTTGAGTTGTTAACATTAATTAATCGATTAGTAATCGGGAGCAAGTGTACACATGAATTATTTAAGCATTATACTTAAAGAAATATGGTGATTAGATCAACAGAACAACAGATATGGGAGAACATTAAGTTAATCAATCTCGACCAAACTTTCTCCTTTCCCTCCCTTCTCCCCACTTTCTCCCTCTTCTTCCTTTTTGTCTTCTTTTCTTTCTTCCTTTTTATTTTCTTATTTTCTCCGTAAGTGAAGGGATACTTTATAAGAAGCAAAACAAAAAACAAAAAAAAAATCTTTAGGCTCAATCCTAATTGTGCTTCTTGGCTTAATACACTTATTCATTCAATTCATTCATCAGTGAATATTTATTGAGTACTTCATTAGTTTCCTATGGCTGCTGTAACAGATTAACACAGACTTGTTGGTTTAAAACAATACAAATGTATCATCTTCTAGCTCTGGAGTCAGAAGCCTGAGATGAAGGTGTCAGCGGGTCTGCATCCCTTCTGGAGGTTCTGAGGGGAGAAACCATTTCCTTGCCTTTTTCAGCTTCTTGAGGCCACTTGCATTTCTTTGCTCCTGGCCCCTTCCTTGTAGCATCCCAAACTTTTGCTTGTGTTGTCACATCTCCTACTTCCGCCTTTCACTTTCTTGCCTCGCTCTTATAAGGATCCCTGTGATTACATTGGGTCCACCTAGGTAACCCAGGATAATTCCCCTGTTACACTCAGCTGATTATCAACCCAATTCCATCTGCAGCCGTAATCCTGGGTCCACCTAGGTAACCCAGGATAATTCCCCTGTGTTACACTCAGCTGTGTAATTCCCTTGTGTAATCTCCCTTTTCCATGTGAACTAACATATTCACAGATTCTGGTGATTAGGACATGGACATCTTTGAGGGTTGGGGATGTTATTCAGCTCACCACAAGTACCTACCATGTGCCAAGCACTGTACAGACTTATACAGCTCACCACAAGTACCTACCATGTGCCAAGCACTTTTTTTCTGTTGGATTCTGTTTTGCTGTTATCTTTGACAGCTGGAGATCTGTGTGTCTTTCCGTTTTTCTATTTGAGTGAAATAAACAAATCACTTATGGTGAATATCTACCTCTTCAGCCATACAACAGATACACCATTTGTGTCAGCTGAATGGAAAGTAGCCATTAAGAGAAGTACTTCCATTTGGGGCAGTAGCTATGAGTCAGTTTCATACTCCCTATGACATATCCAGAGTGGCCTCTCATTATTGAATGATGCCCTTTTACTTTCTTATTGTAATTTGCCTATCACAGGTTGATTAACTGACAATATAAAAGTTGGCCTCATCCATTTTCATAAGGACGGAAAATAGAGAAATGTGTGGAACTTATTTCACCTGGGATACTTTGGCAAGTGAAAGGAAGCACTATTAATAATTATGCAGAAATAGCAGAAAAGAGGATTGCCCTGGGAACACCAGGCCATAGAGTCTTCCTATACACTGGGTCCAAGTGAATAAATAACAGCCATAAATGCTCTGACTATGAAAATGTATTGAGTACCCCATAGGTTCAGAGCACCATAGTAGAAGCTTTATATACTTTGCCTCATTTAATTCTTACAACAATCTTAGAGTTGGTATTATTATTATTATTATTATTATCATTGATATTATCAATCATCCTTATTTTAGAGTTCAGGAAATAGGGCTCAGAAATTTAAATACCTAGCTTAAGCTAGTAAGTTGCTGAGTTAGGATTTAAACCCAGTTTTGTACAACAAATACTTTTTCCATTATATTGCCTTCCAAGAAAAAGTGTAGCTTCTCAGAAATTATTGAATTACAGTTGTCAGCTGGGTATAGTTGGGTATTTTAAGAATGACATCGCCTGTTAGAACTATACAGTCTTTATTGGACATCTGTGAAAAACTAGGAGCTGTAGTAGATTTTTCTTCTTTGTCTTTCCTTTAGGTCTGTCAGTTTGTCGTCTCTGTAAATGGGCTCAATGTGCTGCATGTAGACTACCGGACCGTGAGCAATCTGATTCTGACGGGCCCGCGGACGATTGTCATGGAAGTCATGGAGGAATTAGAGTGCTGAGCAGATGGACCTACCAACCCTTTGGGCACCCTGTGGATGAGCAATGCCAAAATGACACAAAGCAATGCAATGGGGACAAGACTTCCATACAAATGGATGGCTTTGGACATACATATCTTTTCTTTATAAATACACATCTTGAGTTTCATACACTGTCTGAATGTGGAAGAACCAGGTAATACATCTTAAAAACAACTATGTCAGTGTAGAAAAAATTTGAGAAAGAATTTTCTTACTTGGTAGAATTGCCTTACCTGTTTTCTAGTTGTAGTTTTTATCCACTGTTTTATTTTTTTTTTCTTAGTTTGCCGAAAATGGTCGAAATGTTTCTCTAGCCAAAATAGCAACATACTAAAATTCTCTTCATCAGAATCAATAGAGTGGTTTTTACAGACTTAATTTGTACTCTCACCAAAATGAGCATGAAACTGTTTGTTAAAGGATGTAGATAAATTTTACTGATCTTCAAATTAAAGCAACATTCAAAGGAATAGTACCTGTTAATTAGCATTTTGAAGAAGATTTTAAAGCATTCAAGTGCTTAAAAGCCATCAAAAATGGCTTTTTCTTAATTTCTTTAACTATGGCATTAGTTAAAAAATAAAAACAAACATTGCGATGATATGGTGGGTAGATAGGGAGATACTACTTAAAATTGTTTGTTTTCTCTCTCAGAGCCTAAGTCATTTTGTTCTTTCAATCAGCTCCAGCAGCTTTCTAGAATTAATGCTGAATATGTTGAATGTCAAAACAGAGAAGTTTGTATACATATATTTCAAAATCAAGCCTCTGGCAAGATTTCACCTTGAAGTTGTCCCTTTTTAAGTGAAGTATGCTAGAACTCGGCCCGCGTGTGATAAAACTTGAAACTAAATTGCCTTATTGGCCTGAATTTTTACTAACTTTCTGGTGTAACATTCTAAGCACATGACATGCTGCTTATCTGGTGGGATTATTTTTCACCAAAAGCACCATCTTGTTTTGTAACTTTTCAGCTCACTTGTATATATGCATGTTTCTTTTCTTTTCTTTTATCTAGAAAAGAATAGATTTGGGAGCTTGGTGTATAGAGGAAATTCCTCAAATTAGGGAGTCAGAGAATTCTAAATTCTTCTTAATTTCATATAATGCATTTTAATGGCAAGGTTACTTTCTTATTATATATTAATAAAATATAAATGTTGTACCTCAGCCATTTTTTTTGTGATAGGTTATCATAATATATTGGTACTGGTGGAATCAACATACCGTGCTAAAAATGTTGATTTTATGTTTTAAAAATGTTTATATATATAAACATTTATATATATATAATATATATAAATATATATATGTTTCTGGTAATCCAACTTTTCTGATCTGTACCTTTAGTCAGAGAATAGGATTTTGAAGTAACATAGAACGTTTAATATTAATACTGTTGATCGACATTTGAGAACTATTATTGTCCCCATACATATTATTATATGTGCATTTATACTGTATGTTTGTCTCTATGCTACAGTACTTAACATGTATGATCTCCTTTAATCCTCATCACAGCCTTGCAAGGTATTACCATCCTTACCTTTTGGTTGTGGAAACTAAGTTTGAGCAAGTTTAAAAATTGTCTCTAAAAATTGTTCACACAGCTGCAAGAACTACTAAGTGACATAGCCTGGATTCAAACACAGTTTATTTAATTCTAAAGCCTATGTTACCCGCCCCTCCGCCCAACACCAGCCTTTTCCCCTTTAGGGCAGCGGTCCCCAACCTTTTTGGCACCAGGGCCCGGAGCTCCTATGAGAATCTAATGCCTGATTATCTGAGGTGGAGCTGAGGCGATGATGCTAGCTCTGGGGAGCGGCTGCAAATACAAATGAAGCTCAGCTCTCTGGCCCGCCTCTCACCTGAGCTGTGCAGCCCAGTTCCTAACATGCCACGGATAGGTATTAGTCCACAGCCCGGGGGTTGGGGACTCCTGCCCTAGGGACCTTCTGTGGAGGGCTTACTCTGTACCAGGTGCTGCACCAAAACTATATGTCACTTGTTCTTATTGACCTGTGAGGTCAGTATTATTATTCCCATTTTAAAACTGGGGAAACTGACTCATAAAGAGGTTAGTCTTATGCCCAAGGCCACAAAGCTGATAAGTGGGAAGCCTTGCCATTCAGCTTTAAAAATTTTTATAACATCTTTAAAAGATGAGTCTTAAATGCTTTCTGTCCCCGGGTGTTCATTAATCGACAAAAGAAGGACAGCCTTTTGGGAAATGTCATCTTCTTGCCTGCTACTTGTCCATTTTACTCACATCCTAATGCCCGTCATCCTGGACCCTGGCTTAATATCACTTCCCTTTAGCCAAGTTAAGCACCAGGGAAGTGTCTGGCTTTATTTACTCCACACATCCTCCTGCCTGTGAAATTTCTTTGATTCAGCGAGTGTCATTGATGCCTTTGGTCAGATGAATGCCAAGATGAAGGGAGGGAGGAAGGAAACTATTTCTTCTTTGGTTCCCATCACTCTCAGTTTAAAGACCAAATGCTAGAAAATTCTACTTAAGGCCAGGAGAACTTCACCTTAGCTACCCCTCCAGTCTGCTCCTGACACCCTCACACTGTAATTACAGAGAATGCTCGCATTCTCCTTGGAGCCCCATCTAGCTCCCTCCAGCCTTTGTACCTGCAGTTTCTCATCCTTGAAATAGCCTGGAAAAATCGGTCTCATTAACTGCTTTTAGATATTTTCTCTTCTGAGAAACCTTTGTCAGCTCCCTAGTTCTGGGGTTGACACCCCTTCTCTAAATTGCCGTGGACCCAACCTCCTATAATTATAGTCCTGATGACATTACATTGAAATTACGTGTCTTTCTCCCTAACTACACTCTAACATCTGCAGAAGAGGGACTATCTCTTGTTACCCAGGTATTCCCTCCACCTGACACAGTTCCTGACACAGAGTAGTGTGTCAGTTACCCATCGCTGTCCAGCAAACCACCCCCAAACATGGCTTATAACAGAATTTATTTACTCATGATCCTGTGGGTCGGCAGTTCGGGCAGAGCTCGGCTGGGATGGCCAGCCACTGCTCCATGTGGTGCCAGTGGGTCACACAAACACTCGTGGTCAGTGAACAGGTTGATTGGGGGCTGGCTGACCTTGGATGGCTTTATGCATATGTCTCAGAGTTGGTGGGGGCTCTTGGCTGGCATGCCTCATTTCTACTCCATGTGGCCTTTCCCTAGAGCTAGTGCAGGTTTCCTCTTTAGACCTCATGAGATCAAAGAAAGTGAGAATGGAAACTGCAAGACCCATTGTGGACTTGCTTGGAAGTCACGCCATGTTACTTGAATAGCATTTTATTGGCCAAAGCAAGTCACAAAACTAGCCCAAAATCAAGAGGTAGGGAAACGGCCTCTATGTTTTGATGAGAGGAGCTGCAAAGAATCTGAGGGCCTTTTTAATCCACCAGGAGTAGGTACTCCCTGCTTTTTAGATAAAGGACCAAGAAGTCCTCTAGTTATCGAAAGCCTTCAGCTATGCAGATGCAATTTACTGACCAACCACTGGGTACAAGTGGAACATTATTATGCATGAAGCCAGTGCCTAATGAAAACTTCCAAGTCAGAAAACACTAAAATGAGAGTGCTAAATGGAGCCATGAAGAGCACAGTAAAAGCAGCTTTACAAATGGCTGCTCAATCCTGCCAATGAAAAACAGGTGTGGAGTCAACAGGTGGCACGTCCAAACTCCTGAGGCTTGTTGGATCCAGAGCCTGGGCCAAATACCTGTCTCTT
>NW_006439568.1:6951094-6965550 GCF_000325575.1 Pteropus alecto | reverse complement strand
CCTTTACAACATAGTCTTATGCAGTTTAGGGTAATTCAGTGAAAACAGGCCTTTGGCTTTGGGATACTATAGAATACAGATGGTGCCGTGTACCTGTGAAGGTTAAGGGTATATATTTTAATTGACTCAGGGCTTGGGTTGTTAAATCATATTATTAAAAAAAATCAGTATTTTGTGTGATATTTCAACAGTTGAACTGCTTTAACATTTAGAAACTCCATTCCTAATTGTAATACCAAGAATTTTTCTAAATTAACAGTAAGCAGTATTCCTGAAAGTTTCTGATTTCGTGTTTATGTGTCTGTGTGTGGCAGTATATTGCGTGGGAGTTTTCACTCATGGAGAATCCCTGAAATGGCTTTCTTTGTTACCAGAGAAAACAGGTGTTTGTGTAATGTGTATGTTTTTGTGATGGAGATGGTAATAGTTTTTTTTTGTTTCTTGATTAGCATAGTATATGCTATCAGTGCAAATTTGAAAGCCACGTTTGTTAATTCTGCTGTAGAAAGAAAAATGCAGTTTGCCTTTTGGTTGGCCCTATTGCTGGTGTTTTAGTATTAATCTCTGTTAAATAATTATATAAATTGATAAGGGGACTAGTTGAGAAATAATGGGTAGGTAACATGAAGAAGATATCCATGTTTGAGTAGATTAGACGTGATCAACTTTACTCTGTCTTAAAAAAGGTAAATGTGTTGGCGTGATAGCAATTAATAATTTAAAAATCATTGCTTTCAGTTCAAAATGGAGTCTCACATTTTTAGCTATTCATTTGTTTCAAATATGCTCTGAAAATAATCGACTTTCAAGACCTATTCTAAACTGATATTTTACCTATTCTCTCCTACTGAGTATTAATCCTGTTTTATTTTCATACAAAATGATCAGAATAACTTTTCAGTTTCACTAATTGGTTAGAGTCTATTGATATCATTGGCTACGGTATTACTCATTTAAGTCAGAATTTCAGGTATGTTTTTCCTCAGTTCAATACCAAAAGAGCAAATATGCAGTGTATCAAAATGAAGATCATCATCAAAGTTAGCATATAGTATTGTCAAATGCATTAATATATGTACTTAATATATATGTTTATTTTAAAATTAGGTTGAAATTTATGTTCTCCCTTTCTTAAAAATTGTAGCATAATAGTTAAAGTTATCAAATGAAAATAGGTAAAATAGCATGAAATAAATGTTAAATTTTTAAAACAATGACTTTAGGGTTTCAGCTTTTCTTGTCTTTTAGAACAGATTAGCTATTTTTTATCCTAAAAAAAGGGGTTTCATTATAAAGCTGATCTACTACGAAACTATCAGAGAAAACACATGAGACTCATCTCTAATTCTCTAATGTAGCCAAAAGTGCCATTTGTGAAACTACTTAATGGTGGATGTTTTCTGAAGCTCTTTTGCCTGAAAAGTGCATTAAAAAGCTTTTTCTGTACTATATTTGAGTTGAAATCATTTTCTCCCTACACAACCCAGTGTTACGAGTGTTATGGAATAATCTATATGGAAAATACTCTATGGTTGTTTACTACTCTGGGAGAATGTTAGTCTTTTATTTTCACCTAATTAGGAAATCAGTTACATCATTCAACATGTGTAGGGAGAGGGTAAAAGTATGAGTGCTTATTTAGACTATACTCAATATTAACCAAAATCACTTTACATTTTTCTCTCATTTATTTATTCATTCAAGAAATCTCACTGAGGGTTTGTGTTTTGCTGGACACTGCACATAGGCCCTGGGAATGCAAAACTGAGACATGACCCTGAATCCAGCTCATCCTTTAAATCACCTTGAGTCTGTCTCCTACAAGTCTTCTCTCCATGCAGAGGGAGGAATATGAAATAATGGTCTTGAAGCAGGTGGGTTTAATGTCTGAAACCACCAATCAACCCAAGAACCAGAACGTTGGCAACAGCTAACATTTAACTGTAGCCTCCTTCCCCCTCCTTCCTCCTCCTTCCCCCACCTTCCCCCACCTTCCCTTACTCAACATAACTACAGGGCTGAATACTGAGGCCACCATTCCCTTGTTCTTTTTGTTCTTAATAATCATTTAGATTTCTTTTTTAAATGAACATTACTAAGAGAGTATCAAGTTTTATATAATCTTCTGAGACGTGCTCATTTTCATTTAAGATTCGTTTTTTCCAGATATTTGTTTGTAGTTATAATTAATTCATTGGAAAGCTTCGTAAATTTCAAGAGCACATGTTTATTTTCTTATCATTGGGCACTTGGGTTGTTTCCATTGTTGTCATTGCCATAAATGAACATTCTTATACCATCTTCCTAGGAGCAGATGAAGGGGTTCCTCATAGGTATCCACTTAGGAAAACTGCTAACTTTACAAGGGAAATGCGAATGCCGACTTCACAAGATCACATCTAAAATGTTTCAGAAGTGGTTGAACAAAGGTACACGCCCATCTGAAATATAAAAGTGGTATATGTTTATCAATATCTTCTCCAACACTCGATATTCTGAGACTTCTTAATTTTTATCAAATAAATGTGTTTGGTCAATGACATTGAGAATCTTAATTTGTTGCAAAGCTCACAGAACTTAAAGCAAAAACCAAAAAACAAAAAATGTGAGATGTAGTTTATAATCCTAACCTTCTACATCAGTGTCTTCCTGATGCCCAGGTGTCTTGAAATGTTATCCTAATACAACACTGTGATTCAGATGAGGCAAGGATTACTGGAAATCAGTATAACATATTCAAGAACATCTAAAAAATAATTTATTAAGTACCTACATGCGCTGGTCACTAAGTTGTTGGCAAACAGCATTAAATAACATAGGTCTCTGTCCTTATGAAGTTTACATATTCTTGGGGGTACACAGACAATAAATAAGTTATATAAATAAAGCAGTTCATTTTAGATAGGAGTAAGTGCTAAGAAGTAAATGAAACTAAATGGGGTGACAGAGAATGACCAGGAACTCATCCAGGTGGTCAGTGAAAATGGAGCTGCCGCATTAATTCCTGTGAGGCACCACTCATGTTACAGTCTTTGTGAACAGCGCCCCCTAGAGTTATGCAGTGCAACAGCCCTGAGCAAAAAACAAAAAACTTGCAAACCTGATGTTATGTGTTAATGCCTAGGATGGGATTGAGCCAGCTTTAGAGAAATTCAGAAGAGTATTACAGGCCGAGGAAGCACCAAGTCTGAAGGCTGGAAAAGTCACTGGGGTTAAGAGCATGGGCTCTGGAAACTACAGGTCCGGATGCAGTTTCCAGCTCCAGCACTTGAGAGCATCCAGTTACTCAACCTCTCAGCATCCATTCCTTTATCTGTAACTCATTTGACTACTGCAAGGATGAAATGAGATAATGAATGTAACATGCTTATCCTTGTGCCTGACCCATAATAAATAATCAACAATTGGATATTTTGCTTTTTTTATGCCCAATAAACAGGGAAAAAAAAAAAAAAGCACTTGGGAAGTTATGACTTACCCCGAAACTCACATCAACTAATGTATACTTGGGGCTGGAAACCAGACCTCAGAAATGTTCAGTCCAATCCTTTTTTCAATACATCTTCCTGTGCCTTGATTTTCTCATTTATAATGGTATACTGATCTCATATAGCTATTACGAAGATTAATGAGTTAATACATGTAAAGGTCTTAATACGGTTCCTGGCACATAGCGCTCCAAAAAATATATCTTCATCACCAACAATATGCATTTTAGTTGTTTGAATTGTCATAGACTAGACAATAGGTTAGAAAAATATATGTGCTCAACTCTATATTCAATTGAGTATATTAAATGAAATCACCCATGCTGTCACTTTTGCTATATTTCTCAGGTACTGAGAAGCAAAGAGATTCACAGGTTGGTAGAAAATACAGCTCTGGATTTGTGGCTGTAAGTTGGAAGAGAGCAAAAATAATTCTGCATCGGATCCTTATCTTATTCAGCTACCTAGCTTTTGAAACTGAAGATTATATGTAAATAACTTACCAAACATAATCATTAAAACTCAAGATTTCATATAAAACATTTCACAAAACTGCAAAATACTGTCTCTTTACTACCTGATTAGGCTCCCAGCAGTTCTGCAGCCTATTAAGAAAGCAGTAAAAGTAATCGATTGTTGGACTTTACCTGCTGTTGGAGACTTAGTCTTGATTATCAAGGAGTCTCGTATCTTAATTGAGTCACCATTCCATTTGTCTTTTGTGGACAGCTTTCTAAATCTAGAGGTTTAGGAGACTCGTGCTGGAATTATGTAAGCAGAACCACCAACCTGTGCTTCTGTTAGCACAAGCTTTCTGCGGGCAGAGTGGAGGCACAGGCTGCTGCTCGCCTCGTACACCTGATGAACGTACGGAGCGGAATTAAAGAGTGCTCTGTAAAGAACTTGGCTGAGGTGTCTCATGTCCTTAATACCTGGGATTTGGTGACTCTTCTCCTTTGCCTGTCATTCTACCTGTTACTTTTTCTGCCTCTTGGAACTCCATATCTTATTCTAAATGCCCTTTGCTCTCTTGGAGTTAAATATTAAACTCATTCCTTCCTGAACTCTGAAATGCCTGGGTCCACAAAGAATAATTCATAATAGGAACTTACGAAGGTGGCTAGTGACACCTCTCAAGGTCCAGTCCCAGTGAGTGGGACAGTAAGGAGAAGAAAGGAAGAGCGAGGAAGGGTCTTTGTTTTGTATCACCTCGACTTTGAAAATGTGTATGTGAGTGTAGCCAAAACTGTGAGGCGATCCCAGATTTTAAAAGAGCTGGATGTTTCTGCCACCGAGAAAGGTGAAGAAGTGTGACATAGACCATGTGACATGGGAAGGTGAAAGTTAATTAATAGCAGGGAGACTGCCAGGTCTGGTTTTTAACAGCGAAGAGAGAGGTAAAAAAAAAAAAGCCGTGTGAGCTCTGAGGAATATTGGAGGCCACGAACGTCAGACCAGTTCGTCTTTGTTAGACAGACAACTCCACTTTTTGAGATTTTCTTTCAGCCAGTCTGAGCCACATCAGAGATGGAAGACTTGCCAGTGCTTTCCTTGCTTGACATGGAGTGGGAGGACGTAGTATACCAACTTACTTTTAAAGTACATGTTGTTTCGTATCACAAGCCAATGATAACATACTCATTTCCTTCTCTGCTCCTTGAAATCCACCTTCTTTGCTTTCCTTCTTCCTGATAGAACTGGCTCCCCATACACCACATGCTACCTTCTTACTACATAAATGGAAACAAAAGCATGAAATCAGAGCCATTTTTTTTTTCATCTATAAGAGACTGTAAATTTATTCTGTCATCGTACAGATGAAGAAACAGTCTTAGAAAAAATAATAATCATGGCTAATATTTATTGCAGTCTAATTATACGCCAGCCACACTAATAAATGTTTTCTGCGGATGATCTCATTTAATCCTCACACAATTCCATGAGGATAGTTCTAGCAAAATCCTCATTTTATAGGCAAGGAACTCAGCTCAATAGGGAAGTTGAGTCCGTGGCACAAGGTCACGTATCGGCCAAGTGGTGGAGCCAGATTTGGAACCCAGTCACTGACTACTGATGGTATCTGCCTCTTGTGGCCACCCAGTTTGCCCAGGAGCCCAAGATCACATATGCAGGTGGTGGCTGAGCCAGAACTTGCTCCTTGAGGGCGCTTTGCTTTCTTGATGTTGCTAAGGGGGACCACGACTGGCCCCTTCCTGAGCAGTGATGACCCAGGCTCATTTCTCTTCACTGGTGGCTGCCATTACATCCTCGCTTTCCTCCCGCAGACATCGGGGAATCCCCCTTCTTTGCTCTTCCTTCTCAATATCACTACCTATCATTTGGTTCATTCTTAGAGTTTCTCTTGCTCCAAAGCTGGGAGTGTAGCGCCTGTTTCTCCAGCTTCCTTCTTATATGCTCTTCTGGAAGCAAACACCCAGAAATTTTTATTTTCATGCACGCATTTCATTTTGTTCATTTAACATGTAATATAGATGCCTCCCATTGCCATGCTAATCACTACAGGTGGGCAACTGGAATGTAACTTGGCGAGTCTGGGAGCTCTAGAGAATAGGAACTACATCGATTGGTTCTTTATCTAAGGGGACCCAGCACACAGTAACCTCTCAATTTATGTTTGTTATATACAAGTATGTGTTTGTAAAAATCTCTTCAAATTTACAATGTACTTTCCTGAAATGGAAGTGAGCCCAGAATAGAAGCTTTGCTGACGACTTCTCTTTCCTGCCTCCTTTCTTAGATGGCCTGGGAAAGACACTCCACCCTCCTGCAATTCCTGGAAGCAGGCTTGTGTGTGTCTTAGGTCTCCCTAAGTTCTCCAGTAAGGCCAGACTGACATCTGCTGGAGCACAGGAGACCTTTACTCTAGCATCTTTCTTGGAGCTTAGAGAGAAAAAAAGGGATCTAATGTAAGGACAGAGGAGAAGCAGAGGGACCTCTTTTTTTAGAAGAAAAATGACCCACCCTAAAAGAAATCAAGGACGAATCCCCAGGACTCCAGGCTTCTAGAAAGAGTTTCTCAATGATAATAGTGGTAGTTATTAAATGCCCATTATGTGCCACACACATGCTAAGTGTTTTATATACTAAGTGTTTACTTCATGCACATTACCCCAAGTAACCACTTTCTAATGCATCTCACAATATTTCATCAACTCCACATAAATTTTGATCTATGTCCCCTTCAACCTCCATCATGCAGAACAACCAGGGCTCTGTGATATAGCTGGACTTTGCACGCACACGTGCACACACACACACACACACATTCTTGGAAGTCAGAGAGAAAAAAAGGGATCTACCGCAAGGACAGAGGAGAAGCAGAGGGACCTCTTTTTTTAGAAGAAAAATGACCCACCCTAAAAGAAATCAAGGACGAATCCCCAGGACTCCAGGCTTCTAGAAAGAGTTTCTCAATGATAATAGTGGTAGTTATTAAATGCCCATTATGTGCCACACACATGCTAAGTGTTTTATATACTAAGTGTTTACTTCATGCACATTACCCCAAGTAACCACTTTCTAATGCATCTCACAATATTTCATCAACTCCACATAAATTTTGATCTATGTCCCCTTCAACCTCCATCATGCAGAACAACCAGGGCTCTGTGATATAGCTGGACTTTGCACGCACACGTGCACACACACACACACACACACACACCTCTTGAAGGAAAAGAAACTTTCAGCTGAATTCAGGATGTGAGAGTTGCTGGTACTTTTTAATTCCAAACAAATTCTTCATTCTTGCATGTATTGTGTTTTTCTTACACTAGTCAGAAGTTAAGATGAGTATGTTGGAGTTTTCACTTAGAAACGTGAACATGGCGTATGACTCTTGAAAGCTACCTCAATATCTGAGCTAAGTTACTGACTGTGGCGGAGTTTTTTCAGGAGAGAAAGCAGCTGTTAACAATCCAAGATCATTAGTGTCCAGAACAAGAAAAGCTCAATGGCTGTGTATATTTATGGTCGCTTGACACAATGCATATACTTGTCAGGGGGTTTCCTGACCTCGGCTCCCAGCTATGTAAAGCTGGAACAAAAAGCAAGCATCTCCCCCCCACAGGCTGAAGGACCCTCTTCTTACTCCTTGGAAATGGCTTCTATTTGTATCGTGGATGCCTTTGGATGATGTCAACCTCTTAATATGAAAAAAAAGCAAGTCCAGAAACAAAGCATGCATTGGTGTCCGGCAAATCTAGCGGGGTCAGACAATCAGAGGGTTCTGCGAGGGCTGAGACAGCCCCTGCGTGATGAACAGAGATGGCCTCTCATTTGCCTGCTAGAGGCTTCCCCCACTCCTCACCCCGGCTCCCTCCCAAGAGAATTTTGCTGCAAAAAATATAAATGGTGCTCGCACAACTTCTCATTCAATACTCTCCTTTCTTGGTGAAAAGTTTCTTTCCGGTTAGTGTCTAGGCTCTGAGTTCAAATAGAGCTTCCTTTTAAATAATTTATGCTGATCGGGAGTTCTATGCAAGGCTATTTCCTTTTGATCCTACTTAAACTTTTGTTCCCTTAACCACCAACTGACTTTGCCTTTCTCTGACTCTTTCCTTCCCCATTTCAACTTAAAAATCTGTTATTTCTCCTTATCGGCTTCTAGCAGCCTCTTCCAGCACTCACTGAATGTTGAACTCTATCTCTGGGATGCTGGCTGGGATGAAGCAAGCATAAACATGAGTGCGGGTGCAAAACTATGTAATGGAAGAAGCACTAGGGAATCCATGTGGAGAGGCTATATCTGTGGGTGAGTCCATGTAGGATGACAAACAGGGAATAAAGCCAGAGATAAGCACCTGGGCAACAGAAAGATATATTGCTGTTGTAAGATCTGAAATAGGGGATGAAGCCAAAAGCCATAATCTAGACAAGGCAAAAGTGCATTAGGAGGCAAAACTAAAGCCAGAAAGAGAGCACGAGATCCTTTGAAATGAGTAGTCATTCAGAACGTCCTTCATTCCAAATCAGCTAGGTGACATCTTTGTGACTCATCCCCAGTTAAATTAAAGCACGGAATTCGAGCAGACTTATCTTTATGTCTTCGTAATTGTCTGCTTCGTGTAAACTCTATTTATACAGTTGTTTGTCTTAACATTGAAGGCCCCAGTCGACTCGTCTTGGTATACTCCGCAGTCCATAGCCTTTAACTCCATAAAAAATGATTTATCTTCAAATATATGAATTAAAGACAGACCAGGGTACTATTTTAATATCTTAATTTGGGCAGTTACCCTGTCAAATATGAAATGCACAAAAAATGAAATTAATAATTATTGGCACCACCCATTTTCACATTTATCTTATTTAATCCTTATGACACTCAAAGCTGTTATGAGGATTAAATTAAGTGAGATAATCCATGTAAAGAGCTTATTATATGCTTGACACATAAGTGCTTAACATTATTATATTTATTATGACAAGCATATAATATTGAGCAGTTTTATTTTCAGCATTCACCAACTAGGAAATGTGACTTTTCAGCATTCGCCAACTAGATGCTTGCTCACCAATCCTGCTTCCTCTTCCTTAGCACGTAGGAAGTCTACATTTTCCTCTGGATGAGACAATGTGACTTATATCTGGGTGGACAATGCGACTCACTTCTGGCCAATGGTATGTGGGTAGGAGTTATGTATACCATTTCCATGGACTGGCTATAAAGTATCCTATGAAATCTTACATTCCCTCCCTCCCCTTTACATGGGGCTAAGATGAAAAGGATTCTGCAATAGAGGAGCCACATCATGGAAAGAGCCTGGATCCTGGAGTCATCTACGGAGGAGAGCATCCTGAGCCACATCAGGCTATGATGTGGACAGAAAACAAACTTTTACTGTTTAAGCCACCAAGATTGGGGGGCTTTTCACTGTCGTACACATAACGGACCTAATACAATGGTGTTGAAGAAAAGGAAAACAAATATGCCTTAAAGTAGTTATTTGAAAACAAATAACTAACTACCGAGTAAGGCAGAAGTAAGGATTCGCACAGGAAACAAATCTGCAACGTTGTGTGTGGAGTTTTTTGGAAAGTCGCAAGCCATCATTCTGCTGGAAAGCTCAGTCCCAGGTCTGCACATTGACAATGATGGCCGAGCTGGGACATGAATCAGGCGAGTCTGACTCTAAGACCTGTACTTGTCTTCACTACGTCCTTCGTCCTTTTGGGATGAAACAATGGAGGTGCCTCCTGCGAGAGTCAGCGATAAGGTATAAGATCTCAGAGGCCAAACTAGAGTGAATGATGTGTTCGCCGAGGGCTTCTATAAGTGAAGGATGGTAGGAAAAGAGAAAACCAAAATGCAGAGCTAGAGGGGCTGTGTTGAGTTCAGAATGGTGAGATGTACTGTAAGTAAGAAAACAAATTACGAGGCCAGAAGTCACAAGAGGGGGAAGAGGCCGAAGTGGAGAGTGATGGAATCAGGAAGAGCAGCTCAAGCTAGAGACCGACTCACGGGAGGGTGTTGGAAGCTGGCTTTAATGTGATGTTGGCCAAGGGGACAGGTACATGTATTTTAGGAGCTCATTCAGTTCTCACTAGTATAGACATGCAAAAAGGTGGCAAAACTACTGAATATCATTATTAAATACACATCGTTGAATATGTTTTTGGCCTCCTGGCACCCATTCCAATTTTTTCTTTTTTTTTTTTACTAACAACACTTGCATTTTGCCTCTCTTTCATTTTGTACAGTTATGAGATGTCTCTCATGGTGACACCTTGTCACTACGGAGGACACAATGTTTACTGGAGAGAACTCTCTAACTTCGAAGTCATCTGTGCCTTCCAGAAAATGGCAGCCTTAACTCTAATAAATAACCGACTAGCTCAGCTCCAGCCCTGTTGGAGCAGATAGGGCTATCTTTGCCACAGACCTGCACAGTGGGAATGTCAACCGCCGGCCCTGCCCTTCAGTCCACAAGGCTGAAAATGCTGGCAGATATCATCACTCATTGGAGCTCCACATTGTAAATGGGACATCCCACAAGGGGCTATTAATAGGTAAATTCAGTTTAGCTAGGCTGTAGGTATCTGGGTGAGTCAAGAAAATTCTTGGAACTAAACACTGTGAATAAACAAACGTTAATATCTGTCTGATTCAGGATAAGTAACTAACGAAATATGTCATAACCCATCTTGGCCCAGCGTTCAGGGTAATGAAACAAATTACTGGCTGTTGATACAATCAGTTCAGTGCTGCTCTGTGGTCAGTGTACATATTGCCTATCTCATTTTGTTCATCTGTTCTTTCAAATGTTTCCTTTCTTTTTCACTGTTCAAGGCAACATTTCCTTTTTCACTTTTAGTTCGAGTATGTAGTAGTTACTGTGGTCCGGACGGAGGCTCATTTGCATGGCTGCTGGGAGTTCTGGTGGTTCTCAGCTGAGCCCCTCCTCCCTAGTACAAGCCCTCTGCTAAGGAGACCTGCCTGGCATTATACAAACGACCCAAGCGGCCCTCAGCAAAAGAAGGGATTGAGAAAATGTGGTATATACATACAATGGAAAATCATTCAGCCTTTAAAAAAAGAAGGAAATCCTGCCATTTGCCACAAGATAGAAAAACCTGGAGGGCATTATGATAAGTGAAATAAGCCAGACGGAGACAAATACTACATGGTGTCATTCATGTGGAATCTAAAAAAAAAAAACAAAAAAAACCAAATTTGAATCATAGAAGCAGAGAATAGAAAAGTGGTTATTGGAGGCGAGGGGTGGGGGAGATAGGGAGAGGTTGGTAAAAGGATACAAACTTAGTAAGATGAATATGATCTGAAGATCTAGTGTATAAATAACTTGGCGACTATAGTTGATAGCACTCTTTTGTATCATTGGAATTTGCTAAGAGGGTAGAACTTAAATGTTCTTACCCAAAAAAAATTTTTTTGAAGGGGGGCGGGGAAGAGAGAGAGAGAGAGCATATGTTGCCTCATCCAATGTCATGCCTCCTTCCCTGAGAGCAATCCATATCTTTAAAGAAAGAACCGAGTTTTTGAAAAGACATCTTGACGCTCACAGATGCTGTTCCTGAGAGCACCCACCCCAATAAACTTCTTGCATGCAAGTCTCCATCTTGGAGTCTGCTTCCAGATAACCTGACCCCCAATAATATATAACATAAATACAAAAAGGTACCTTGACCGTAATTCTACAGCGTGATAAGTTTTTACAAAACGAGCATACCTGTACAACCAGCGCCCAAATCAAGAGACGTCCCAGGGGCTCTCTTCTCATCACTGAGCGTTACCACTAGTATCATTTCTACCAGCAGTGATTTGTTTTGTCTGTTTTAGTGCTTTATCTAAATGGTATCCTATAATATACATTCTTTTTGTGTCTGGCTCTATCGCTCAACATTTTGTGAGATTCATTCACGTCGCTACATGAGTTTGCACATAATCATTCCCATTGCAATATATTATTCCACTGAGAAAACATAATACACTTTATTTTTCTACTCTGTAGTTGATGGGCATCTGGGTAGTACCAGTTTGAGGAAATTATGAATGGCACTGCAATGAAACTCTAGAATATGTCTTTGGATGGGTATACACACACATTACTCTAGGGAACTATGTATATTTCGTTTTAGTAGAAACTGTCAAATAGTATTCCATAGGGGTTTGTACCAAATTATATTGCCACTTGCTGTGCATGAGCATTAAGACAAATCCTTGATGCTTCCATCGTCAGCCATTGTGATGAGCATGTACTGGTAGTAGATTGTGGTTTTAATTCACATTTCCCTGGAGGCCAAGGAAGCTAAACACATTTTCATATGCTTATTGTCCATTTGGATATTCTCCTTTGAGGATGTCTGTTCAAATCTTTGCCTATTTTCTGTTGGGCTATCGTTCGCTTAGCATGATCATCATCAGTATTCTTTACTTCGGGTGTCGGGAGACCCTACAGAGATCATCTTTGGCGGAGAGGGAAAGAAGGATGGTATTTTGTCCAAGGACAAAGTAATGGCAGATAAAGAAAGCATGCAGGGATGTGTGTAGGAGATGATAAACACGGGCTTCAAAGATGCTGGAAAAGGGAAATAGAAATGAGATTAGTCCCTCGATAAAGCCATAGACTCATGTGGGGGAAAGTAAATTGAGGTGGGGTCCAGGAAGCCATGGACACAGATGGGGTCCAGCTGTTGGATGCAGGAGAGCCGAAGTGGTGGCTTCGAGTGGAGGTCAGCAAGAATCACAAGAATCCACTCAACTGATGAGACTCTGCATGTAAAAGAAATGTTATTTATAATTGCCAGAAAAGTTAGAAAAGGCTGTTTTTCTTGAGCAGCATCCAAAAAGAGGTTAGAATGAAACAGAGCGGTAATTGTTAATCACGTGTATCCAGGCAGAGTTGTGAGATCATTAAGTGGATAGCATGGTTTAGAGCAGAATGGAGGGTGTACACTTTTTTCAAGCTCACTCAACCACCACAAGTGAGAAATAACAAGGGCAGAGTGACCTCGAACACAAAAACATCATTATCCAGGCAGCTGTGTTCCTGGGGAGCAGCCCACAATCTTGAACAGCAGGAGGGCTGAAGTCAGATCTAGTGACTTTGCAGCCTCTTTCTGCCTGTCTGCAGAATCAGCCCTCCCCCCAACCCAGCTCCAACGCCAGACCTGTCCTTACCTGTCCCAGGGAATTTTGAAGCCATCTTGGGTCCAGCTTTTCTGTTAGTTTGACCAGAAAGGGGTTCTTCATGCTGGCTCTTGGGACCCCATAGCTGACCCTAAAAACCGGGACCCTGTTTTGCCCTTTTCAGACCCCTGTCTGAGGACATGTGCCCTGGAGAAGAGATGGAGCGAAGGTGGAGAAAGGAGCTACTTTCCACGTGCCCAGTGTAACCGGCTGATCCTATGGCGCCCATTAGTTAATAGATAGAAACTGCAGAAAAAATTACTTTTGTTTATTCATTCGGTGATGTTTTTATTGTGCATCTGCTATGCACTTGGCGACGGGCACCCTGGGGACACAGCAGGGAACGTGACAGACATAGTAACTTCATGGAGCACTTACTGTGATTATGTCATCACTTGGCATTTTTATGAGGTTTTGCAGTTTTCACAAAGGTGAAGAGATGAAGAAGTACAAATTGGTAGTTACGACATAGTCATGGGATGTAAAGTACAGCATAGGGACTATAGTCAACGATACTATAATAACTATGTATGGTGCCAGGTGGGTAGGAGACTAATCGGGCGGATCACTTTGCAAGTTATGTAAATGTCTAACCACTGTAAACCTGAAATTAATATAATATTGAACGTCAGCTGTAATTGAAAAATTAAAAAAAAAAACATTTTTAAAGAAAATTACTTTCACAAGATCAACCCCAAAGCATGGGTTGATGATAAGGCATTGTCTTAAAATTGAATGTGTGTTTGAGTTCATCTCTCACACTGTGACCTCAGATAAATTACTTGACCCCTTTTGGCTTCCATATCTTCATCCTAAAGCAAGAGCATTGAACTAGATGATTTCCCAGGGCCCTTCGAGTTCTACTCTTTTTACTGATAAATGATGTAAGGTAAAACTGCAATTTATATCATCGGCTATCAAAGTCCTTGATTATAACATACAGGAAGAGATTCATTTTGCATCATGACTCAGTACATACATACACATGCACATATAACTGAAATATAAGTTTTACAGAGCGTACCTACATGGTCAGATCCAATAGGTTATATTGCAGTAACTAACAATGCCCGAATCTTATAGCAACAAAGATTTTGTTCTGGCTCATGTCATGTGCATCATGAGGCAACAGGGGCCCCTGCTCCACTTTGTCCTCAGGACTCGGGCTAAAACAGCAGCCTCCATCTCAAAGGTCATCAGTCGTGGTACATCTTACAATGTCACTTAAAACTTTCATCGGGAGTGGCACATGTCACTTCTGTTTACATTTCTTTGGCCACACCCAATTTCGAGGG
>NW_006439568.1:6944942-6951063 GCF_000325575.1 Pteropus alecto | reverse complement strand
GAAAGAATAAAAAATATCTGATGAATAACATGAAATGGCATCAATAAATATATAATGTGATGGTTAATTTTGTGCGTCAACTTGGCTGGGCCATGGTGTTCAGATACTTGATCAAATATTATTCTGGATATTTCTGTGAGTGTGTTTTGGGATGAAATTTACATTTAAATTGCTAGACTGTGTAAAGAAGATTGCTGTCCATAATGCGTGTGGGCCTCATCCAATCAATTGAAGTTATGAATAACACAAAAGGCTGACCATCTCCTGAGCAGGAGATAATTCTACCAACAGACAGCCTTCGAACTTGAAATGTAACATTGGCTTTTCCTGGGTCTTCAGCCTGCCAGCCTACCCTGCAGATTTTGGATTTTTCCTCCAAAATTGTATGAGTGAATTCCTTAAAATAATTCCCTCTATATACATATATATCCTTTTGATTCTTTTACTCTGGGGGACCCTAACTGATATCCATACTATGGAGGATGAGTTGTGATTTTTTTTTTCAGTTCCATTAAGTTCTATTCTGTCCTACCTTATTCTAAAATGTCTATTTCATTTTAAAAAAATTCTAGTCACAATCCAATAAACCAATTTCAAACTCACCTATTGATCACAATCACAACCATAAACTTTAAAAACACTGGCTTATATCCAACGGGAAGTAAAATAGTTAACAGTAAGCCCTAATTTTAGCCAATCAGAGATTATTTTACTGGTTTTACAAGGAAAATGTTATAGCGTCCATGTTTCTGCTCAAAGACAAATCACAACAAAATGAACTCTGTTTTATTTAAACACAGTTAGCGAGGCTGTCTTCACATCAAGGAAGCAAACTAATCACACTCATTGATATAGCAGGAGCAGGTTATTGATCTGGCAGAACAGGTAAAAACCCCAAGTGATTGAAGGGAGCAGAAGTCCAGAGTAAGGATGCCATATTTAGCAAACAAAGAAAAGTCATCCCTGGGATAATGGGTGTTGTGTGTGAATTGTTAGGAAATCCTCAGTACCTCAGACTTTATGAAACAATAATTCTCATTCTAGGGTATGGGTTCAGTCTGTCCCCACCAGACTGAACCGACACCCTAGAATGAGAATTATTTACATTTTACCATGCAATTAACATTCCATAATTACATATTCAAACTCCATTTACTGCCAGAGAATAACAATTACTCCTCATCAAGGAACTGCTGAAAATCCTTAGTTTATGTAAATCTGTCCCCCCAGAATTCTATTGTTTTCATAAAGTCCTGAGTTAAACCCTCTAGGAATTATTATAAATAGATGTAGGGAATGGACAGACTTTACCTATTTAAAATAAATATATTCAGGTACAGAGTAGGTAAACCAATGCATACAGGTGCAGAGTAGATAAGCCAATGCATACAGGCCATGCTTGTTGCATATGAACAACTGTAGGGGACACATTCACACAAACTTTGGAGAACGGCGCTCCTACAGTTAGGTGACTTGGCGGCCTTGGCCGGATGAGCAGTCTTCCATGCACAATGTGCCCTGTAGAGCCTTTTCCCTTTGGCTCTACCCAGTAATCAAAGCTCTTAGCACAAGGTGATGGACTCAACATTATTACTTGATTCTATTTTCACATGAAGGAAATGAGGCTTTGTGAAACTGTGGTGGGGAACACCGGCAAAGTGTCACAGCTGGTGAGGGACAAAGCCACTACAAAGAAAATATTATAGTGTCCATGTTCTTTGCAGTTTAGACCAGTGCTGTTCTGTCTGATCTTTAAGATATTTCACTCGTTCTGGTTGAAGAGCAAAAATAATTAAACAAACAATCACTACAACAATAAAAAATACAAAAAATTAATGCTGATCTTTGAGACAATACAATAATTAGAATTCTTAAACTGAGACGACGTGGTTGAACGTAGGTAAAAAAAAAATGATAGAAAAAAATGTGTCAATTCTCAGTGACTGTGACAGTTCAGTTTCAAGAAACTCGACCTGGCTTATGATACACCTGAGTACAGGAATTAAAAATGGTATTGCCAAGAGCTCCTTTTCTATATGGAAGCATGAAAAGAGGTCCTGAATCCTGAAGCAGGGGCTATGTTTTCGCTTACGGCTTCTCAGTGAGTCAGAAGACACCTGAAGGCTTCACTCTGCCCATTGCCTTGTTGTTAGAACAAGTCCAGCCAAGAGTCACCCCATTTAAAAACCGTGAAAAGAAGCAAGTGTATTGTCTAGCCTAGTGAAAAGGTGAGAAACGTGGAAAAGATTAACGGCCCCGCTTCCTTGCTTGTTGCTTGAGCGCAGCCCTGCAAACTGAGTGAAGAGGGGAGAGTCAACTGCGAAGAAGGGAGAGGGAGAAGGGCGGGTCTGGGGGTTGGTGGATGGCGGTGGATGGCGGTTGTGCGTGGATTCCGTGTCTGTGAGAGAGGCTGCAGGGCGGTCTTTCTGCAACGAGAAGACAGGTGACCAAAATTCAGGTGGGTCCTTGGTCCAAGAAGACGTGCTGCTTTTTCTGAAGCGATGCTGACTTGAAATGCCTGAATAACAGGTGGATAATGGAAATGTGTGGAGAGGCGTGGGCGGAGACGAGGGTGGGTGGTGGGGCCATGGTTAGTGTGGAATGCACGCTCCGCCTGGTTAATTCAATTCATGCCATTGCTTGTTGTACAACAAAATTGCTGCCCTAATGAAACAAAACACTTCTCCAGGCCCAGTGCCGCCCGCAGCCCACACGTTTATAATTCCCGATTGAGAGGGTCAGAAACGGGCAAGAGGTGCACTGCCACATCTTCTGAAGGTCACAACCCTGCCAGTCAATGTTCCTTTCACTCGCCTCTGCAGCCTTGCTTGTAAACACAGTCTTGCTCAGGCAATTTACCCAGGGACTTGGTGACAGTTCTTGCTGGAGACGAGGCCAGAGGGAATCATATTAATTATATCCAGATGCAGCTAGTTATTAGATGAGGGTTTAGAATTGACACCAGTAAATACAAATTAAGGATCATTTTGTATTGATCAGTGCAATCGTATATGAAAATGTGTTTATTTCTAGAGTTATTTAAACTTTGTCTCTTTGAACGAACTAAAATCATTAAGCCAATAATTACAGATAACATTTATTGTCCTTCCTATGCGTTGGATATCATATACTTTACATGGATTATCTCTTTCTGTCTCATTTAATGCTTGCAACAACCTTCTAAGGTGGGTTATGTTATTATCTTCATTTCACAGATGAGAATGCTGAGGTATAGAGAGGTTGAGTAACTTTCCCAAAGTCACACAGTAAGTGGCAGAGGTGGGATTTGAACCCAGGGGTGTGGCCAAGTCACTATCTAACTAACTAATGTTAAATTTCCTTGTCCCCCACTCAGGACTCCACCAATTCTTTTGAGTTCTTGCCCAGGACAGTCGAGGGGCTCATCCCAGAGCCTTAAACCTGCAGGCATCCCCACTACCACTAGCTGGCAGAAAAAGAGGTTCCTAAGGGGTGTTCATTGCAGCCCCTTGAACTGTTTCTGATTGGAGCATCATTACTTGTGTTGAAGTTCCTCAGAACCATGGTGAGGGGCTCAGAGTAAAGGTCTACATGTACATTTATGGCCAATTGGGGCATGTGAGAGAGTCCAATCTGCATGAAAGCCTGATGCATCCTAGGTGCATGAGTTAGGCTAAGACTCTCCACCTGGGAAGACCAATGGCTTCCTTTTGTCCTTAGAGGCAGAGTGCTAGATATGGAAGGCATGACCCCTGAAGACCGAAAATGTTTTAGGGTACAGAAGTGTGGGGAAATCTGCTGGGAATTAACAAAAATATTTTTAAGTTTAATGCCATTCAAGTTGTTTTCTGCTTCAGTATGACCTGGGACTTGATATCAGGCCACTAGAGAAATAGCAGCATAAAGGGATTTTTAATAAATCAAATAGCAAGAGAGAGCTGGGCTAATATTCACCCTTAGGAAAAGAAGGGAGCAAAGCTGTCTTGCTTATGACTTAATAAAGGAGTTTTGTCCAAATGGGAGGATATTTCAACATCTTTAGCCTTAAACAGGCTGTTGCTGTTGTAATTTGTAATCTGCTTTCTCTCTGCCTGGCTAGTGCTTGGGTTCCTACTTGGCCATCTTCGTCTTACTTTGGCTGTTTTGGGCCCTACAAAGCACCTGAGTTTCTGACACATCTTCAGCCCAGGCTGCTGGCCCTGCCCATCCGCCTCAGGCTCTGCCTCAGAGCAACTGCCTTCTTTGCCA
Source organism: Pteropus alecto (assembly GCF_000325575.1). Classification (NCBI taxonomy): domain Eukaryota; kingdom Metazoa; phylum Chordata; class Mammalia; order Chiroptera; family Pteropodidae; genus Pteropus; species Pteropus alecto. The sequence goes on along the minus strand of NW_006439568.1, from coordinate 6,946,836 downwards.
CAGTGGGCGTGGGGAGGCATGAAGGCTTTTCACTCCTGCTGCCTTCCAAGGTCTCCTGGGGCTTCACGGAGACCTGACTGGAGAAGCTCAAGGTCAAGGCCTTCCTCTAACTACAGTGCACCACCAGGTTGCCAAGACGTGGCTACCACTTTCTAGAGTCTTAACTGAAAAGGAAGGTAGAAATCTCTCTTCCTATTGGCTTTCTTCTCCAGGTTTTAAGTTTTATCTTGGAGAGAGGAAAGCAGGACACGTGGAGTCCTCCATCCTCCCCTTTCTATTCACCTTCCCGCCACGGTGCCTTCAGTGATGAGAGGTGAGCTTTCGTCTTATTTCCCTGACGTGGAAGCCACCTTTAAACATGGAGCAGCAAGCCTTATGTCCTAGTTGTCGTGGGCAGAAAGGATGGCTTTTTTATATCATGAGGACCTCTGCGGGATAGTCCCCCAGGCCTAACCTTGATAGAAGGGCTCTGTAGCTGAACACTACAGCAAACCCTCATAACCTCTCCCCATAAAGCCTGATTTTATTGTCTTTTAAAGAGGGCAAGTAAGTACATCATATTTATCACACTGAGGGTTAATAATAGCTTCTCCTCAGAGGGGAGAGCATACAATAAAACATGATTCAAAAACAAAATTAAAATGCACGGTTTTAACATTTGCAAACCATATTTTTAAAGCGATCACAATCTAACCATTCTCTTAAAGCCTCCTTTATGTTGGAGATTAGCATATAATTAAATTAGGAGCATATTTCTGCTCTGGAAATTGATTTATGATTTACCCAGATTGAATAATTCATCTTTAGCAACAGGTGTCAGGCACCTATGCCCTAATCTGTGTCTACAGTAAATGGAGACTTTATCCATGGGTCTTTTAGTGAGAAGTCAATCATTTTCAGCACAAAGCAAATGTTTTTTAATCCAGGAAGACCATTTGAGACGATATGGGGTGGAAAAATAATTCACAGCTAGGAAACATAAGCTGTGGACCCTGTTTTGTCACTCTTGACCTCTTTGATTTAAGGGAACTTAAAGTGACTCAATAATCTCTTTAGACTTTAGTTTCTTCATTCGATAAAATGCTAAGATCTACTCTCAATCTAGGTATCCTTGCTTAAAAACACTTGGTCAGCATTTTCATTTATGTTATTAAATGTTGCCCCCTTGTGGTTTCTAAGGGTTCACCTAGTTTTTAAAAATTTAAAATACATTTTAAATTTGATTAAAATTCTTATTTTAAAAATTGATCTGTTATGCTCAGCTCCCATTAGACCAAATATTCCTGATACGTGGTATATAAAAAATAAAGCTCCCTTCTAAATGCCAACCCCTCCCCTTAAAGTGGTCATCCTTTTGTTTAGAATGGTGAAGTCACTCAGATAGACTATCCTGTCATAGCCCATCTGTCACTTGCGGACACCTTGTCCTTGAGGAAATGTGGAAAACGTGGTCCAAATAAAATTCCAGTGCTTAGGAACACTTAAGGACTTTAAAATGATTTCTTTTGATCAGTTCTGTCAGTGAGAGTCAGTATGAATCATATTTTTAAATAAATGTGTTAATAGAAGCATTATATACATACAGAAAAATGCACAAAACATAAATGTACAGTTCAATAAATTATCAAAAAATGAACTCAATTCTATAACCAACACCCAAGCTGATCTTTCTATGAACACTTACCCAAGTTATAGACATTATCTTACTTAGTTCTTTTAACACTAGAAGACATCACCACCAGCTGACCTGCAAGCTGATCCAGGCGGTCAGAGGCCCCTCACTTCCTCCCCTGTCCTTGGATGTACACTCTGCCCACTGTTCCCCCAGAAGGAGCCATTTTAAGGACACAGCCTTGAGATAATAATTTGTCATTAAGACTATCTGGATGGTATT
>NW_006439568.1:6942364-6943916 GCF_000325575.1 Pteropus alecto | reverse complement strand
TTATGCATCTTAAAAATCAATTATGTACATGCATCAACATGAATGAACCCTTATAATATTGCACTTTAAAAAACAAGTTCAGAATAACTAGAAGTAAATTTGTAGTATGTATATTTAAGTATATATTCAAATGTATGTGTATTTGCATATATGTATGTGTGTAGATACATTTGTAATTTTTAATCAATATTCTAGTTTTCAGCTCGGCGATGGGTCCACAGATATTCATTTTATTACATCATCTTAAGAAATGGACATGCATGGAACAATGATAGTTGTGTGTCATGAACTAAGAGTGAGGATAAATCCAATTTAGAGCACTTGAGGGGCATCAAGCTCCAGAGCTTTCATGCCTTTCAGGTGGTTTCCATTTGTCTGTCTTTTAGTGGTCCCACACCTGCACCAGGTTAGCCCTCCATTGTAAGACTGGAGTGAGGCATCACCAAACAAGGCATGGAATGCGGCTTCCCCAGCAGCTGCCAAAGAGTTGGGTCCTATAATCAGGAAGTGTAGAAGAATTAGTTTCTTACAGGGTGAAACATGGCCAATGGAAAAACAGGAGACAAGGGAGGGGGCAAATAAATCTCCCTTACCATTCCCTTTTCCATAGACTATTCGAACATGTATTTCCTCCTTTCAACTCTTCTGGAAAAGTCCTGTATACAAAGCAAATTGCTATAACTCTTTGCAACGTGTAATGAAATAAGAAGCAGCCAGCACAGAACACGTCCACATCCCGTTGTGCTGCTTTGCATCTTTCCTCGCCTTACCTCCTCTTTTGCTTTGCCCTTAACTCCCTGGGCTTCTATGTGCCCCCAAATAGTGTTGTGATCTTAATGCTTGCTTCAGGCTCTGTTTCCTAGAGGACCTAGTCTACCCCCTCCCATTAAAGTGGTCATCCTTTTGTTTAGAATGGTGAAGTCACTCAGATAGACTATCCTGTCATAGCCCATCTGTCACTTGCGGACACCTTGTCCTTGAGGAAATGTGGAAAACGTGGTCCAAATAAAATTCCAGTGCTTAGGAACACTTAAGGACTTTAAAATGATTTCTTTTGATCAGTTCTGTCAGTGAGAGTCAGTATGAATCATATTTTTAAATAAATGTGTTAATAGAAGCATTATATACATACAGAAAAATGCACAAAACATAAATGTACAGTTCAATAAATTATCAAAAAATGAACTCAATTCTATAACCAACACCCAAGCTGATCTTTCTATGAACACTTACCCAAGTTATAGACATTATCTTACTTAGTTCTTTTAACACTAGAAGACATCACCACCAGCTGACCTGCAAGCTGATCCAGGCGGTCAGAGGCCCCTCACTTCCTCCCCTGTCCTTGGATGTACACTCTGCCCACTGTTCCCCCAGAAGGAGCCATTTTAAGGACACAGCCTTGAGATAATAATTTGTCATTAAGACTATCTGGGTGGTATTTATGTTTGGATCCAGTTAAGGCCTCTATATAAACTTTTAAGATTCTGGTGGGCAAGTGCTGAGATCTGTTTGTCTCGTGGTCACCCCGGGCAAGCCTCATATGTAAGAT
>NW_006439568.1:6896344-6941353 GCF_000325575.1 Pteropus alecto | reverse complement strand
CAGCAGCCGCCAAAGAGTTGGGTCCTATAATCAGGAAGTGTAGAAGAATTAGTTTCTTACAGGGTGAAACATCGCCAATGGAAAAACAGGAGACAAGGGAGGGGGCAAATAAATCTCCCTTACCATTCCCTTTTCCATAGACTATTCGAACATGTATTTCCTCCTTTCAACTCTTCTGGAAAAGTCCTGTATACAAAGCAAATTGCTATAACTCTTTGCAACGTGTAATGAAATAAGAAGCAGCCAGCACAGAACACGTCCACATCCCGTTGTGCTGCTTTGCATCTTTCCTCGCCTTACCTCCTCTTTTGCTTTGCCCTTAACTCCCTGGGCTTCTATGTGCCCCCAAATAGTGTTGTGATCTTAATGCTTGCTTCAGGCTCTGTTTCCTAGAGGACCTAGTCTAACACAAGGTCTTCTATATAATTTAAATAATTATTATTTATTATTATAATAGCTAATGTCTCAAACTGAACTTATGTCGTGACTGGCACTGAGCCGAGCACTTTCTCTGGATTATTTTATATAAACTCCCCATAATCCTATGAAATGGCATTATCTTGCAGATGAGGAAACCATCACTCAGAGAGGTGTGATGACTTCCTTAAGATCACACAGTTAGTAAGGTGCTTTATTTTAGGAACATGCCAGCCTTGAGATAATAATTTGTCATTAAGACTATCTGGGTGGTATTTATGTTTGGATCCAGTTAAGGCCTCTATATAAACTTTTAAGATTCTGGTGGGCAAGTGCTGAGATCTGTTTGTCTCGTGGTCACCTCGGACAAGCCTCAAATGTAAGATCCTTGCTTAATAAACCTGCCACCTATAGATCTGAGACAATCGGCCTCTTTCTTGGGTCTCTCCTTGCCCTCCATATACATGGACCAGTTTCAGATTTCGCCCAGGAAGCTCCAGAGATTGAAAACCAACACAAGCCCAAGAGTACTAACTCTGCTGGGCCACCTAAGGCCATTTTACTGTTCCTCGATGATTTTACACCTATTCATTATATATGTATTATGAAGCCTAATGGTACCAAGCTTTAGAGAGATGTGGATCAGCAAAATCTCTTATAAATTGCTCAGGGAAGTGTAAATTGGTACAATCACTATGGAAAGGAGTTTGCAGGACCTTATAAAGCTGAATATTCTCAAAGCTTATCATGCAGCAATTCCATTCCTGTGCTGGCAGCACTATTCATAAGAAAAACAACAACAAACTGAAAACCCATTTATTAGAGAATAAATAAATAAATACATCCCAGTTCCACAGTTGAGTATTACACATCTTAAAAATCAATTATGTACATGCATCAACATGAATGAACCCTTATAATATTGCACTTTAAAAAACAAGTTCAGAATAACTAGAAGTAAATTCGTAGTACGTATATTTATGTATATATTCAAATGTATGTATATTTGCATATATGTATGTGTGTAGATACATTTGTAATTTTTAATCAATATTCTAGTTTTCAACTCTGTGTTATTATTATAATAGCTAATGTCTCAAACTGAACTTATGTCGTGACTGGCACTGAGCCGAGCACTTTCTCTGGATTATTTTATATAAACTCCCCATAATCCTATGAAATGGCATTATCTTGCAGATGAGGAAACCATCACTCAGAGAGGTGTGATGACTTCCTTAAGATCACACAGTTAGTAAGGTGCTTTATTTTAGGAACATGCTATTATTCTGACCCACATCATATAGAGATCTTACTTTTCCCTGGCTCCAAAAATATTAATGACTTAGATATGCAATGCCTGTAAAACTACCACAATAAGGATTTTACACAAGCAGTTCAAGACAGAATATTTTATCACAAAATGTGAGAAGGTTTTATCTGAATGAGAAGCTTGTTAAAAAATGTAAGCAAGCAGAACAAATCTTTTCACTTTTTTGTGTTGATGGTGTAGTATTGGGAATTATTGGGCAAAAGATAATTTTGTGTGGGAAATAAACCCATAAACTGATGTCAAAAAAAATATTGCTTGAAAAAGCTTCTGTAAATGATGTAAGTAGGTTTTGACACATTATTGGGTTGTAAAATATATTAAATGGTTGACACTAGCATCAAAAAAAGGAAGAAATAGGATAGACTAAAAATGACCTATTTGCACAGAGTAAAAGTTTTGTGAAGCTTTTCTTTGTATGTGCATGTGTTAGTGTATGTCCATATGGAGTCACGATATAAATTTTTTATTGTGGCTGAGAAAGCTTTTGAAAACACTGATATATTTGGTGACAGTATCATATAGTTTATTTTTTCATTTATTATTTCATTTAATAAATTAAAATTAATTTATTTTCTAATTACAGTTGACATAAATATTACATAGTTTCAGGTGTACAACATAGGAATTAGACATTTATATACCATACAAAGTGATCACCCCAATAAGTCTTGACACTGTACATAGTTATTACAATGTTATTGACTATATTCTCTATTCTGTACTTTACAACCCCATGACTACTTTTATAACTGGAAATTTGTACTTTTTAATCCTTTTCTCCTTTTTCCTCATCCTCCCCAATCCCTTCCTATCTGGTAATCGGTTTGTTCTCTTATCTATGAATTTGCTTGTTTTGTTTGTTTATTTTCTTTCTTAGATTACACTTAAAAGTTAAATCATAAGTATTTGCCTTTCTCTGTCTAAGTTATTGCACTTAGCATAATACTCACTAGGTCCATCCAAGCAGCACTATTCATAAGAAAAAAAACAACAAACTGAAAACCCATTTATTAGAGAATAAATAAATAAATACATAAATACATGATTTTTAAGAGGCATAATACTCCACAGTTGAGTATTATGCATCTTAAAAATCAATTATGTACATGCATCAACATGAATGAACCCTTATAATATTGCACTTTAAAAAACAAGTTCAGAATAACTAGAAGTAAATTCGTAGTACGTATATTTATGTATATATTCAAATGTATGTATATTTGCATATATGTATGTGTGTAGATCATAGTTATTACAATGTTATTGACTATATTCTCTATTCTGTACTTTACAACCCCATGACTACTTTTATAACTGGAAATTTGTACTTTTTAATCCTTTTCTCCTTTTTCACTCATCCTCCCAATCCCTTCCTATCTGGTAATCGGTTTGTTCTCTTATCTATGAATTTGCTTGTTTTGTTTGTTTATTTTCTTTCTTAGATTACACTTAAAAGTTAAATCATAAGTATTTGCCTTTCTCTGTCTAAGTTATTGCACTTAGCATAATACTCACTAGGTCCATCCATGCTGTCATAAATGGCAAGATTTCATTCATTTTTATGGCTGAGTTGCTCATCTTGTTGTTTTTTCAGTTCTTGAAATTGTTGATATGATTCATCTCGGATCTCACTGAATTTTTTCAGAAGTGCCATCCTGAATTCTCTATCATTTAAGTTGCATATTTCTATGTCTGTAAGCTTATTTTATGGAGATTCTTCTCTTTCTTTCTGAGCTGCCTTGTCACTTGGTTGTTCATGGCGTTTAATGAACTATTTCTCTGCCTGGGCATTAATGAAAGTGTGTTCTGCTTTTTTTTCTGTTTTTTTCCAGAAAGATTTATTATATAATGGTCTCTAGCCTGTTGCAAATAAGGTGTTTTTCTTTTGGTTTCTAGTAGGTGGTGTCTAAGCCTCTTGGATCCCTGCTTTATATAAAGCTTAAATGTCTTTTTTATTTTCTTGTAGATATTTAATCATGCTCGCTACTCTCAGTTTTAGTCACTTGTCTTTGTCTGATGTATTGCACTTAGCTTAACACCCTCTAGTTCCATCTATGTTGTCATAAATGGCAAGATTTCATTCATTTTTATGGCTGAGTAATATTCCATTGTACATAGGTACCACATCTTCTTTGCCCATTTATCTATTGATGAACACTTAGGTTGCTTCTATATCTAAGCTATAGTAAATAACGCTTTTAACAAATCCTTTTTTATTTTTCAGTTAAAGTTGACATACAATGTTATATTATTTTCAGGTATACTACATAGTAATTAAATATTTATATAACTTACAAAGCGACCATCCCGATAAACCTAGTACCCATCTGACACCATACATAGTTACTACAATACTATTGACTACATTTCCTATGCTGTACTTTACAACTCTGTGACTATTTTGTAACTACCAATGTGTACTTCTTAATCCCTTCCCCCTTTTCACACATCCCTCCAACCCCCCTCCCATCTGGCAACTATCAAAATGTTCTCTGTATCTATGAGTTTGTTTCTGTTTTGTTTGTTCCATTTTTTTTTAATTCCACATGTAAGTGAAATCATATGGTATTTATCTTTCTCTGTCTTTCTCTGTCTGATTTATCACTTTGCATAATACCTTCTAGATCCATGTTGTTGTGGATGGCAAGATTTCATTCTTCCTTATGGCTGAGAATATCATATTGTTTCAAAAACAAAACAGAACGCTTTTGGAGTCAGAAATGTCTAGGTTCCAATATCTGCCCAACCATAATTTTCGTAAAACCTAAATCTGGTCTGCTTGCTTACTTGCTGCTCTTCAATGAGAGCATCTTATACAAAGGGTTAGAGCGTCCTATATTTTCTTTTCATAAGAAAGCCTGTGTCTCTTAATGCTTCCAGAACATCACTGAAACGCATCTCCTGGGGGCTGTGCTCCAAGCCTGCTTCTATGCATGACAGACTGGATCCCACAGACCTTTGCACCTGGTTCTCACATTTCATCCATCACGACATCTCTCTCACTCTCCCTACACCTGGGAGAATCCTAGGACTGTTACAGGACCGAGGCTAACACTTGACTCAGAGTTTGACACATGTTTGGTATAGAAAATGTTTATTTAGAGTCATTTCTTTCCAGATGGTTCATACCCAAGACCTGACTAAACACCCAAACTTTAGGGAGATTCTTGGAAAGGAGAAGACCAGGAGGTCATTTTGTCATGGTGAAATGGAAAACAAACTCTGAAGGAATATGAGCTCCCTTTCTGGCAAGTACCCTCCATTTTCCAGGCTTGCTGCCCATAGATTCTCTCCACCTCTTGCAGGTGTCTCCTTGGGAGTCATTTCATGGCAGAAGTGTGGGTTGAGGATCTGGCTTAATAGCAGAACAGATAGTTTGAGGACAAGGAGGAGACTCAGCTATTTAATAATTCCCCAACCCTCCCATTTGCAGCTAGATTTCTCTTCCCTGGAATTTTAACTTCTACTCCCGGAGCAGAAAACATTTTAGAATACTTTCAAACTCAGAAAAGACACACGTAAATTTTAAAAAATAAAAAATAACCTCTGTAAACATTATAAAAGCAAAGCATAATAATTACAGAGAACATTAGCAATAGGGAGAAACAAAAAATAAAAAAGAAAGAAAAGAAAATATATCTATTATCTCACCCACCTGGAAAACCATGATTTACACTTTGGTATATATTCTTCTTCCAGACATTCTATATGCATATAAGACACAATTTATTTATTTTCCTGTTACGATTATTATCCCTGTCATTTAAACTTCACATAAAGCTATGATCATTCTGTAGGATAATTCCTACAAGTGTCATTACTACATTTTCTGAGTCAAACAGTACACACGTTTTGAAGGTCCTCTCTTTCAAAACCAGTTTTCATACACATTCCTAGTTCTTCCTCTCCCCTCTAACCTTCACACGTAACCTGGATGTACATCAAGACTCAGCACAGTGCTGTCCTGCTGTAGTCTGTAATGCTCCCTTTTGCTGAAGAATTATTTGATAAAAGACAATGTCCGTTCATCCTCTCAAGGGTGACAGACTATGCCACCTCAAAATATGCCACTTTGCTCTAAGGATTATTTCGAGCTGAAGGTAATTGAGGAGAAGCAGAAAAGAGAAAAACCGTCCTCCCCCTATTTACCTAAAAGCAGGACATAAGCTTATAAAAGTGTCTGTTCCTTCTCTCTTTCAGGAAGGACAGAAGTTAATCACCACAGGCAACTCTAGACTTTTATCAGCCCAGAAATGGCACGATAGGAATCTACCATAACAAATCTTGCTAAAACTAGCCCTTAGCTACCATTAGTTTCTCCATATATTTGCATTCCCACAATTTGCTGTCCCTAGAAGCCCAAAGTTCTTTGTGTTTTTTTTTTTTTGTCACTTCTCTAAAAATGTATTGATTTTTTTGTTGTTGTCGTTAAGATGTTACAGAAGTCCAAGTTCTAACTGCTCCTCTGAGTTACTCATCACTGGGTATTCCTAAGTGTACGCACAATGCACGTGTTAATAAATTTCAGTTTGTTTTTCTTTTGTTAATCTGGTTTTCGTTAGTCTGATTTACAGGGTCCCAGCTGGGGAAACTAAGATGGATAGAGGAAAAGATTTTTTAACTCCTCTAGACCTCCAAATGCAAATATTTGTATCCATCTGCTAGATGATTACAATGAGCTCAGGGGACAAGCTTGATAAATCTCAGCTATAAATGCTGTGAACTGAAGTTCATGGGTACAAGTGCTTAGAAGTATAAGGACAACCAGGAAACAAAGAGGAGTTTGATTATTCAGGATCAAACATGACCAGTGGTGAAAGGGAGACAGAGGAACTTGTCTCCTAAGAGATGTCTTTGGGGCAATACTGCAGAAAAAAAAAAAGTTACAAGATAAGAGAGATGACTGATTTGCATATGAATGCTTACCAGATTTCACATGAGAAATCCAGTTCATTAAACTTTGAGGTGTAGCTCAAATTTTACTTCCTTAGTGGATCCTTCGGTATCACTCAGGATGCACAGAGCAGAACCATTAGGAGATACGCACACTTGAAAGAGCAGAACAGTCTTTGCAACACTATTGCCTGGATCGAGATTGTACCCTTTTGCGCACCCATCAGCAATGTGTAAAAGGACTCATCACCCTACAGCTTTCCCAACAGAATATGTCATCATAATTATTAATTTTTGCCACTCTGATAAGTAAGAAATGGTGTTTTTTCTTTTAATTTGAATTTAATTATGAATGAGGTTGAATAGCTTTTCATAAGTGTAAGGAACATTTTATATCTTTCTGGGGGCTATTTTCTGCTTAATGTGTTCTACCTGTTTATCAAGTTTGAGTTCTTTTTTATTTGATGTTTAAGAGTTCTTTACATATTAGCAATATCCTTTATCTGCAATATAAGCTGCAAATATTTTCTTCCACTTTGTAATTTGTCTTTTGACTTTGCTTACAGAGTTGTGTGCCATGCAAATCTTCTAATTTTTAAAAATTTTATCTAGTTGAATTCATGAATTTTTTATTGTGTCTGAATTTTTAGACACATTTAGAAAGCTTTTCCTTACAGGTTTCAAAGGAACCTACCTATATCTTTTTCTAGTACTTTCATGGCTTCATTGTTATAATTGTGTTTCTTATCCAGTTGTTGTTTGTTTGTTCGTTTGGCTGTATTTTTACTTTTTTTTTTGTATAGCATGAGTTAGGGATACAATTTTATCTCTTTCTAAATGGCTTTCCAGTTGTTCCAACACAATTTTGGTTCCAGTGATTGGAGATGCCCTACTTTATCATACATTACATTTCCATGCATATTTGTAATTTCTAGTCTATTCCACTGCTCTAGTGTCTATTCTTGTACTTACAATGGCTTTCCGATGTATTAGACTCTCTGACAGAGATTTCTGCCTCTCCCAGCTCCTGAGTACTTCTCGTTCAGTGTTCCCCTGACTATTCTTATATGCTTATTCTCTCATGTGACTTTTAATACTAACTTATCTCATTTTAAGGTAAAACTTTTTGTATTTTTATGGACGCTTTATGAAATGTTTACTGACTTATGGAAAACTGACATCTTTATAATGCTGAGTCATTTTTTTTTTTTCCCCAAGAACGATGGATGTCTGGCCATTTGTCTAAGTTCCCAAGTCTTTCAGGAATGTTCTAACATTTTTCTCATGTAGATTTTGCAAATTTTGTGTTGTTTATTTCTAAGCATTTTATCTTTTTCATTGCTATTGTAAATGAGATTCACTCTTCCATTATTTTTGTTTATATGAAGGATCTTGATTTTTATATGTCGATTTTATACCTTGCTATTTTCCAATTTTGAAAATTGCATGTTTTAGGATTGATTCTTTAGATCCACTGAGTCTTTAATTTGAGTTATTATTTTTTTCTTTACTAAAAGCTCCCTTTTTCTTCCACATCTGCTTAGCCATTTTTTATAATCTCTTGTTCTTACTTATTCTTAACTCCATCTTATATTTTAAAAAATATTTAAAACACACTTTATTATGTGCTTATTAATATCACTATCTAAAGTCTTCGCAGATCCAAATCTATTGCTCATTTATTTTAGTTCTACTGGCTGTTGTTCATGGTCTCTTATTTTCTTATATGTTTTGTGATTTAAAAATCTTTTTCCCCATATATTCATGTTCCTTGGAACTCTATTCATGGAATTATATGATGTTCACGTTTAATGTGAGTTCCTCCAGAGAGGATCGATTTTGCTTCTGCTAGATATTTAGGGACCAATCAACATGTGACCAATTCAAAATAATTCTTAGCCTGAGGCTTTCTAATTCACAGGAATAGTATGAATTCAGGCCGAAAATCTGCATAAGCACTACCCCAGGGCTACCGTTCCTCAGAAATTTCTTGTACCACCTATTCAGCCAGTTCCAAGATTTAAAAAAAAAATTCTTTGTTGTCTGCTTACAGGAGTGAGTTTATTTCTGGACCTTCCTTTTATTGATGTTATAGCAATTTAGGTCCCCAGCTGTATGTGGGGATCTCTAAGAATTCCCCCTCGGGCATCTCTAACCTTGAGCTTGAGGGGCTGTCAAAATAGATCAGACTCCAGAGGTTGACAGATGCCCTAGGATAAAAGCATGCTTAGTGGCTTGCTCACCTCTGTATTCCTATTTTTATTAATTTTTGGCTTCTAAAGATTTTTTTAAACTTTCTTACTAGCTTAACTATGCATTTTAAAAGGTTTTATTTAAATATGTTATATAGCTTTCTCTCTAAATTAAATTTATTAAGGCAACATTGGTTAATAAATTTATATAGGTTTCAAGTGTACAGTTCAATAATACATTATCTGTATATTGCATTGTATGTTCACCACCCAAAGTCATAGCTTTCTTTTTAATGGAAAAGTTGTTAAGAGTACCCAAGATGTCTGACCTCCACCAGACTTGTATCTAAGGTGATTTTTAAAACATAAAATACATTTAAAATTAACTAAAATTATGATGTAGATATGTATTTATAAACATGGAAAGATGGTGGTGTAATGGTCAGTAAGAAGAGTTTCAAAATTGTAAAACGAAATATAATCCTGACATATTCAGAGATCCTTATATACAGGGAAAATAGTTTTGTTTAACAGTGAACAGTGGCTGTTTCGAGGAGGTTGAATTTGGGGTGATTCTTCTTCTTTTATTTCTTCTTTTATAGTTTTCCATAATGAACATGAATAATTTGGTTAAAAATATTTTTTAAATGTTTTAAAAATCATTTGAATCTGAATTGAAACATTTCAGTATTAAGCAAGAATGATGAATAGTGTTAGTTTTTTTCAAAGCCATTTGAGTATCTTTTACAATTTATCAGCTTTGATTTAATGTTCTCTCTCTCTCTCTCCACCCCCACCCAAACCCATACACATTTTTTCCTTTGCCCTCTGGGCAAAATCACTTGGATATATACTTCTAGCTTCTGTAGAGCTACTGGTTTCTAGAAATGAAAGACTTTCTCCCCAAATGAGGCTGTCAGTAGAAAGGGACCAGATGAGGGTAGTTCTCCTTCAAAGAAGACTTTCAAAAGTTTGAAGGTAGTTTGAGGAATTGAAATGTCTGAGATGATGTTTTCCTTGGAAGCAGAAACTAGAGGCGATAATCCCCCAGATCCGTTCCAGTGATGATTCCATTATTTTGTAAGTGTTCCCTGGCTGGAATGACTTCTCATTTTTTTTACTCCCACTACCTCATTTAACTAACTCCAGATGAAGACTCTTATAGCTTTTGACTCTTCAGAGTCTATCTTGTTAATGGATCTTTTTAGAATTGGTTAGAGAAGTATAAAGACAGAAATTTAGAATGGGAATCAAAAGACTATGAGCTCCGAGGACAGGCTAATACACCGTTTTCTGGGCAAATGTGCGAGAAAATGCCACCCCAACAAGACCAACTGTGCATAAAAGCAGCTGCTATTATATAATGAAAAAGTCTGGGAAAACAAAAAGAATACACTTGAGACTCCAGGAGAATTCCACTTGCATGTATCATAAAATTAGATAAAAAGGAAAGACTGTGTAAGGCCATCCAAGCCCATTCTTTTCTCTCAGCTAGCTCTACAGACTTGGGGAGGACCAACAGTAATTTAAATTATGAAGTTCAAATGTATAAACTATATTCATAATTTTTAAAGGAAACTACTTTCTGAGACATTCTTCAGGTTTACCAGAATTTCAGAGTCTCACTCACAGAAATTTTGCTTCCTCTAGACATGGTTGGGTTTAAGTACTAAATAAAATCACTAAAAGCTCTTATAGTGTTATAAATGAATGTAAGTTGCATCCTAGCAGTAAATCGATCATGCTACATCTACTTATTTCAAAGATCAGGATACGTTTATTTTGATCATTGATTTGAAACCTCTTAGATGAAAATGCATTTTTGTCCTGTACGAAAAGATTTTAAAATCTTTTTTAGTTCTATCGTCACAGGCTGTCATAAATGACTTCATTATCATAAGTGCTGACAGATCAGACTTGGCGAGTTCACGTCCCAGGAGGTTTGGATTGAGCTGAATTTTGTCAGCCTTTCTCCCCCCAGTTTAAGTCTGGGGCCCCACGCAGGATGCCTCCAGGCGAGGAATATATCTAACGCTTTAGGATTCCGGATTCTCCTTTGGGTTTCTAAATGGAAGTGTTTTGTGGTGTTTGAGAAATCTAGAGAATTCATTATTTAGCAAGTTGAACCTCATCCTGAAGCGTTAGTGCTTCCTGGGACTCTGCCTACAGGAAGTCTCTTATTGCATTTCTTCATGCCTCTATTTATCTTTCTCAATGAATGATACTATGTGCTTTTTCTGTAACTGTAGGTTTGTGGTGGAGATCATACAAGATAGTTTATTTCAGGAAACTTTGGAAGAAAAAAATGGATATTGTAAAAATTCTTATTACTCTCAAAAACAAGATTTTCAGATGAGGGAAGCAAATGAAAGAGATAGCTCTGGGTACTTCTGTGATCCTATTGGTGGTTAAATCCAATCAGATCACTCATGTTTAGAATTCCCTTTCTCACACTGCGGACTTTACTCAGTTCTAAAGTCTTGGCCTACAGGCTTTATACTATCTGGACCCAGCCACCTGTCTGAGCTCCTCCCTCAACTGCATCCATCTTTCTCACTTCTCTTATGCATCACGATGCCTCCTTGCAGTTCCTCCATCCTCGAGACTTTGCATTTTTAATTCTCTCTGCCCTTCCTCCAGCTGGTCCTGAGTAAAATGTTCACATGTGCATATATATGTATATATTAGGACCTTGATGTACAAAAAGATGGAACAAAAAAAGTAGAGGATACAGAGAGCATGTGACACAATGAATATCAGCTAACAATGAGACCTTCCTGGGCGCCTGACATTATTCTAAGGGCTTCAGTGGATCGATTAGATTTGATGGGTTAATTCATTTAATATTCATGACGTGCCCATGAGGTAGGTATTCTCACCATTTCTATTTCACACATTAGAAAACAGTAACAAAGAGGTTCAGTACCGTACTGAAGGTTAGCAGTGGTGCCAGAACTCTGTGCAGAATCCATGTTCTCAACTACTATTAAATGGCCTCCCAGGAAGCACCCATCTACCTAGGCAGGTAAGAAAGAGATATAGTAAATATCAACCAGAGCTGACAGCAATAGAAAAGCTCTTTCAAAGTAATATGTACTTTTTTTTTTTTTTTTTTGCAAAAAATAGACAATAATTACTGTAAGAGTTCAAAGGAAGAAAAGGAAAGTTCTGCCTGGATGGAATTGACCAAGAGTCAGAATGGCTTCTTCCTCATAATAGCAATGCCGGAAGCAAGAAATAAGGTGGCAATGCCCTCAAAACTTTGAAGAAAAATTATTTAAAGCTGGAAGTCTATGCACAGCTAAACTAGTAATAAAATTCGAGGGTAAAGACCAGCAAAATTTCAAAAATGTATTTCTCCCTCCCCACACACCTATCTTGGGATACCACTAGAGGATGTTCTTCATGAAAACAGGAGAGTAAAAACTGATCTAGGAAGAGGTGCAAAATTGAAAACAGGATCTCGAGCACAGGAGAGGAATGGAGAGAACCCCCAGAAAAGTAAATGTGCTTCAGGGATAGAGGGCAGCCACCCAACCTGGAGCAGCGGGACTCAAGAGGTAAAGTGTTGAGAGCTGTCATCGCTGTGGCTGCTACTGTCAAACCATCTCTCCAACCAAGAGAAACTCCTGGAGGATGTACTGTACCAAAACAAGAGAATGTACTAAGAAAGAAGACATGATCTTCAGGAAACAGGGAAGCCAACCTTGGACAAAAGCAGAGGGAATTCCAAGTACAGCAGAAAAGCAAAGGCCAAGATGACAACTGAGTAGTGAGTACAAAGGGAAACCTGCCCAGAGAAGGGCTTAAATTTTTTTTTACTTGAGATAAGTGACCTTATGAAAGATTGTACTGACATGTTATTCGAAGTAGCAGTCAGGAAGATTAGCAAAAGCAAAGAGCGAATGAAGCCAATTAAAAAGCAAAGTCATTATTCACTTCGGGAAAATCTAAAAGTAGAATGGGAAACTAATCAGTACATTTTGATGCTTTTAGATGAACAATATTTATGTAGCATGTGAATAGAAATGCTGAATATGAAATTAACCCCCCAAATGGAATCGAACCACAACGAGAAAGTCGAAGAGGAGAAGAGGGGTTGGCAACCTAAAAGAACTACATCCTCTTCCACCATAAGAGAAAATACATGAATGATGTTTCAACTCATTAATGAACACATAGCAATACATGTATTTTATTTAGAAATGCAGAGATTTGAAAATGTCAGAAAAAAAACTGCTAAAAGAGTCAAAAGTGGTTACTTCTGGAGAGGAAGATAATTTTTTAAAACAAGCTCTCAGTATCATCTGAATTTTAAAATTACATATACGAATCACTTTAATAAAATAATCCTTTTAAAATTAAAATCGTCCATGTGAGCTTTGCCAAAATGTCTGGTATCTAAAAGACTCTCAACAATGGTTCCTCTTCTTGTTTATGGTATTATCATTATTGGAAAGAATCTTGGCTTATTTTCAGATGATATTTAATCTAGTAATATTTGCCACTGATTCTTTGGAGCTTTGGACAGTTTTTTCATCCGTAAGGTGAAGGGGTTAGCACACATATATAATCACTTAGGCCTGCTCTGGCTCTGTTTTGTTATGAACAGAACCTTTTATGCAATGCGCGTCCACTGACAGGGCGCTGTCACACACGAAACACTTGGCTCCTTTAACCGGCCTGACTTTGATCTGGACCATGGAGCCAAGAAGATGAGGAAGGTCTTCATCCTCGGTTCAAGAACACCAGAGAGAGGTGCCTGTGAAGAGAAGGGGGAACAGGGTCTTTGGTTAGTGGGGAAAAAAAAAAATCACATTTGGCCCAAATGGGGAGTGCACAGAACTGCAACAGAAGCTCAGGAAAGACAGGAGCCAAAGCTGTTCCGGAGCTATGGGCGAGACTGATGATCAAAAGGTCAAACAGCCAGATGCCACAGGCACAGCCCGGGTGGAAGAGATGCTACGTGCCACACTCAAGCAAGGACCTAAAGACCCTTGGCTGACGTAGGGTGTCTTAGTCTGTTTGGGCTCCTATAAAAAAGTACCACCAACTGGGATTTATTTCTCCTACGTGCCACACTCAAGCAAGGACCTAAAGACCCTCGGCTGACGTAGGGTGTCTTAGTCTGTTGGGCTCCTATAAAAAAATACCACCAACTGGGTGGCTTATAAACAACAGAAATTTATTTCTCATAGTTCTGGAGGCTGGAAACCTGGGCTCAGGGTGCCAGCGCGGTGGGCGAAAGCTTTTTTCCAGGTGCCAAATTTCCAGGTGCCAATAAGGATTTCTAGGGCCTTTTATTTTTTCTATAAGGCACCATGCATAGGGTTCTGATGATCTCAGCACCTCCCAAAGGTCCACCTCCTAATACCACCACCTTTGTGGGGTAGGGTTCCAATATTTTTGCGGGGAGACACACGCATTCAGACCAGAGCATAAAGATTAGCTCTCCAATGGTTGGATCAAAGGGAGATCCTATCTGGATAGTGGTCCTGGCAGGGTATGGTGGAGAGGATGTTCAGGGCTGTGGGGAGTCAGCTATTACTAACCGGTATGAAAGTGTTCGCTATTTAACAACTGGTACGGTTGTACTGGTGTGTTTCTGCTGGATATTAGGTTATGTCTAGGTGGAAGGAGATATTCATTGTTCCTCCAGGCCTCACTGCTAGGGTGAACTGAGGTGATAAAAGTTCAGCAAACACTCTTTTTTTCTGTCCTTGCATCTTGCCACTTTATTCTCACATTTTCCAGAGAGAGTAGCTGCTTGGTCTAGTTTAGAGTTCATGCCCACACTTGGCTAGAGGATAAAAGCGCTCTGAATGACGGCCCCGCTACCACTGTGTCCGATGGCGTGGAGGCAACTTCCTAAAAGAAAGAACTCAGAGCCGAGGCACAGAGTATTTAACAGCTGGTAAGTCAGGGTCATCGATCAATTAGAAGTTACATCAGCCCTTGACTATAGGGGAGGATCCTGAAGGTTCCCTGCTGTGTTGGCGGTTAACCTTTTGTTCCCTGCTGAGCTTGTTGCAAGATCAGGGCAAATACTTTGAGTCCCAAGGGTGGGGGACATGGGAACTGGGGCCAGGGCCATGGTTATTGCTCATAGGTTTTAGCTGGTGCCTGTCTACTGGCTGAGTATGAACCCTCTGTTACCAAAAGAAGGGGGAATGGATGGATGCTGGGCTGTGGAAAAACCGCAGTTGGCTGTTACAGAGGAGTCGGAGTAGAAGTGCGAATAACTAATGATGCTGGAAACTTCGGTTTGCTACAGAGCGTATGAGGAAACGCATGGTGGTATTTAGGTTTTCACAATAACTAAGAGATGAGGAGGGTGCTACTGGAATTTGGTGATGGGGGTCAGGAATGATAAATGTTTTAGTGGCTGGGGCAGTCATGCTGTTCTACCCAAAATGTCAATAGCACCTCTGTTGAGAAACACTGCAGAGATAATTTTCTATAAGTGGCTGCTGAAGACAGTATAGCTATAATGGGCAGAAGGGTGATAGTCCCAGTTTGGCTGCCATTTATTATTTATTATGGATTAGGTCCATAAACATATCTGCCATTTAATCTGCATGACTGTCCCTTGAGCTATAATTACCCCCTACTTATACTTGAGGAGTTAGGCTCAGACAGGCAAAATAAGTTCACCAGAGTGACACAAGCAAGGGAGCAGACCCCGTTCGATTCAAGTTCGAGTTCAAAGTCTTCTTGAAAGGTTTCAAGGGACCGAGAGGACAGGAACGACAGGGTGTGTGCGTGGAGGACTTCCAGAGACATGAGATCACCGTCATGTCATGAACTCAGGATGAGACTCTAGGAAGAGTTGTTGAGTTCTGGAATCAATTGCCATGAGAAGCTGGAATTTTGGGAGATCTTTGGAAAAGCCCCAGATGTAATTTTTTCTAGCTTGAGGGGGGAGACCATGAGTGGGATCTTCCAGTCTTGTTTTGATAATTCAGTTTTCAATACTCTACTAGACTCCAAGGGCTGACCTAAATAAATGTTGAATAAACATTCCCTTGAAAGGGCTGGAAATTCACATACAATGGCAACTTAATGGAAAACTGATTGAAACCAGCCATTCAGATCCAACATTAACTGAAGTTTATCGACATTGAAAGTGAAATGCAAGAAGTCAAAAGTTAAAGAGAGAAAGGAAGGATGAGTTCGAATTTAAAGAAAAAATTTTTATAGCATTACAAGATCAATATACATTATGCTTTAAGATTTTTGTTGAACAAATATGCTTCTTTATTTGCTGTATATAGACATATTTCACATTAAAAAATCATCTGATTCCTCATTTCCAATTCTGTATAATTCCATCATCAATACCTTTTCTCCCCTTTGGCCTAAAACTTTGTGCTAACATGCCACTACCTCCCCCAAGGGAATTAGGTGAAAAGCTAAGTTTAGACTAGTCATTAACATTTTGGTAGAAATGAAGGACGTCAGAACAGATTTTATTAGTGAGAGGAAGAACAGAGTATGAGGGTAGTGGGCACTTGCATGGGGAGCAGAGAAATGGAGATCCAACCCAAGTGGTAGTTGTCTCCAGGAATAAAACGGCATTTCAGGAATTCTGGTCCCTGTGGATCAATCTAGGGTGGATGGGGACTTTCCAGTTCCCGCCCTATCCCAACTCCCCAGCATAGACACCAGGTGGCGCTCGCATCCTTGCAGAACCGCCTCTGGAGCCCTTGGGCTTAGAGCCTGTCTCCAAAAAAGCTGCACGGGCTGCCGGACCCCTGAGAATTGCATTCAGTGAAGCGCAGAAGCAAAACGGCGCCTTGCTGGGACCCTGCCCCGCGGCCGAGCCGAGGCCAACTTGGGAAGGGACCGGTGGACCCTTTCTACTCTAAGCGCAGGACCAGCGGGGAAGTTCAGAGCATGGGCAAGAGAATGCAAGCACCACGCAAATCCCGGGAAAGCAGAGTAGGTGACTAACAACGGTAGGGACGGTTATGTCGGAAGCCTCTCCCCGCCGCGCCCCTCCCACCTCCCCGGAAAGGTTTCAAACGCCACAGCCTCTCTTTCTGGATTCTCAGCTGGGCCTGATGGAAGCAGGTTCAGGAACCTTTTAAGAGTACCACTTGCCTTTCTCTTCTCCCCATCATCACCCTTTAACGTGGCGAAATACTCTCTTTTCAATTTTCCAAGGTAGGGAAGTATTTTCTCACAAAAACGAATTCTTGCTAAATTCTCAGTTTCTATACTTCCCTCCTCAACATTTGGGTTCACATAACAAGCTGGACTGTAAAGAACGCCGCGGGGGATGGGGGGAGAGGTTGTTTGCATGATTCAAAAATGGGTAACCATGATGAATTTCTAAGAGGGCTCACAGGGGTTCAGGGCCAGTCGCCAGAGACCGAGCGCGGGGCTCTGGCCCGCCCCCTGTGCTTCACACCGCAGGGTAGAGCCTCTAGGAGGGCGACCTGCATGGATCAGAACCAGCAGGCTGTTTGACACATGCTGAGTCTCTGGCCTCAGCCTAAACCTGTTGAATCAGCATCTCTGCGAGTGGGGATCTGCAGGTTGAAAAGTCCAGCCACAGGAAACTGCCAATATTCTTTCTTTTAAATCTACGAAACTGTCAATTTCAGCACCCCGAGGTCGTTACCTCGCACGCTAAAGTTTCAACATCACTGCTCTGGCGTTGTATAGCCCTTGTTCAGAATTGTTCGGAAAGGAAGGGCGAGGAGCGGAGGAAGGGTCCCCCTTAACAGTGGGTACGGGCCCCCGAGCGCAGGGTCCTCAACACGGGAAAGCGAGGCTGGACTTTGGGAATGAGGAAGTGGGCGCACAACACCTGCGTACCGAGGGGCTCCTGGCCTTCGGAAGCGGCCGCAGGGCCCGGGTTAGCAGCCCCACACTAGCCTAGGTCGGAGTGGAGGAGCAAAAGCGGCTCTTTCCCAGCGCAAGACACTCAGCTGCGCACCTGGGGCGGACTCCAGGTCTGCGGGAGCACGAACGCGACGCGGGGCGGGCTACTCAGAACATCTTCCGTGGGGCGGGGGTGGAGGGAGGAGGAGGAGATAAAGTGGGGGACTAAGGCCTGCCTCCCACCTCCCCAACCTCCGCCCCCGCGGCCACCTTCCGCTCTATAATTGGCCGCTGACTGGCCTTCCTGGTCTCCTATCTGATCCTAGGCGCCCAGCAGGAGGGAAGCGCTCGGGAGGAGAAGGCAGCCCCAGGCAGCGGGGAGTGGGAGCGGGAGAGCGGGAGGGAGAGGGAGAGGGAGAGGGAGAGGAGTGGAGAGAGAGAGAGGCTAATTAAAGGGGCGCAAGGGGGTAAGCAAGCAAGAGCCGTGGGCCGTCAAGAACCAACTCGCGGCGGAACTTGGATCTTCCCTAGGCACCTAGAGGTCCCCAACCTGGGCTGGAACCTTGCGCTGCACAGGTCAGTCCCAATCTTTCTCTGCCCTTCTTTGGGTCGGCCGGGAAAAGTTTATTCGTGAGGAAGGAAAAGTGAAAAGGGAGAGCCACCTGCAGACTCAATGCAATTCCTTGGCCCTTCTCCACGCGCGCGCCCTGGATGGTCCGGGGACCTCTGGGGTGGGATGGGACGGTGCACCCTGATGCCTCCTCGCAGGGGTCACTGCGCGGGGAGATTGGAGGCGCTGCGTGATACGAATGCAAGACCGTGATGATGCCTTGTGTTGCTCTCGAGAGCTTTTCCCTGGACTTGGGTGCCGTGAGCGCGCGCAAGGAGGAAGCGGGTCTGGCGGCGAGACCGTGGTGATACCAGCATTTCCAAGTAGAAGGGGCTTAGCTTAGTAAAGGTGGCGATCTGGTGAGAAAGAGGCTTAGGAATTTGTCTTGGAGGGCTGTATCTAAAAAGAAAGCACGCTGTTTTTATATACATTGTATTTGGAGTCTCTCTCTCGAGAGCAGTGATGGAGATCATGGGGGACAACTCACCCAGCCACTCCTTGGTACTGCCACAGATTAGCGCAGGGGACCAGGCGCTAGACGCAAAGAGGACAGCCAGGCAGAGCGCATTGCTGGAAGATGTTGGCGGGAGATAGGCTTCGACGTCTCTGCGCCAAGAAACCCTGATGCTTCGCGCGTTTTGCTTTAGGTTTCTGGACCCAGTAGGTTGCGGCTTTAAGATGCACCACTAGGCTGTGGTATTGGAGGGTCCTCTCCGCCTTGCCTCTTCCACCCCTCACCTTCCCCCATTTTGTGCCCCTGGACCTCTCCCTGTCTCAAGCCTCCTAGTACGCAGCGTCCGGGGGAGGATGCATCTGGTGGAGCCGAGCTTTGGCGTGCAGTACGCACAGGCAAGACAGGTTAGGACCAGGCCAAGAGGAGCCCGCGTGGGGTCACTGGAGGGGCCTCAGTCCTGGGTGAGGTTCTGGAAGCCGCCTGCAAGTCCAGACCACAGGCACTCCGATTTCTGAGTAGGATTCTTGGGTCCTCTGTGGGAAACACGCCCTCTGCCGCGCGAGCTCAGGATTGACCAGGCATCGCCCCATTTTAGGTGCGGGCTTTGGCTTTGTCCTTAAGGAAAAGCCCCCAAATGGAACTTGTGTACATTTCTCACAGGGGTCTAGATTTCCTTCTGAGAGCCCCATTCCCTTTGGAAATTTTGGACTCCCTTCTGGAAGTTTCTGAGAGTCCGCTGCTGGGAGCAGCTGGAGGAGATGGGAGGGGGCAGGAACAATGAAATATGGGAATAAGACTTTAATGGTTCTGTGGGGAGCAGAAATGAAAACCAGTTTTCTTGAAGCTCCTCTGTTAAAGGCTCTGGGGTTCTTCACCTACAGCGGACCAAGGGGCGGGGCACGTCCTCGTTGCGTGACAAAGAGGCTCTACTCAAATCCAATAAACTGGCTTAAGCTGGGTGTCATGAGCAGAACTGGTGTTCTATTTCTGACAAGGTGGCCCCGTTCCGCGCACTGAGACTCGCTGGTAAATTTAGAATGAGCGAATGAATTAGTGAATGAATGAATGAATGGATAGCAGTTGGATTTTTGGCTGTTCTGAAAAAGCACCTTGGATGGGTTTCCTTTAATATGGCCCCAATAGTCTGGTTACTGTAAGACAGACTTCAGCATAGTATTTTTTTAAAAATAGCTTTATTGTGATATAATTCGTATACCATGCAAGTGTCTAGTCCTGTGGTTTTTAGCATATTCGCAGAGTTGTGCAACCATCACCACAATTTTAGAACATTTTTATCACTCCAGAAAGACATTCCATACCTGTTAGCAGTAACTCCCTGTTTCTTCCCAACCTGCTCTCCCCCACCCCATTCAGCCCCTGGCAACCAACTGATCTATTTTCTGTTGACATTTCACATAAAGGAAGCATACAATATGTGTGTGGTCCCTGGTGACAGGCTTCTTTCAGCTAGCAGAGTGTTCTCAAGGTTTATCCCTGATATACCAAGATACTCTCTCACTAAACACTAAGCATCTCTTCTGCCAGGGGAGCCCTGAGCCTGGATAGACCTGAACCTCCACTGCAGCCCTGACCTCCTGTGGGTCCCTTTGAAAGGACAGGAGCTGCACTGGTGAGGCCTCTCAGTAATTCCCTGGATAGGATTACTTGGAACCCACTGGAATTCCTGAAGCAGTTTTGGGTGGGTCCCAAGCTTCAGGATTGATGGGAGGAGCCCTTTGGCCTTATCCTGCTGCTATCCGTCCAGCCAAGGATTTCAGAGAACTTTTGGGGCCTTCTCTGCATGTCTTGTTTTCAGAGTCAGCCAGGGCTGGCCTTAAGAGTGGGCTGAGCAAACAGCTATGGTTTGAGGGGCAGCCCCAGCCCACCAAAAAGGCCCTTTTGGGGGTGTGTTCCTTTTGGCTCTTTCTTGTATCACTTGGTAAAACACAAGCGCACGCGCGCACACACACACACACACACAAAGTAAACACAAAACCTGTTTTCAGTGGCCAGTCTCTGCAGCTAGTGACTCTGGATGCAGTTTACTGTCATTTTAATCCAAACACAGCCAAAAGACTGCTGTTTCCTGGCCCTTGGAGTGTAACCTAAGATTCCTTTAAAGGACAAGGTCCTTCCTGAATTGCTGCAGGCCGAGATGGTGTTGTTTGAGCACCACTGAGCCAACAAATTATCTGGGACTCTGACAGTTTGTATAGAACAAAGTCCTTGGTAAATATACCAGATGATCCCTTGGGGACCAGAGAGACCAGCCTGGTGGGGGGAGGGGGTAAAAGGAAAGGGACAAAAACAAACTTCCTCCTTTAGTGCTGGATGTCAGGAAAACAATCTGCTCTTGCTCCTTCTATAACTAAATAAAAGTAGCAGAGATCCACTTTCTCTTCTATATAAAATAAGCCTTGAGTGAAGATGAAACCACGCCCCCGTTCTGGTGGGGTCATGGGTGTGTGTGTGGGGGGGGTGGAAGTGCTGGCATTTTCTTTCTTTCTTTTTTTTTGAGTACCCACTGAGTACCTACCCTTTTCTCTTCCAGAAACACACTTAAGGCTTTCAATGTGGCAATAAGATCACTGAACTTTAGGGATATAAACGACCTTGCCTAGGGTCACAAAATCAGCCAGTAACAGACAATTAAGAAAAGTCTATGTGGTATTTGAACTCAGATCCCATTGGACACGGTCTCCATCAGCTTCTTTGAGTGGGGCGGGGGGAGGCATGTGTGGTCAGAAGTGGATGACATCCATTGAGGACACACAATCTAGTAGAAGAAACAGTGATGGAAGCCTGGAAAGCAGACAGATATATGTGAAATCTGAGCCTGCTCCTTCTGTGCCCCATGTCCCTTAACCTTTCGAGCTTTTGTTTTCTCATCCAGAAAAGAGGGAAAACAATAGCCACCCTATAGGGTTGTTTTAAGATCTAAGATGATATAGTACAAAGCCTGGAAGACAAAAATGGTTACTTTTATGCTTCTTTTTCCTTCTTCTTTTCACTTGTTCCCCGCTTCTTCTTCCCACTTTTTCCTTCTCTTTCTTTGCTCCATTTTTTTGAGGGGATTGTGACTTGATAGGCTATGGGAAGTTCTGAGAGCTGAGTGTTTATTTAAGTCAGACTTAGTCAAAAGCAATCCCTTATTTCTTTGACGGAGGATCTTTGTCAGTTCTTCAAAGAAGAAAGAGAGAGAGAGAAAGCCAGGTGATGGAACATTCCTAGTCAAGGAGCTGTCACTCCAATTCGCCATACTTTTGGAATGGCTTAGCCTTCTATTGCGTAGAATTTACAGCACCTAGTTTAAGACTGAACAGCTACATTTCTGAGGCTGATTTGCTGTCAGATCCTTTGCATTTGAGTTAATTCACAGGGCTGCTTTTAACCTACATAGGGTCTTTCTGTAGACCTGCGCCACTGGGAGAAGAAAACAGCACAGGGCTGCTTTTAACCTACATAGGGTCTTTCTGTGAATGACCTGTGCCACTGGGAGAAGAAAACAGCACCTTTTCCTCTGGATAACACAGCTTCGTATACAACTTTGAGAGCATAATGTCTGCTAATTTCAAGCATCACTCACCCTAGGCCAAGTGCAAATTGTGCAGTGCATCATCTATGAACTATGCACATAGTTCATTCAATCATTGATCATTAACTCCATCAGTATTTATTGATTGCCTGTTATGCATGTTGAACCTTTTCGATTATTGGTT
This sequence comes from Pteropus alecto, assembly GCF_000325575.1. NCBI lineage: Eukaryota > Metazoa > Chordata > Mammalia > Chiroptera > Pteropodidae > Pteropus > Pteropus alecto. The sequence continues at coordinate 6,918,909 of NW_006439568.1, read as the reverse complement.
AAACTGTCCATCTCAATGCCTGTAGTACACAAGACATAGAAGGTAAAGATAGTTACTGAGGCCATGAATTTAGCTGGACAGTTGCAATGGGATAAGAGGTAGATACCATCTATTGGAGGTCTGGTTGGTGAGGGATCTAGGCCAGTGCTACTCAGATTGCAGTCTGCTGGTTGGTTCCAGCCACAAACTGTTAATTCTTCCAATGAGATAAAATTGCACCAGGATGTAAATCAAATATATTACTAAGCACACTGCTAGTTCAGCTGATATTTTTTTAAATATATATATTTGCAATATATATATTGCAAAGCTTTCTTGATAAAGGAAGCCAGAAAACGCACTAGTTTACATTTTTGCATAAGCTCCTTATCTCACTGTGGACCAGTGACAAAATAGTTCACAGACTAGCTATTTTGAGGCAACATTGGCCCATATCTGCCCTAGAAGTTGATCTTGGATCCTTTCTATCTTATGCTATTTCCTTTTCTCTCTGTCTTTCCTTCGTTTTTGTTTGTTTCCTCTGCCTTTTCATCCTCATCTTTATAATTTTCCCTTTTCTCTCCCTTCCTTATTACTATTTTATTATTTTTTTTCCTTTTTGATGTTTTGACTTTGTTTTTTTTTGTTTTTTGTTTTTTGTTTTATTGTATTTTAAAAAGCAAACTGAGAGGAGCCCAAATACACAAGGTAAGAAATGAGAATAGAAAACAATCACATGACTAGAGGAAATTTAAATAATTGGATAGTAGTTAAAGTAATTAATTGTATGTCTAATTTATTAATTGTAATAAATTAGAAAACAGATAAAATGGATTATTTTTAAACAAAATACAAATAGCTAAAATTGACCCTAGATTATACAAAAATTGCAAATAAAGCAATAGACATAAAATTTTAGAAAATTCGTTAACCTCCTTGGTTTTGCAATTGAATGCTAACAAAATAATTTTTAAAAATCAGTAATACCAATGGTATAATTGTTCTACAGCAGCATATATGGAAAAAAAGAGAGCTTCAAATTATTTTTATAAAATCAGAAAAATAATAATGATATAAAAACTTGACAGCATAAAATAAGAAAGCCATAGACTAATTTCACTTATTAATATACTGTGCTTATTAATATGAATAGCATATTCACAGAGAGAGCCCAATAACACATCACTAGAATAAAATATCTCTCTGTTGTCATTACAGTTGCTTTATGGTAAGGCTTGCTACCAGGAATCGTCAGTCATCTGACTTTATTTTCTTTTTAAAGATTGTTCTAAGTCCTTTGCTTTTTTATGCAATTTTTAGAATCTATTAATTTCTACAAACAATGACTTGTTGAGATTTTGATTAAGATTGCTTTGAACCTACATACTAATTTCAGGACCTCCACACAATGTTGAGTTTTTCTATCCATGAACATGGTATACTGCTCTGTTTATTTAGGTCTTCTTTAATTTCTTTCAGGAATATAGTTTTGTATTTTTTTGTAGTTTTTACAGGAGAGTGTAGAGAACTTCCAGATCTTACTAATTTCCAAGTATTTTACCAGAATGCAGAGGACTTGAATGTCTTACTAATTTCTAAGCATTTTGTGTTTTTTTTTTTGATGTTACTGTAAATGGAATTAAAAATATATTTTCATTTCCATTTGTTTGCTGCTATAAGAATATGATTGATTTTTGCCTATTGATCCAAGTCTTGTAGCCCTCCTAAATTTACTTATTAGTTCAAGTAGGTTTTGTTTCTTTGGTAGGTTCTTTGGGATTTTATCTATTTACAATTATTTTATTGTAAATAAAGACAATTTTACTTCTTCCTTCTTATTCTTTCTACCTTATATTTCTTTCTCTTACATTATTGCACTGGCTAGAACCTCTAGTACACTGTTAAGTGAAATGGTAAGTTGTTACAATGTTGACATTCTTGTCCTATACTTGATCTTAGAAAAGGAGTGTTCAATATTTTACAATTAAATGTGATATTAGTTGTGGGTTTTTCATAGATGCTCTTTATCTGATTGATGAATTTCCCTTCTATTCCTAGTTGCTCAATTTCTTTTTAATCATGAATGAGTAGTGAATTTTCTCACATGCTTTCTCTGCTTCTGTTGAGATGATATATCAATCAATCAACTGTATATTTTAGTCTGTTAACATGCTGAATGATCTTAATTTTAGAATATTAAACCAATCTTATATTCTAGAATAAACCTCACTTGGTAATGATTATTATTATTTTTATATATTACCAAATGTCATTTGATAATATTTTGTAAAGGATTTTGTATCTATGTATGTGAGAGATATTGTTCTGTAAATTTTATTTTTGTAATGATGACTAGATTTCATAAAATATTATGCTAGCTCACCTCTGTTTTCTAAAAGGATTTGTGTGGGATTTTTCAATTTTGTTAATATTTCAAAGAAGCGTGTTTTGACTGTTAGTTTTCATTAATATTAGTTTTATATTTCGTTTTTATTAGTCCTTTCTTCAACTTAATTTAGATTTAATTTGCTCTTTGGCTTCTTTAGGTGGAAAATTATATCATCGATTTTATTTTAATTAATTAATTAATTAATTAATTTTAGAGAATAACTTTTAATTATTCCTTCCCATGATTCATATATAAAAATTTTAAAATGCCTATTTTATTTTATTTTTTTAAATATGATTAACATCTCACTCATGAATATAAAAATGCTACAGGAAATACAATTTCCCCATTCAAACTATATTTAAGCCTCTTGGTTAATAACAATAATGGTACTATTAGGTGAACATAACCTATGTGCTAGACATTGTGCTAGGAACTTATTTTATATAAATTTACTTTATGTGAATCATCTCATCTGATCCTTCTAACATGGTAGAGATACAATTTTTAGCCCCAATTTAGAGATAAGTCACCCAATATAGAGAAGTCAATTTGTTTAAGACCAGGAAGTGAAAAGAATGTGCTACCATGATCAACATTTATTATAATAATGTAAGATAATTTAATATTGGGAAGCCTATAAAGAAGATACATCACATCTGAGGGTCACATGGGAAAAGCGGTATAATCATGTTAATGTGAACTGAGAAGGCATTTGAGATGATTCAATACTCATTTCTTTTTCTAGACTCTTCCAAATCCAGGAAATAAAAGATTCTTTCTTAACCAGGTAAAGTATTTATCTCAAATCAATAGCAAAATATTATGCTTAATTTAAAACCTTAGAGATAATCCTATTAAAATAAGAGGTCAAAAGATTTCTGCTATTGGTATTAGTATTTTACATTGTTCCAGAAGCTATGATTAATGCAATAATACAGGAAATAGAAATAAGAGCAACAATACAGGAACGGCAAGGACACATTTCCCATCATCTACATATAATATGATTGTCTACCAGAAAATTCCAGAAAATCCATTTAAAAAATATCAGAACTATGAAGAGTACAGTTAAGTGGTTGACTACATCAGTTGCTTTTCTATATTCCAACAGTAATCAGATAGAAAATCTAGTAGGAAAAATTCCCATTCTAAAAGCAACAATAGATATGTAGGACCTAGAAAAGACCTTATGTGAAGTAGTATAACTTAGATAATGAAAGCCATAAATCTTGAAAATAAATAACTGAAATAATTGTTCCTGGATAGGATGAAAATATTACAAAGATATTGTGGTGGCTAATTTTTTTTGTGTCATCTTGACGGGGCGATGGAGTAGCCAGATATTTGGTCAAACAGTATTCTGGATGTTTTTATGAGGGTGTTTTTAGTTATTTAATTAATTTATTTTGGATTTTTTGTTTATTTATTTTCATTATGGTGACATTGGTTAATGAAATCCAGTAAGTTTCAGGTGTATAATTCAACAGTAAGGCATATATATTGCATTGTGTAGATCGTTGATTTTAAATCTTTCTTCTTTTTTATGTAAACATTTTAATCTATAAATTTCTCTCAATATTTTAGCTGCATCCAGAAATTTTTACATAGTCTTTTTATTTTTATTTCCTTCCAAATAGCTTCAAAATTTCCATTGCAATATCTTCTTCGACCCATGGATTAATTAGAAACATGTTGTTTAATTTTCAAATATTTTTAGTTTGTAAAGACATTTTATTTTTGATTTCTAATTTAATTCTGTTGTAAGAAAGCATGCTTTGTAAGCTTTAACTCTTTTGAAATTTATTGAGTCTCATTTTATGGCCCAGAATATGGCCTGTTTTGTACAACTTCTCACCAAAAAAACTGTACACTCAAAAAAAAGTACATTCTCTAGTTATTGGATGTATTGTTCAATAAGTGTCAATTAGTTGATAGAATTATTCACATCTTCTATGTCCTTACTGATATTTTATTAAGTTGTTTAATCACTTCCCGAGAGGTGAATCAACATGTCTAACTGCTTATTTCTTTCTTTAGTTCCATCAATTTTTGCTTTCTGTATTTTGAAACTGTTAATAAGTGCATAAATATTTGTGATTGTTTTCTCGATTAATGATGCTTTATTCTGAAATGTCCAGTATTTAAGGGGAGTTTTTCTGCAAATTTTGTGGCTCACTCTTTTCTGACATATCCCTTCTCAGTTTCCATTCCCTGGCATTCTTTGAACTTTTCTGCTCTTCTACACTTTATGCTGACAAGACTGTGGCTTTCTAATTGCTTTCTGGTCACAGTACCATGCACATTGGGGAGTTCACTTAGGGTTTAAAAGGCTAATCACCAAGCTAATAGTAACAAAACTAGGTCGTTATTCCTTAGAGTTATTTTATACTATGTCATGATGCTAACAGAAAAAAGTAATAACTACTAACTTCTTCCAGGGCTTATTTTTAAGTAGATCACATTAATTAATCCAAAAACCCTTTTGGTTATTCTAGATGTGAGGAAGATGGTATTTGCACTAGAGAGATTAAGGATTGCTAAACAATGTCAACACCTGGGTTAATACATTAGCCCTGTTTTTAGTCTTTACTTTCTTATCTACAAATCTTTATGACCTAGATAATCAATTGACTATAAAGTTCTTGTTCTATAAAGTGGATATTGAAGTTTTAACAACGTAGAGTTGGGGAAGGCATCTTAGAGGTCATTTTGTCTAGTTTCCCTGCCGCAAATTCAGGAATCTTTTCTATAACATCTCTTATATGGGTAAAACTTAGCCTGCTTGTGCCTCAGAACTTCTAAGGAGTAAAAGAGAAGAACCTGTTTTCAGTGTTAGAGAATTTTTTTTTTTTATCCAAACCCACATCTCTGGGATCAGTTCATTGATTCAAGTTCTATTTGCAGAAGCTGCATGAAACAATCTTGTTTTATCTTCCACATGAAAGCTCTTCAAATATTCGAAGACCTCCATTATGCGCCTCCATTTCCTATTTTTGCTAAGCTTAATGAAAACTTGCTTAAACATTCTCATTTCTTTAAAATCTTTGCATGAACTTGTCAACTAGAACAGCTAAATCTTTTTCTAAGTCTGTGAACTGCTTCAAGTCAAACTTCCACATCTCCATCCAGTTGATTATTTTGAACCAATATAGAGCTGTCATCTGGAAAAATGATAAAAATAGATAGGAATGTATTTAGAAAAGTTAAAGCTGTTTATTCGTGCAAATATTGTGCCACTGTCATTATCTGGAGCTTTAGTTTTTGCCTAACTCTTTATGCCAGATTGGTCCCATATGATGGGGGAGATGATGTGACTTCTTGATTTTCCTTCTTCTTTTAGTGTCTACCCAGCTAGCAAATTCATTGATTATTATCATTCTCCTTTCCTTTGCATTCTTTTAACTTGTTGCTAACAGGCTATTAGAACTTTTTGAGAGCTGCCTGTGTTTCAAGTACATTGTTTACATGATCACAATCATTCTATAAGGTAGAAATTCATTTGCACATTTTATTGATAAAGATATCAAGTCATAGAGTGGTTAAACCAGTTAGTTAAGGACCTCTAGCAATTTATTGGTAGCACTGTCTTCCTAACTCCCAGTTTTCTATTTATACCACCACTTTGTTAGCTAGCTCTTTGTTCCATTTTATACTTAGTTCATTTAGCTTTGCAATATATTTGCTTGCGTTCTTCCTTTTCAATACAATTGTAAGTAAGCTGACTATGAACAGGGATCATATAGTATGAACTTTAGTATCATCCTTAGTACCAGGTAGAGAGCTTTGGTTATATAGTAAGACATTCAATAAGTGATTGTTGGAATAAAAATTGCAATACTATTTATAATCTCTCTCAGGGCCTGGTAGGCCAGATAGCTAGCTACAATTTTGTTTAAGTGTATGGGTTTTTTGTAAGTTGGCACTGATTGAATAGAAAGTTATCCAAGGTTTAAGTGTATGAACGTGTGTGAGTGTATGTGTGTGTTTGTGTGCACATGTGTATGTATGAAAGGTTTACGGAAACTTTAGAATAAATATTTTAAGGAATTTTGATAAAATGAGTGGGACTCAGAGCCTTTGCTCCCAATTAAACTCAACTGTACAAGTGAGATTAAGTAGAACAAACATATGAAGTAGAGGAAGAGCGAATTCACCCTAACAAGAATAATTTTAAGTTACTGATTACAGAATTGTGACAGTGTTTTGAGAAAATTTGTACTAAACATGATCAACTTTACCCAAATTGGTTTATACCTTCTGAACTCAGAGATATGTAGCTATTTCTTTAATGAAATTTTAAACAAAAATAAAAACAAACAAAAAAATATTAAGGCAGAGTTATTTTGTGCAGGCTTTTGGGCAAAGTTTCAACAAATTATACTTTGACATTTTGGTAAATGTTAAGCTATGTCATGGCACTTTAATAGGAATTGGGATTTCTCTTGCCCCTATTTCACTGTCCAAAAATTTGGAGAGTTGGCAGAAAACCTTGGGAAAACTAAAATTCCACTTCTCCCAATGTGGCTTTACTCATCCTAATTTAAAATAAACAACAAAAAAAGGAAGAATTTAAAGATAAACTATGGCTATAATAAATAATACTCAATTTTCAAAAATAATTGCCAACATTTGGGTAGTATTTATTTACTTACTAACTTATTTAAATTATATGAAATGCAGATTAACTTCCACTGTGGCGTGTTAAGTATTGCTTTAAAACACCTGGACACAGGAATTGTAGTGCTTGCATGAGAACAGAGAAAGCCTATTGGATTGTGGCTTGTCAAAAGATTTTTTCTCCTATATTAACATGATATCTGATAAAAGTCCTTTAATCTTAAAATTCATGAGAAAAAGACAAAAAGACAAATGCCTGTTTCCTTACCGCTCCTTCTCTTTGACTTGTTCTGGTTGGAACCTGTGGTTATAACACTTGGGGAATGGAATCTTAGAAATATATATATATTCTTTGAGTTGAAGCAATTCTGCTGCTGTAGTTTTCTTTGAGTGTCCTGGATAGCTTTCTGGGTGACAGGCAGATTTATTGATGTCTTGGTTGTGATAAGGCTGCAACCTGCCCCCTAATCTTTTCAAATCTCCTGTATTCTTGCCTTCTGTTTACTTAAAGATTACTCACACCCCTTTAGATAGTCCATCAAATCTCCTTTTACTTGTCTCTGTAGGATTAGGGTTCTATAGATGTCCTAGAGCCTTTTCTCCTGTATTTCGTCAAAATTAACTCATCATTTTTCTCATTTCTTCTATGCTCTGATTAATGGATGGTTTACTAATCTATAATAAATTAATTAGGCTAAAATGCCTACATATCACTTAATATATATAATTATATAATATATTATAATAAAATATAATGTATAATTATGATATACGTATACACACAATATATATATCACTTAATGCGCTGTCGATTACATTAGGAATTTTAAGGAGCTCCCAATATTTGTCTTAATCCAAGGAAATATTCTTTAATAATTAGCATTGTGGAGTTATAGTAGGCTGGTAGGGGAAGATATTTTTTGGACCCTTAAGCACAAATGAGTATATTTTAAAATTTTATTATAGGATCTTAGCTTGATTATTTACATGATTTTCAAAGCATTTGCATCTGCTTTTTAAATTTTTAAAAATTTTTAATTCTTTAAAATTTTTTTTAAAGTCTACAGCACCTGGTATTTTTAGGTGGTCTCCCATCCAAGTACTAACCAGGCCTGAGCCTGCTTATCTTCCAAGATTGGATGAGATCGGGCATGTTCAGGGTGGCATGTCCATAGACTAACTCTTTTAATTTTTATTTTTCAATTAGAGTTGACATTCGATATTATTTTATATTAGTTTCAGGTGTACAGCATAGTGGAAATTGGAAACACAAAAGAGTGATTGCTTGAAAGACATACAAATATTTTTATTCCTCTGGGTACACTATATTACTCTAGAATAAAACCAGAATATCAGAAGTTTAAGTGCATGAGTCATATTGCTTTGAAGGTTCATAGAATTATGCTTTGCTACACTCACTGAAATAATTCTTGGGTTAAGAAGTAAATTAATGCTTGTATGATGCTGCCAAAGCATATTCTGAAGAAAATTAATAGCGTCAAATAAAGAATAATGCCACATTAATTCAAGATTCAACAAAAAATGTCAAAAAGAGCAACTAAAAAAAAAATAGCAGAAAAGAAAAAGAAAGCAATTATTAGTGATAAGTGCAGAAATAAATCAGGAATAAAAAAATAATATTGGCAAGTAAAAAAAAAACTTATCCTCAAAAAAATGCATTCTGGACAAATATATAGCTTATCTATTCTGGAGAGAAAAGAGAAGTCAGAAACATCAATTTAATAGTAATAATGAAGCTAGAATCAGAAAAGAAATATTCTAAGTTGAGAAATCATGTAACTCTGCTAATAAATTTGAAAATTAAGATAAAAAATAACTTTATGGGAAAATAGCCAAGCTAGAACCAAGAAGTAGAAAACATAATTAAGTGTATAAACAAGATAAAATTTTAATAAGTTGTGCGGGATTAGCTTTAAAAAGGGAAATATGTCATACTGTATACATATTCAGAATTTACCGTACACTTTAAGTATGTGCAGTTTGTTATATGTCGATTATATCTCAGTATAATTGTAAAAAAGGAGAAATATGCCCATGTTTTTCTCACTCCAATTACTCATAGGCCTTCTTAGAACAGGTCATTCTCATGCTATTTAAACTATTACATAAACAATGAAAATATGGAAAGCTTTCTAACGTATTTTTTGAAGCTAGAAGAATCTTGACACCAAAACCTTTGAAGAAAGCTATTAGTTAATTTTGATTATTAATATAGTGCAAAAATGATCTATACACAGTCAACATTATATAAAAACAATATTATATGGAGACAACAAAAATAAGTGAGCTTGGGAGGAGGGTCCACCAAGTGATCTTTAGACTCTGAGAAATACTGATTTGCAAATGTTAAAGGAATTCTTTGGTAACCCAGTGCATCAATGAGTTGTACAGATTCGGTCCTGAACTACAAGAATTCAGGCAGGAGAACACTCTTGCACCAGCAGACCCAAGATGAACAGAACCCTGGAATCCCTGAGATGCATCATTGCTTATGTCTGTTCTCATAGGGACCTGACTCTCAACTCCAAAGACTTGAATGTTCTGTCAATATTCCTAGAATTTTGGGAAAGCAAGCTGCAGCAAAGGGCAACTTTCCCAAGTGAAGCTGTGGTGGTCTACAGGTCAGTGCCATCTTGTGGACCTTGTGCTGTGAGTTTCATGACCCTCCCTGGGGCACACTGTTTTGACAGCTTTTCAGTGCTGCTTAAGTAGCTCTGAGGCCTGACTGGGTGCAGCTAAAGTGGTCATGGTCAACATCCTCTTCAGTGAGCTGCCCTTTCACTGGATCATCAAGGAATTCATTATGCAAAGTGTTCAAGAAGCTATTGCTTGCACCAGCGATGATGTAGATGTGTTTTTCACCCCAGCATCGGCATCAGAACCCATCACTCTGTTGGAGTCAAACATGCAGAAGATCATTTTTGGAATTTCAGGAGCTGGTGACCATTTTCTAACTATTGCATTGGAAAGGAAGCCTAAAAGCCCTTTGTGAAACAAAGTGTTCCCAACGGGACGTCACCTCTTAGATTTTCAATATTCTGTAGATGAAAAGATGAGCAGCAAGTATGACTCTGGACTGGATCAAAATGAGAGTCACCAAGAATCCTCTTAAGAGCAATGAAAGGCCTTGAGGAAGTTAGAGGAAACCAGGAAAGCAGGATAACTATAGTTTTACATAAAAAAGCAAGAAATCATGAGGTTAGCCTTGACTCAGATCTACAGTATCCTTGACACTTCCTCACCCAGTGATGAGCCAATGGCCCTGTATGGCTGTCACTAGCAAAGCCAGGTCCCATGTGCCCCCAAGGATGGTAGAGGCCAGATAGGAACATTAGGAAGCTCATCGAAGGGCGTCATTAGAGCTTTAGCACCAATAGTTACGACTTGAAGACTGTACTAATGCTCCCACCCATTCCATTCACAGAACCTAAGAGTAGTAGGACTCTTACAGGACCCAACACCCACTTCAGCCAATATTCCCATTACTCTCTCCAGACTGAAAGGATGGAAGCAGGATTGTTAGAAAAATATTTTCCAGCACTGGCTCCAACCTTACCCTGGCTGACATGTGCCTCCCTAGATTATTATCTTATTTCAAAGAAAGGGTCAATGTACATTCCCTCAAAAGAACTGCATCCAGGACTGGAAGAAGTAGCATGATAGCAATTTAAAAAGTATTACCTGGGATTAAATAAGCAATGTGGATTGTTTTAAAAAACATGCAAGGGTAAGAGTCTCTTCCCAAGCTTTGTAAACTAAGAGGTAGTTTACAGTTTACTAGGTATAATCCAGAGCTACAGTGGGATTTTATCTGGATCTATTAAAGTTATTGAAGTGGTAATAGTATGAAAATATAAGATGAATTTAATGTGGCTTAAAATACCACTGAAGTAATAATTGTTTAAAATCCATATTCTTCTAGTTGGGGATAAATGTCACCTAGAATAGTAATCCCACTCTTGTTTCTTGAGAAGAATTAGTATCCAATTTTTATGCATCCTGCAACTAATCATATTCATTTTTAATTCACACGTAGGTAACTTGAATTGATTTGTTTTTATTTTTATTTTGCTACTAAAGACGTACACCTATAATAGTGAAAATTCTAGGCATTTTAAGTTTAAAACATTTTGAAAAATCATTTGCATGTAACAGAGTGTTTGTGTTTGATTTGTTCCTTAGGAGTTAGAGAGAAGGAATCTTTTGCTGTCTTTGTTGTTGTTCAAGAACATAAACAACCAATAGCTCAAAACTAGTGTCATTATTAAGTTTAAGTTACTACAATCTCTAACAAAGTACTATGACTTTGGCTGAAACCATTATAATTAAATGAAAGTTAAAAAAAACAACAAATAATCATCTGTTGTTGTGCAAACTTATCACAATATTACTGACTCTATTCTTCACCATCAGATGAAGTAGGGGAAGGGATTAAGAGGTATAAATTAGTAGTTACAAAATAGTTATGGGGGTGTAAATTATAGCATTAGAAATATAGTCAATAATATTGTAATAACTGTGTATGGTGTCAGATGGGTACTAGATTTATTGGGATAATCACTTTGTAAGACTTATAAATGTCTAATTGCCATGTTGTACACCCAAAACTAATATAATATTGTGTGCCAACTATAATTGGAAAATAAAAGAATTATTAAGAAAATACCTAGCTTACTTCCTTCTTTCTTGAATTGCTGGTTCATAAATTCTGTGCTAAATTCATGGTCATGTCTACTAACAGGACCAGATAGATTTCTCTGCTAATTTTACTCACTACTGTATTATTTTCTCAACAAATTTCTCCTTATTGTAGGATTTTGAGGATTTAAATTTTAATTTCAGATAAACAATGATAATTTTTTAAAGTATTTTATCCCAAATATTGCATGGGACATACTAAAAAAAAATACTGCTACTTACCTGAAATTAAAATTTAACTGGGAATCCTGTGTTTTTATTTGTTAAATCTGGCAATTCTACCTTATACATTATATTTATTTATGATGCCTCAGAACCTTTGTGGAAGAATATTGGGGGATAAATGAATGGATGAATGGATGACTATATGAATGAAAAAAATACCCTGGATAGAAAAAAACTTTTGAGATGTCTTAATCTCTGAGGAAAAGACTCTGTAATGGCTTATAATAGAATTACAGTCAACGATTTGTAGATTGTCCTTTTAAGTTAATATCGAACATTCACTCTTTTTCCTTTCCCTCCTTCCTTCCCTTCCATCCTACTTCCTTTCTTTCCTTCTCCACTTCTCTCCTTTTTAATTTCTCTCTTTTTCTTATCACTCTTTTATTGATATTCTAATGAAAAAACTTGGAAGTTTTAGACAAACACATATGAGAAAAAAAGTTGTAAGAAAAATATAGGGATTATTTAGCCCAGTAAAATGAAAGCTGAATAGTGATTTAATATTAGCATAAAGTGGTTTTTCAAATTCTCTTTGATTACTAGAAGAAAGATCCTATGTATCTTTACTTTGTAGACAATATAAGGCAACAGCAGGACTTTTAACTTTGTGTGAAAAATACTGGAGGAGCACATTACTGGCAAGGAAATTATGATTGTCTGATTATATGTTCATGTGAGATAAACTTTTGGAACTTATCCATTTGGGAAATTCACTGCATAATTTATGCCTTACAAGAGTCACAAAATACCTTCTGAACTTCCTTCCCAAATATTTCAAATCATTCTCTCCATTTACAGCATCTTTTCAAACATCTTTCTTTATCAGTTTATTTTTTTGGAGTGAAATAAATGATGCCCCAGGGGAATGAATTACTTCCTAATACTAATCTATGTTGGCTTGTTTGCCTGTCCTAGATGACTTCAGATATGTACCTTATTTTCAATCTTCTTAAAATACTTCTGTGATCTCTGTTTCCAGGACAGCTGCTGCACCCCATGTGAAAAGCAGAAAATAAAATGAAGATCTTTCAGTGCAAGATGCAGTACTGGCTGTTTCACACTTTTTTGGCAATTGCTTACTTTTGCATCATTGTCCAGGCTCAAGGTAATGGAAAAATTTAAGATTATCATTAGGGTTTGGAAGTCTAGCCATGCCGATTCTTATTATTGTTTTTTTAATTTTATTTACCTAATAGTGCTTCACTGGTTCAACTGTGTTTCAAGGCAGGGTAATATGTTTGCTTTTGCTCATATTCCCTATTACCAACTGTTTACATTGTAGAAATGTGTCATAATTTTGATGAGGGTTGCAATCTCTCCAGTGACTATGCATAGTAATTTTATGGCAGTTGGTTAAACAGCTCATTCTTAACTTACTTCTACGCAGATTTAATCAGTAATGCCAAATTTTCATGTTACAAAATCAGTTCTATTAATAAGGAGCTATAATGTGTGAATATGTGTATTCCAGTCATATCTCTTAAATAGAGTGTCTCTTAAATTGAATGTCTCTTAAATATTTCTACTACTTCATACCGGTCCTTAATTTTGCTTTCTCTAAAAACTGAGCATACAGTCTGGTGACTAAAGGTCTGACAGAGGCTGCTGATATGCCACTTTAAGTGTTTCTAATGATTTTTAGCTTCATTTTAATCATACTTAGTTTTTGAAATCTACTATTGTATTATTGGAATCTGCACTTTTATATTTGAATTCTACTCATTTTTATAAAGTATGTCAGGAGTTGGCAAACTACCACCTTGGGCCAAGTCTGGCCCACTGCTTGCTTTTATAAATAAAGTTTTATTGGGACACAGCTTACTCATTTTTATAAAGTATGTCAGGAGTTGGCAAATTACCACCTATGGGCCAAATCTGGCCCACTGCCTGCTTTTATAAATAAAGTTTTATTGGGACACAGCTATGCTCATTTGTTTACATAAGTCTATGGCTGCTTTCAGACCACAACGGCAAAACTGAGTAGTCATGACAGAGTCATGACAGAGACTACAAAGCCCACAAAACCTAAAATATTTATTATCTGGCCCTTTACTGAAAAAGTGCAATAAAGTCCAAAGTAAGTGCATAATATATGTAAATGCTCAAAGCAACTTTACTAGATAAACATGGTAATCCTGCAGAAATAGAAATTTTGGTGCTGAAACAGTCATTCATCAGCTGAGCAAGGAAATCTAAATGTGATAAGGAAAGTCGTTTTGGGAGTGTTAATGTCTATTGCTTGGAATTTAAGGTTGTAGAAAAGTCAAATGCAAGAACCACTGCACCCAGGTGCCTAAACGTGAGGCACACTTGTTCAGAAATGGAACTTGACTCTGCACGCTCAAATGGTGTTAAAACACTTGGAATTAATGACTGTATTTCCAGTACTTCATGCAACACAAAGGGATCAGTTATCTAGACAAATTCTGTTTATTTGTATTGATAATGCTTTCAGCTGTGGCAATTAGAAAAGTGATCATAGAAATTCTAGCTAACTCACCCTCTAAGCTGTCGGACACAGGATATAGTCCTTAGGAACCAAGGGTAGGCAAATCATGGGAGTCCTTCAGACTTGCTATCTCAGACTAAGTTAACTCAGAAATGGTCATTCCTGGAGTCAGTGATCATATAGAGCTTTTCTGGGGGTACTTTCAGGGATGCTTCCTACCAGATATACATTGTTGCCAAAATCTGTTTTAAATTAACTTCTATGGGGCGCACACTCTGTGTCAGGTTCAAGATACAAAGCTGAATGAAACTTTACTCTTTGCCTTCCGGCAGCGTACTGCCCACTGGAGAGACAGAACTAGAAGCAGGCAAATCCAATACAAGTTCTATGGGGAGTGTGGCAGCAGTCAAAATGGAAAGCCAGATTGGAGCCAGATTATGGAGAATTTTAAACAGCTCTGCTTTATAGAGGGACTCTGCTGGCAGTATTGCTGATACACATCTTTGTGACTCATAGGGGTTTGAAGGATAAGAATAACTAAAGCAAGAGAGACCATTATAAGGTTATATTAAGTTGTTCACAAAATAAGCATTGAGGCCCTGAAGTAGGGAGAGGAATAGAGAGGAGAAAATAAATCTAAGAAACATTTAAGAGGTAGAAGACATAGCCCCTTTTTACTGATTGGATGCAGAGAAAACTGAAAGAGAGAGAATACAGTAGTGCCCTTCATCCATGGGGGATATGATCTGAGACCCCCAGTGGATGCCTGAAACTAAACCCTATGTGTACTGTTTTTTCCTATATATACATAGCTATGATAAAGTTTAATTTATAAATTAGGCCCAGTAGGGATTAACAGCAATAACTAATAATAAAATAAAACAGTCATACAAATATACCATAATAAAAGTTACATGAACGTGGTCTCAGCTCTCTGATCACCGATCTGATAGCTGAAATGACTACCAACTAACTAATGGGCAGGAAGTGTAAACAGCGTGGAGACACGGGCCAAAGAGATGATTTATGTCCTGGAATGGTGTGACATTTCAGCATGTTACTCGGAATGGTGCACAATTTACAATTTATGAATTGTTTCTGGAACTTTCCATTTAACATTTTTGGACCATGGTTGACTCTAGGTGACTGAAACCATGGAATGCAAAACAGTGGAAAAGGAGAGGCTACTGTATCAAAGATGACTCTGAGGCTTTTTGCTGGAGAGCTGAGTAGATGGAGCCTTTAATTTCAACTCTTGTGTTATTACTGCTTTTGTATCTTTGTGTCATAATTGTTTGTTTACCTAAGCTCATTAAAGACGGTGGTTCTCTCTTTAGTGTCTATATCTCCAGTATAGAACGATGCCCTAGTCATAGTGGATAATAGGTGAAGAGATTAATAAGAGAATAAAGGACAAAGCAAGTCTTCGAAGCTGAAGATAATGAGTTCAATCTTAGACAAATATATGCAGAACTTGAGGTGGTAATGGGACGCCTAGGTCAGTTCTGATTCATGCCTATTGTCCTGGCTTAATCATCAGTATCACCCCCTTTTCATTAATCTATTTCCTGTTTAGAAAAAAAAAAGTGCAGCTCACTGCCTGCATTAATTCAATTTTACATAAACACGCTCTTTTAGGCTGATGCAAATCTGACTGGTTTTCAATGTGAAAATAAAATGTAAAAACTGTTCTTGGAGTTATTTCTAAACAGCACTTGTCTCTAATCCTAATGTAACAGAAATGTAACATTATATGGTGATCGATATTTAATAATTTTTTTTTTCACGTGGTAAATTTCAAAGTATGGAACAACACAAAGCGGAACCTCTAGGATTTGACATTTTCAGCGATCGGGGATTACTATATTTTGTAAATGGAAATACCACTAAAACAGAATGCTATAAATAGAACGATGTCATTTGTTTCCAAAGCCTATTGATATACGAGAGCGATGTGGAAATAATAATAATAGTGAGATATTTCGCGGCAGTCTTTAGGGGTAAGGTTAGGACTGTGACCCGCGAGTTACCTCGGGGTTAATGCTGCAGCTGAAAGTGCCACCGACCAGTCTTCTCAGAGCACGCGGGAAATGGGTTAAAGGTAGAAGTGGAGAGGGATGGCCCAGTGGAGAGAAGCGAGGATGAAATCTGGCAGATATCAACAGTTCAGAGGTTAAAGGAAGAAATAGGAATGATTGAAAGTGTCGACAAGCAGTTATATAAACAACATCGAGAGAGTATAGTGGCCTAGAAGTGAGGGCTGGAGAAACTCTCAAGGAGGAAGTTGGAGGAGATCCCAGAAAGAAGAGCCTTCAGATGTCATTGGCTTTGGTTTTTAGTGTGTGAGACATTTGAGAAACTGAATCTTATTTCCACCATGACGCTATTTATTTTCATCACTGATTTTGAGCGGAGAATAAAGATTATGAATCACTTTATTTGATTTTCTGCTTTTAAAGCAGATATAGTAGTGCGTTCCTGTGAGCTGTCCCGTTTTGACGTTAATTTGCAAAGCCATATGTGAACGTGTTTGATATTCAGTAAAGTACTTCGCTAATGGCAGGTGTGTTGACGTGCTGCTGACACTAATTATGCTCAAACCTTATATTCTTATAGAAATTTTCAGAGTCACGTTTATTTACAAAATGAAAAAAAAAATGTCAGTGCAGTAGGCAGAATAATGTTCCCACAAAGATGTTCATGTCTTAATCCCTAGAATCTAAAAATATGTTACATGGCATAGGGGAATTAAGATGTCAGATGGAGTTAAGGTTGTTAACCAGCTGACCTTAAAATAGGGAGATTATCTTGGTTTACGTAGGTGGGTCCAATTTGGACCCAATCAAGGGGTCTTTAAATATGGAGTGAGGAGGTAGAGGAACCAATGTCAGTGATGCCATGTGAGGAAGACTTGGCCAGTGATTGCTGGCTTTGAAGATGGAGGAGTCCTCAAGTCAAGGGAAGCCTCCAGAAGCTGGAAAAGGCAAGAAAATGGATTCTCCTCGAGAGCCTCCAAAAAGGAATGCAACCCTACCGACACCTTGATTTTAGCCCAGTGAGACCCATTTCGGACTCCTGACTTTCAGAACTGTAAGATGATACATTTTTGTTGTTTTGAGCCACATCGTCATAATATGTTATGGCAGCAATAGAGAACCAAAGAGGTCAGTATTAAAAGGCATACAGGAAATTAACTCTCTCCTCTTAAATTGCTAATCGACAGACTATGCTTTACCACTTAGTCTCGCCAGGTAATTCTTTGTGAAGAACTTCCCCTCTCCCGAGAATGTGAACCCACATTGGCTCAAATAACTGTTTATACCTGGATTCCTCCGGCATCTTCTTTTCAAGACAAGCTGTTAAATGAACTGGAACACAGAAAAAAGTAATGTTATGTTGGCTATAAGGGAAAAAAATGTGTATAGCGTGGTAGAATGGGGGCGCTCATACTCTCAGAATTTCACAGTCAATCTGTACTTGGTTCTAGCAATGTTTGTTTTGAATGGTTACAAGAAAGAACCACTGCAGGTACAGTAACTGTCATTTAAAAACCTCAACGTGTATAAAATTGGAGACTCAAAGTGTATAAAATTGGAGACTGCAGCAGCGTGGAACTTCAAAAAGACCTCTGTGTTGATACACGTGCACATATTATTTTGCTGTTATTAGTACTCAGATATGTTTGGAAGTTGAGAATATTTTCCTTACTTCTGTTTTCAGCATCTTTATAATGGATTATGAAATGAAAACGTATTGAGTTCTAAGCAAGATAAAAAGATTCCTCTAGTATATCACACAGTAAATTTCTTTCAGCTATTAATTTATCTCATTTATTGAACATTTGGACAAAGCATTTAATTGGAAAATGACAGATAAAAAGCCAAGGTTCTTTGTTTGCTTGTTTAGATCACTCGCAAAAATAAGTCAAATACTCCTCTGCTGTTTAAAGGTCTTTTACTTAATAAATATAATAAGTTGTTCCGTTGATATAGCAACCTAAACTATGTTTTGAAGGGGAAAACACTCTAAGTGCTCATACTGCTCCATCTTGACCAGTCAGATTTTGGGTGCCAAATACAAGAAACTGTTCTCTGGCCACTTTGAGCCAAAAATGTATTGGAGGTAATGAAGTAGCTCACAAAATTAAATGTTAAATAATTAAGCTTTGAAAGGATAGGAATCGTGGAACACCCTGGATACAGGTCACTAGGAACTAGTGACCATTTTTTTAAAAGCGTGTCCTTGGAATGAAATGACTGGAGCTATTTTCCATCCTTCCATCATGGGACAGGTTCTTGGGAGAGTCAGCCTGTCCTCCCAGCCCTAAGCCAGGGGAAAGCATGGCTGGTTTGATAGCGTAGCCAAGGCCCCATGCAGTGGGCAGGGAGTGTGGTTGCTTGGAAGAAAACCAAGGTGCTGTTGAAGAAAAAGAGGAGAGATGATTATGGGGAGTAAAGAACAGAAGATCTCCATTTCAGTGTCCCCAGGTAAAACGTGGTGTTTGAAGAAATTAACGAGAATATTTCATTAGAAGTAAACCTTTGCATAGGTTGTCGATGTCAAAACAGCAAGATTTCAGTTAAGTTGAGTTAAAGAGAAAGAAAGGAAGGAAGGGCTGAACATTTGCCCTTTTAAGAACTATTCGTTTTATGGAATAAAATTTCCCAAGTACCTGATAACAACGAGGCTTCACTGGAATCACATAAACATTTCTTTTCTGCCTACGAGATTTGACTTCTGAGAATGATTGCGGTGAAATTCTTGGGGTTTAATGAAAATCTTCCTTCTCAAAAAAATACATGATGAAACTAAAATACCCCCATACTTTCAGTAACAAGCCTCATCCTGTGCTAGAGAGAAGGATAACAAATGGACCCTCCTTGGTCTTCCTCCTCAGTCCCCCTTTGGGATGAAGTTCACATATTTACAAATGTTATATTTGGCCTGGTCCCTCATAGGAAGCCTGACTTCATTACACAAAGAATGAGTTTGTCAGCTTGCTCTTGTTTCTTGGTGTGTGCCAGGCATCAAGCTCTACACTTGATTTTTGTCTTCTTAAAAAGCTTAGAATTTTAACTGACACAGATTAACTTTGAGTCAAGTTCACGTAAGCATTTAGAGTTATTACTGGAAATTAACTATATGTATAAAAGCACCTCCTTTGTGCTCGCAAAAAGAAAAATCACTTGTCTGGTATTAAATGTACACAAATTTTTGTTCCATGAGATAAGAACAATTATTTCTCTCCTGCTCTTACAGTCCTCTGTCAATCTTGCCACCCTTGCTTTGGCACAAGTCCCAGTGCCTTCCATACAGGGAAACTGAAGTTCAAAGCCGTGACCTCTTTCTTTCTTAACCAGCATTTCTTCTTTTCAGTGTTTTCCCCCTAAAGGCAGAAACCTAAAGGAAATGGAAAATTTGTGCCCAACTAAGATTCTCTTTTAATGGCTATGAGAGTATATTCATGTTCCTACAGGCGCTAGGTGTGGTCCGTTGAAAAAAGAAAATGTCGGTATTGCTTTCTGCTAGCAGTTATAATGGGACTAAAGTCTAATGAACCATTTATACATTATTTAAAGAGTTGAATATTGATTCATTTGAGTATTGATGAGGCATGTGCCTCACACTTTATTTCCCTGAGTGGTTCAGTGGAAACCAGCGCCACTCTGGGTTCTGGAGTGCCACCATGTTGTCTGAGCATGACACGTGGGGTCAGGGCACGGTCCGTGTTATCCTTATTGCTTTCTCCTGGAGGTTCTGAAGGATAGCTAGTGACTAAAACATGGTACAGGCTACAAACTCAGACCATGCCATAAAGATTTCTAATGTTTAACCTTAGAAACTTGAATGTTGTTAACTTCTTTGCTCTCCTTGAGGTTTCAACCCACCTGGGGTGCTGACCCAAGTGGTTGACCCTTTTGGAACGACCTAGACTGATGCCTCCATCCTGCTCCTTGTACTTTTCCACCTGATGGTTCCCAGGCATGCCGGCTTTCTTTCACCAGTGCATTCAGGCAAAACTTAGCGATAATCTTGGCCAATGGTGTTTTTTAGCTCACTGATAAGATTTGGCTTAGAAACTGGATATATTGTTTAAGTTTTTAAATTCCTATTTTTAATTTTCTTCTGTAAGTAATGAAAAACTATCTATAAATAGATATTCTTCCCAGTTTCCAGACTAAGCAAAATAATAACAGTTTCTCTGTTCATTCAAATGTTCGGTTAGCTGACTTTCTCTTCTATTTCAAAGTAGTTGTTCTTATACTAAATCCATATTTTCCTGTAAGCTAGAAAAATGTAAACCCTCTCTTCCATTCATGTCAAATTGAGAAAGGGAAGCTAACGCTTTTGTTTTGCATGACTGCATTCTCTACTGAGAGATAATAAAGGGCAGCTAGAAAGAGAATGTTACTTTTAATATTGTATCCTCCAATGCTTACTGATTTCAGATGAGTAGTTGGTCTATAGAGGAGTAAATTGCTTATTCATCTAGCTCAATGAAGGGTGACTTCTTTATGTCGATCTTCTCCCAAAGAAACAGAGCATTTTTGAGGGGGTCAGAGATTGTCATTCACCAGTATGTGAACTTGGGAAAGTCTCTTAGCTTCTTCTTGGTTCCCTTATATATAAAATTGGAATAGCTGTATGTTTTTGTTAGGATTAAATGAGCTTTGGAGATCACCCATAGATGAAGTAAGAGAGAAGAGGAACAAACATTTATTGAACATTTATTATAATATATCCATCATCTTTTTAAATGTCATTCATGTGCAGCAAATATTGCTGTCACCTTTTTTTTTAAAAATAAGGCTTTCAAAGAAGCAGTCATTTGCTCAAAGTTAATTATCTAATAAGTGACAGAACTGGGAATTAAAATGATATCCAAACCCCATTATACTCCATATCTGTTAAGAAGAATGGTTGTTTCCTTCCCCCACACTCTGTTTCCTAAAGTGAGAAAGATTGGCCATAAAAGTAGGTAATAAGAGCTAACTTTTCTGTTACGTATTCACTTTTTTTTGACAAGCTCATTTAGATGTTATACAATAAAAATCTTCTCACTAATGTATTTCTTTTGAAATGATATAAATGATCTTATCGTAACAAATGTCGGATTGCTAAAGTGAAAAACCTAAAGGCATAAAACAAGTCCCAGTAGAATAGATTATAAAAGCACACATGTTCCAAGAAAAATTCATCCTTGTAACATAATGAAAGCACTTTACAAGCTTGGCTCTAATTTTTGAATCAGACTAGAGTATTAAATTCTAGCCCTAAGTTATAGTTCTTTGTCATAAGGTCAGTAATGTTTGACAAATGCTTATCTCTTGAGTAAGGAACACGTTCTTAAGTTTGTGTTATTTTGCAAACTGATTAATTCATTAATGGGATTGTAGAAAGAACACATTTTGAAGCTGATGAAATTTTGTGTATTTTGATTACATTACTTTGAGTTTTTAAAATTTAACAAATGGAAGCTTATATGTTAATAAAGTGTTAATAAACATTTTTTTTTGTTTCTGTTTTTCTTTTTCAGTGGCTCCACCCACACGGCTAAGATATAATGTATTATCTCAGGATAGTATACAGATTTCATGGAAGGCTCCAAGAGGGAAATTTGGTGGATACAAACTTCTTGTGTCTCCAGCTTCAGGTAAAAACAATCAATTGTATTTTCTATACTATAGCAATGTTTACACATAGGTAACTGAAAATGTGTAGTGATAAGTGTCGCTTTAAAATCATTTGAAATTTTTTTTATTTAATACTTGAGCTTGAAATCTTATCTTCTACTCCAGGAAATAATGGTCCCAAAGTTTAAAGCCTGAAGATTGAGCTCACTATAATTCTCAGGCAAAATTTTCAGACTACCAAAAATTCTTACTACCTCTGTTTCAGCATAGGGTGAATACTTTTGGTCTAGTCATACTTTAAAAAAATACAGCACATCTGGATGGCCACCAGCTGTGATTGGCTGAGTAAATTATGATCGATTAATAGACTATCATTCAGCAACAATACATTACGATTAGGAAAGCTAAATAGACATTGTGAAAATAAGTGACGAGCAGGAAAAGCAAAAGTTAAACAAATTTATTGATCATGAAGAGAAAATAGTTATGTAAAAAAAAAAATGCTCTTTAGTGTATGTCTCAGGTCTCATTTCATCTAGGTTCCATTTTC
>NW_006439568.1:6876238-6889342 GCF_000325575.1 Pteropus alecto | reverse complement strand
TATATTTGTATAATATATGTATATCTATATAAACATAATTTTTTTTCTCATTATTGGGGATAAAGATGGTTCTCCTTTCGATTGGAGACCTTTCCCCAACTCATATAATGAGGCAGACAGATGCTCTAGGTGTGGGCCTCTTACCTAATAGCAGACTTAAAATCTCAAAATAAGTAGATGAAACACCTTGCTTCTCGCTTGGTTATTAGGAAGGAACCTTATTTTATTAACAAGTATTGTGCATAGGCTCTTTAGAAGGACTTCTGGTTTAATGCTACCAGATGCCGACTTTTCCCATGTTGGCCTGCAGAAGTGACTCACTTGTGGAAAGCAATATTTTATTTTCAAACTCTGTTTTAGTTCAGAGTTTTCATTTTGGAACATGGCCCAATTTTGAAATAACTTTGACTTTTAAAAATAGTTTGTTTTCTGAAATAAGCCATCCTGGGAAATTTAAGAGTTGAACATTATTATGACTCTAAAGGTCAAAATATAAATTTCTAATATGTGGTACCTCTGAGAATTCCCCATGTTTGATCTTCAAAGGTAGTTTGGTTCTCTTCAGGTCATCGGTGTTTTTTAACTTTTCCTTATTAATCGCTAATAATACCGAACTCTTAAGTACCCCTAGCAGGTGCCATTGAGAAATCATGGAATCCTAAAAATGACTTGGGTGGCCTTGGAACCAAACCTCAGCCTGACCCTTCAATCCCCTCTGCCATAGCACACCCAAAAAGAAGATCTCCAACTCTTGCTTACATACCTCCAGTGACAAAATAAAAATTGAGGATGAGCGCAGTTTATTTCTTCATGAATACTGGGTATATTTTCTCCAGTGACCCTAGGTCTTTCCTGCAGTGGCCCAAGCCAGTAAGACAGTCTTGACACCGGTATGTACTTGATCGAACATAAAATAAATGGAGTAAATAGAAAGAGTGATAAGTACATCTAGACACAAAATATTTGTAGACATGTTAGCATTATGAGGTATGTTCCAAGTATTATTTATACCAATCTCTTCCAAAGCATATTTCATGGTATTCTGCAGGATGCTAAAAGATATTATACAACCAAATGATTTAATGGTCAAATAAATTTGAGAAGTGTTGTTATAAAGAGAGTTTAAAGCTTTTCAATTGCAGGATTCTCAAAGCCTTTAAAATAATACACCCTATGCCTCTTAGAGAGGGATTCCAATGCAAAGTTTATAAAGAAAAGAAATTTTTTTTTTGCAAAACACACATGAAAGATTCAGTTGGTGCTCTTTGTTATAGATGAGTTTTAAATGATGGAAGTTTGTGAAACCAGATTTAACATCTTGGATACAAATGCATTTAAGGAAATGGGTTTTGGCAAGAGAAAGGCTCAGTTCTGGCTTCTAGTAGCAGGCGGCATGGATGATGGTAGAATCATATTTTAGACATAGCGTGATTAATATTATTAGAATATGACTAAAATATATTGTAATCTGTGTAATTTTTTATTAATTCAGCAAATTTCAGATCCTTTCTGCAGTTACTGCTTTAGGGGCAGAAGTTTTAAATTAATTTCCCTTTTCTCGGACATAGTAATCACCACCAGAAATTGGAGAAGAAAGGTATACTTGGAATTTTGTAAAAAAGATTGAATATTTAATCAACAGCATTTTCAAGAAAGCCTTAGATGTCAGTCTAATCTGATGGTGAGATAATGGGGATTTGAAATCTTTTCATGAACCAAACTAACTTTCAAGTAGCCAGGTAATGAGTGAGTGGTTCCTTCAACATCCTGAGCCAGTGATGCTCCAATTTAAGATAATTAAATTGCTAATGCTTCAAGGATTCTTTGATTCACTTTGGAAAGGCCATAGAAAAAAATTCCGGCATAGATAAATACATTCGGTCTGCCCATATCTTTCCCTTGACTTTTAAGTGGAATTCTTCCCTTGAAGATTATATCTGATGTTGAGGGTTTACTGTCTTCTAATCTGGTACAGTGGTTTTCTCTAGTGCATAAAAGCGATGGTGTGTTATGATGAAATATGTTTGTAAATGTTTTTTATCTAATCTAGACAGCTGTTTAGGTTGTCTAATGCAAAGAGTACAACTGAAGAATGAGAACAAAAAGTATATTACAATTAAGTACTATGCACATACCTACCATAATATGTATTTTTAAATGTCTTCACCCCTTAAAAGTGATTTCTGGTTAATAAAATTTCTTAATGTACACAGTTAACCTAGTTCTTAGAACTGATTTATCTTTCTATTTCATTGTAGGTGGAAAAACCAATCAATTGAATCTCCAGAACACTGCAACTAAAGCAATTATTCAAGGTCTGATGCCAGAGCAAAACTACACGGTTCAAATTATTGCATACAATAAAGACAAAGAAAGCAAGCCAGCCCAAGGTCAATTCAGAAGTACGTATCTGCAAGTCTTAAAGTGCCATCCTGGGACCCTGTCCTAGCTCCGGGTTTGAGTCTGTGATAAATATTATAATAAAGTTCCAAATTGTTTAAATTGGAAAAGATCTTAAAAGAAATCTAATACAATCTCCCATGAGTTCTTGTTTATCACTAATCCTCATCTGCCCCTCTTTTAACTCATTTCACTGCACTCCTTTTAGCCTTTAAGTTTTAGTTTTCAAATACTCCTCCTGATATGGTCCCTTGAACCTTACCCAGACATCTCATCTACCTAGCACATAGTAGGTGCTCAGTAAATACTTAACGAATAACTGAATGCACTTCCTCTCCAGTATTCCTGTCAGTCTAGCCTCCACAAGACCAACCTATACAACATGGAATTTAACTCTTTTCAGTAATTCATAGTTGACATTTATTATCAGCTTATTTATTATTACATGCCAGGTCCCATGGCAAACAGATTTGTGAACGTATTCAGCATGGCGAGTATTAGCGAGCGAGATACATTCAGGACTCTGGCAAGGTAGGTGCTGTCTCCGCCCCGTAATGGATGGAGGATGGCTTCATATTTGAGCCAGTTTTCAAACAGCAAGTTGGGAAGACAGAGAAAGGTTGGGGCATGCAGAGACATTCTAAGCCGGAGAGAAAGCTCCGAGGCAGACCAGTTCCTGTGTGCATGGTTCCTTTAGACAGCATTTATTTCTATTGAGTTTAAAAGTTGTTTACACAGGCCCTCATCCTTCTGCCTCTCAAGAGATATTCATTCATTTCTTCATTCATTCATTTTTTAAAAAATTTTAAAAATATATATTGCATGACTACTAAATTTCAGGTCCTATTCTAGGCACCTATTGAATTTGTATTCTAGTGACCAGAGATTATACAGCAACTCCTTCTTCCTGGAAGTGGCTTTTCAAATGTGGAGGGCGATGGAGTTTTGTGTATCATGAATGCAAACAAAAGAAGCCTGCCCTGCTTACCTTTCTGTGTTACCTCACTGTGAAGATAAACTCTTAAAAAAAACCCACTCAACTTGACAATTTTGAACATAATTAAAAAAATCAGCACAATAGTACAATGAACCCCAAAGTTTATCTGTCACTCAACTCAATAATTAGCCATTCATGGCCAGTCTTCTTTCATCTATTATCCCGCCCCCTCACCCCCCATATTATTTCAAAGCAAAACCTACGCATCATTTCAAGTAGCAATAGCTTTCTAAATCCTGCCACTAGGATTAATCCACAAATCTGGGAGGCTGTGGGTTCTAGAACTGTGTATGCAGCACTGTCCTATCTAGATTTTCTATCTTTCCTTTCCCCTTTTTTTTCTTCCCCTTCAAAGTAATGTTTTATGAGACATTATCTTGTGATTTGAAAACAAACAAACAAACTTTGTTAACCTGCTACCTCTTGAAACTTCCCAGCAAACACATTTGGTAAATTTACCTGTCAGCAGGACATACAGATGTTTTAAATGTTGCATTCTTTTGAGATCTGCATTGTCTGGAAGCTCAGGAAAAGGTTTTTAATGTTATTTTCAGTATAAATCAGCCTTCTGTCTCATTTTATTGGCACTGTGCTTCAGTTTCTGGCCTCTGCTAACATTCCTACATGAATAAGTAAAATAACTTTTTTTAAAGTTTGTGAGAAGTAAAAGGGGCAAGGAGAAACGATTCATTTTACAATAGTCTAAAGGTATTGCGATTGATGATTTCACATACTCCACCGGACTGAGCAGCTTAGGAACACAGGTGGCTTTTAAAAGCTTTGCCTACAGCTCTTGACTCGAAACACTTAAAAGGACATTCCATTGTTTTCAGATTCCTTAGCTCTGCTGAAACAGTCTTAGTGCAACAGTCTAACTGGTTGGTTGGATAAATTGTATATAAACATCTATTTTTTTTTTTAGCTACGTTATTTTTATTGGCAGGATAGAGGGATTAGTTCTTCCTAAAAACAGTTTGTAAGAATGAAATGAAAGTAACTTTGTTTGGGTGGCTTCCTTTACCATTTCGCATTTCAGTTATATTTTTGCTCCATGTGAGATGGAGCTAAAGCCTGCTCTCCCTTCCCTGGAAAACTTTCATGGTTGATTCCAGAAAAATGATCCACACAAAATTGGATATAAGTTTCTAATTGTGTAGGGATTCGAATTCTTCATAAGGCCATTTTCTGATACGCAGGGAAGCATAAGAAACAGTCTTTGGATTTTGAAGACAGAAAGGGTTTGTATGATCTGCTAGATAGGATTCCGAGTCTGGTGTGTGTATTTGGCCAAGCAACTCAACTACATCCAGTCTTAGGTTACTCATCTGCAAATGGGGTTGATGATATGTGCCTATTATTGCATGGATTAGCTCACTTCAGCACATAGTAGCGACGTGATAGCTATTGTGGTTATAATGAATGCCATTTTGCTTGTGATAGTCTGTCTTCTAACTGATTTTGCCCCCTGTGTGAGGGAGACAGCAGCTGGAGGTGACATACATATTATATCATATATGCGACCTAGTGGTCCAATTTAAGGTGACTGTTATTTTTTTCTTGTTCATTTGTAGACTGATCTATGGTGGTATTTTGGCAAACTTTCTTTTCAGCCACGATTTTCCTCTTTGGAATAACATTTTGTGAATTTCTGTCTGCAAAATCTTGCTCAAATGTCCAGTAAAATTTCCTTGAGTCTCTGTAATTGTTCTTTCTCAGTTCTAGTTCTGCTTTTAGCATGGCTCAGCACAATTTTCCTCATATTAAAGTTGCAGACTTTTTTTTTTTACAGAATGTAAGCATTTGAGGCCATAGCTTATATGTGGGTAGGATTGAAGATGTAAATTTGAAAACTATTCATGGAAGGGTGAGAATTAAAATTGTGGTATGATAAAATTATAGGTGGGACATACAGAGATGCAAGGCATCTTTAATATATGATCATATTTCAGGAATGGAAGCAGAAATAGAACCCCAGCAATAATACTGTAAAGGAGGGGTCAGAGGAATACAAGAAAACCCAGGATAACGCCTTTATAAAACCTGAGAAATAAAAGAAGTTAAAGAAGGGGGTGTTCTGTATGACCCAGCAGTTACGCATCTGGGTACTTATGTGAAGAAAACGAAAATACTAATTTGAAAAGATATGTGCACCCCTGTGTTCATCGCAGCATTATTTATAATAGCCAGGATACGGAAGCAACCTAAGTGTCCACTGATAGATGAATGGATAAGGAAGATGTGATACACACACGTACACACAATGGAATATTACTCAGCCATAAAAGAGTGAAATCTTGCCATTCGCAACAACATGAGTGGATCTAGAGTACATAACGCTTGCTGAAATAAGTCGGAGAGAGTAGAACAAATACCGTATAATTTCATTTATGTGTAGACTCTTAAAAAAACAAAATAAATGAACAAACAATAAAACAGAAGCAGACTCATAGATACAGAGAACAAACTGGTGGTTTCTAGAAGGAAGGGGAGTAGGGGGAGGGTAAAAACTGTCTTTGAAGGGGAATAAGAGATACAAACTTCAAGTTATAAAATAAATAAGTCGCAGGGATGTAACGTACAACATAGAGAATATCGTCAATAATATTGTAATAACTTTGTATGGTGACAGATGGTTACTAAGCTTATTGCGGTGATCACAGTGTAAGGTGTATAAGTGTTGAATCACTATGTCATATTCCTGAAACTAATATAATATTGTATGTCAGCTATACTTTGATAAAAAATAAATTAACTTAAAAAAAATAAAGAAAGGGGTGTTCTAAAGTGGCCAAGTCTTATAAAGAAGTCAGAGAATGAGGCCTACAACAATGGATTTAGAAAATTAGTTTGGTGGGAATAGCAGGATCAACACATCTTCTTATTTTTATTTTTAATCTTGGAATTTAATTTCTAGGCACCAGAAAGCCAAGGAAAGTTTCTAAGAAAAAGAATACAGAACTAGAGCAACATGACCCGGGCCGATGGCAAATCTCAAACACTTTTAGCAAAGGAATGGAAGGCAATAGAAAGAAGATGAACAGGAGGAAAAAAAAAAAGACAAGATTAATGAAACAATATCTTAGAGAAGGCAGGATGCTTCAGAGGAAATCATTGCTTCCCCTGCATAGCCCACCTTCCAAGAAATTTGCTTATTTCTATGAAATGAATACAACAATGAAATAAAATGTCTTACCACAGGATCACTTCTGCCTTTTCACAGGGCATTTTATTTGTGCAGAAACCATTGCCAGTTGGCGGTGGTCTCAACTGACTCAAACAACCTAAAGTACTGAACAGTAGGAAGAACGCTGCTGTGGCATTTTAAGCAGTGGAAAGTAAAATGGAGTATATTGGTATGAGTGAATTAAAGGGTCAGGGGGCATTCCAGGTTTCTGAATATTTCATAATGAAAGTGACAAAGACATACTACTATTTATCAGTAGTGAAACATTTTTTTAAGCTCAA
The DNA here is from genome assembly GCF_000325575.1 of Pteropus alecto. NCBI lineage: Eukaryota > Metazoa > Chordata > Mammalia > Chiroptera > Pteropodidae > Pteropus > Pteropus alecto. Next base: position 6,882,480 of record NW_006439568.1, on the reverse strand, counting down.
AAGGAAAATATAATGGGGTTCTCCACTTATTGCATATAGACCAACTTTAAATGAGGGTGTTCGTGGCTAAGATGTTTCTAGAGCAGAGGCCAACTCATAGGCCTTGTCCAGAGACCTGAAGATATGGCTTGAATCCTATGCCAACTCTTTCTGGTTTTATATTTTTTAGTTACTTTGCCTCCTGGTCCTTCTCTCCGTCACGTGTGACAATCATGCATGTTTTCTGGCTGTTTCTAAGGATTAAATTTATTTGACACATTTGCCCATAGTGAGTTCTCAATCAAAGTCATTCCTTAAGTGTCTTCCACACCTTCTCATGTCAGGGTGAAAAAAAAATAGCAGTTGCAAATTTTGGGGGGATGAGGTTCTATCACGGAGCTAATTTCTACTTGATACTCTCAATATTTGCAAGAGTTTTAGTAAAACTCACTGAATATTTTCTTCTAGCTTTTCACATAACATGTTGCTATATTTCTTCTTTCCTTCCAGTTAAAGATTTGGAAAAAAGAAAAGATCCAAAACCCAGAGTCAAGGTGGTGGACAAAGGAGATGGGAATAAGCCGTCTGTACCGGAAGGTCAGGTCTTTTTTTTTTTTTTTTTTTGACTTGCTTATTTTGGGTGTTGAGTTGTTTTGCTGACACGGGCAATATACACACACATGGCCGTTGGCCCCATCAGGAGAGTATGGATCGAATGTGCGAACTTCCTTCAGCTCCATTTCCCTCCTCTTTCCATCCGCACACGTAGTAACTGTCAACACGTCCTTCTTCCTTACTGTCCCGTATTCAATACATCGCCGAGTTCCAGTGAATTTATTTTCGATTGCAATACTGACAAAATCTGTTAATTTCTTTCCACGTCTATTGTCAATACTCAGCGAAGCTCCCATTTCTTTCTTGGCATACAGTATTCTTTAGTAAAATCACGATTGGTTCTCTACCCAGAAATTAGAGCGATCTTTTCAAAATAAATGCGACACTATGCTCTCCCCATACACACCTTAAAACCCCTTCAATAGCTGCCTGCTGCTCTTAGGATAAGGACCAGGATCCTTAGCAAGACCTCTAAGGTCCCGCATTGTCTCGTAACCTACCCACCTACCCCTCCTTCCTCATCTAAAACTAACAACTAAAAATTGTTACATACTACTAGCTAAAATATAATCGCCTGTCAGCTTATCCCAGTGCTTCTTTTCACACTATGCATGTGACCTTTTCAGTCACTTTTCTGTGACTATGCAAACATATAGGTACAGCCCGCCCTGTTGTATTTTTTGTTCTGTGCATTGCTTTTTCACTTTGAGAAGTTTTCATGTTAGTGCATACAGAAGGCACGATAGTGTAGTGGTAAATTGCATAAGCATTGCATTTGCCTTCTTGAATTCAAAGCCCGCCTTTGCCACTTTTAAGTTTGGGTGATTTATACTGGTTATCCTAATCTCTACGTTTCTGTTTCTTCATCTGTAAAAGTTGGATAATAAGATTTATTTAATAAAGTTCTTTGGAATTAAATGTGTTGATACATGTAAAATACTTAGAATACTGTCTTCCATTGAATAATGTTAGCTATTATTGTTAGTCTACCTCATTCCTTTTAATGGCCAGATAGTATCGTAAGGAACAGATTATCATAATTTATTAACTATTTCTTATACCAATGAGCATTTAGATACTTTCTAACTTTCACTATTATAAACATGCTACAAAAACATACTTCTAAAAGTGAAATCGAAGATTAAAGGATATGCAAATTTTACAGTTTTGATAGTCTACCATATTGACAAATGTTTTCAATAATCTATCCTTAAAACATACATTCTTTTCAACCATTGAAATTCTCAATACTTAAAAATATTTTTCAGTAATATCTCATTAATTTATACTTCTTTGATTACTAGTGAGGTTGAGCATTTTTTTCATATCTTTGATGGTCATTTGTATTTTTTTCCATCTTTGGTCCATTTTCGTATTGTGATTTTTGTCTTTTCTATGAATATAGAAATTTTCTGTACATTTTCGATAGTAAAATTGTTTCTATTACATTGTTATAATGTTGCAAATATCCTCTTTTGATGTGTTATTCGCCTTGCAAGTTTATTCATACTTTATGAAGACTTTTAATACAATATTTAAAAATTCATGGCAAATATACTCTACTTTTATGGATTTCTTGGTTTTGTGACTTTCTTAAACGATGAAATATTTTCCTGTTTATAATTTTATATTTATATTTAAGTGTATTATTATGATTTACCATTAAACATATCACATATATAAAAAGTATAAAAATATAGTAAATAACTTCGTGCAGTTAAGAAAATAAGCATATTACAACACAGTTGGAGATTTCTATGTATTCTCTTTTTTTCCTTCTAAGGGGCTACCATTATTCTAAATCCAGTGTTTATCATTCTAAATGTCTAAAGACATTCTAAAATGTCTTTATCATTCTACTACATATATGCATGAAACCATATTTTAATTATTCATTCATGCCTTAAATTTTATAGTCATTTTATCTCTCTCTTTATATATATACATACACACATACCCACCCACACACACACACACACTTTTGCAACTTACTTTTCTTCCCCCACATGTTATTAGATTTTTTTTTTGAATTATTCATGTTGACTTATATAGAGGAAATTTATTCATCTTCGTGTGTAAACTAGAATTCCATTGGATGAGTATACCTCAATATATTTAACTTTTCTACTCTTGTTGTTCTTAATATTTTGCTATTATAAATTTTCTTGTTTATGTCTTCTGCATATGCAGCAGAATTTGTTTCGATCATATACCTAGATATTGACTTATTCAGTTGTAGTGTGTGCATATCTTCAACCTTGTTGATCCTATCTGTTGTCTATTTTATGTTTTTATATTCTATATTTACTTTTTTTCTTACTTTTTTTTTCCCTCTAACTTCTGGAATTGGATGCTTATCTCATCAATTTTTAATATTTCTCTATTATGCATTTTAAGGCTATAAATATCCAACCACTACTTTAATTGTATCACATGGATTTTGATATGTAGTATTTTTATTATGTAGCTTATACTAGTTTTTAATTTCCACTAGGCTTTTTATTTTGATTCACAAGTTACTTAGAAATAGAGTCTTTAATTTCTAAACATATGGATATTTTAAACAAGATATTCATTATTGGTGTCCAAATATTTTACTATGGTAGGAATATTTTTACAATATTTGTTGAGATATTATTTAAATGTGTTCAATTTTTTTTATCATTTTACGTGGAGTTGAGAAAAATTTTAATCTTTCTCTCTGACGTATGATTTCACCACTTCTCTTTTTAGCCTTGGCAATTTTGCTTTAAATTAGAGGCTAAGTATGTGTAAAATAAGTTATAGTTTCCCGGTGAATTTTTCTTTTTATTTTGTAATGAAAAGGTGAGAATAATGTTGACATATGTTCTGATAAGTACTGACGAACACCTGGAGGAGGACCATCCATTCAGCAATTCATTTGCTTTATTCATTGAACACTTGTTTATGGAGCGGGACTTCCCTGAGCCCACTGTTAGGTGGGGGCTGTTTCAAGGTGTTTATTGCAGTGACCAGGACCTCAGCTAAGGCAGAAACTTTCAGGAGGTTTTTGGCAAAAAGGTGGCTTTTTCTTTTAGGTGAGGGCTCCCATGAGATGTGTGCAGGGGCGGTGAAGACGAGAGCACTGGCATTGTGGGAGATGGTCTTAAGAAAGTAAGTTATGAGCAATGGCGATGCTCCAGGCCAGAGTTAGGGTTCCCAGGAGGTTGAGGTGGAGACAAAAAGGCCTTCCCTACCCCAGCCTTACAGCACCTCTTCCAAGATGTGGTAGTCCCATGATTCACACTCCACTATGCTGCTCTTTGTTTTTCCTGCAGTCTGCAATGTTTGGCACAAGAGTCTATATTAATGGTAGCTTACAATCAGGCATATTTCACATATTTTAGAATGTTAGTTTAAAGGCAAAGGGCTAAGATCCTTAATAGAAGTTGCTGTGCAGTTAAATAGTTACTTGTTTTCAATCTACTGTACATGTTTCTTCAATAATCTAAAACAAACTCCCAAACAAAAATGGTATTTGCCTTTGAGCATAATAGTGGCTTATTTGCATCAATGGATATTCTCTCTTGTTGTCCAAACAGCTTTCTCCATTTATTTTTGGCGTTTTGCGCAAGAATGCAGAATCTGATAGAAAAAGATTGAGACAGATAAGAAAAGTAGCATAGGATTCTTTTTTTATCCCCCTCTTGGTGGTTTTTCAATTAAGATCTCTGACCCTCTTTTTTTTTAAAACGGAATATTTATTTACTTATTTAAATTTTCTACAATGAGACGCTAAGGAGAGGGTCTCAATGTTCTGATTTTCCAGGGGAAAAAAAATGAGATGAGCTTATGTTCTTCTTTCAAGGGATTGGCAAACTGTGGTCCACAGGCCAAGTCCAGTCTTCTGTTCGTTTTCTTAAATAATGTTTTCTTGAAATACAGCTGCTACACTCATTCCTTTTCGTTTTGTTTAGAGCTACTTTTCACAATAGCAGAGTTGAGCAGATGCAAAAGATACCGTATATTTTCTGTCTTGCCCTTTTCAGAAAATGTTTTCTGATCTTTGCTTTTGAATATGTTGGAACAGAATCACTTGATGGACTGAGTAATTCATTGTTTTTCTGAGGACAGCTGGTCTATTTTAGTATTTCCAATAAGAAAATAGGATGTACTCTCATATACAAGCCTTCAAAAGATTCTAGTTTTGACACTCCCAATTCTGATTTTTTTTTTTTACCTGAAACATGAGAACTCCCAAAAGTTAGTTATGAAGGTTAAATAAGTGAATATCTATGGAGTGCATGGAACATCGTAAGTGCTACCCAAGTATTTGCTATTAAAATTACAATGTATAGTTTGTATGAGTTAATCACAGAACAATTTTTATATGTTATTGATTTAACAATAAATTCATAGAGGAGGTTTGGTGATTCTTTCTCTGTGTACAGTTCCCAGTGATCATCATGGGCAGGATTCTACCCTCATGAAACTTACATAGTCTAGCATGGACTTAATACTTGTTCCCTGCGCCTTCTCTTGGAGAAGGGGATTTTAATTTTGGGAAGGCGGGAGTCAAAAGATCAGCTGAAGCACAGGGGAGTGGGTGGGTTTTGTAGGTTAATGCTGGCTAGATCCTGAGAGGGAAGGGATTGGGTCCAGTCATAAACTGGACATTGGGGTTAGGTTGTGGACTGGAATTCGTGCATTAAAGGGTTTAGATAGATGCCTCGCCCATAGAGTATGCTCTGTAAGGATTTCTCCTCCTCCTCCTCCTATATTGTTATAATTGCTATTACCTACACAGTTGATGTGGTGTGCCAGCAGCGACACTCGGCTGGATTAAAGTTTCTTGTTTCATCAGCACAGGGAGAATTCAAGGCAGCCCCTTAGTCCATGCCTGCGCCCTGAGTGGAGGAAAAAGTCTCTTCGAGAATTCATAACCATGGGCCTGCACCACATTCAGATTACGTATTCAAATGTGCACTCTTCAGATGCTCTGGGGTCCCTTCTTTCAAGAAATTAATATAAAAGTTACTGAGAGCTGGTAAAAGTAGGGTGCCTGGCCAAAGCAAACATGAAATCACATATGAGGAACATATGCTCAGCTCAAATTCCCGATTGCCACAGATAAAACAATGCCAAGGAGCAGTTTGTGATCCAGACTTTTGAAAAACAGAAGTAATATGAAAATGGAAGTCTCAGAGTCCCATGAATTCCAATTATGCACAAAGACTATATAAATAAACAAAAATTTGTTAAAGTCATAGAAATATTCAAAACAAGAGAATAAAAGAATGAGAGACTATGAACAAGAGAATAGGTAGATTTGAAAAGGGACCAAACAGAACATACAGAGTTCTGAGGGGCATAAATAAAAAGATAGACACACCCAGAATCATGTTGGTGAAACTGTAGAACATCAAAATCAAAGATAAGATTTTAAAAGACAAAATGGAAACAAGCAGGAATAAAAGGACTTGTTGAAGTCATTTCTACATGACGGAGATCGAGCCGTGTGCTGTTGTCTCCTCTTCAGTTCATTGATTTATTTAATAAAACCGCTGTTTTTCAAAAGTCATGTTAATTCATTTAATTTTGTAATGTGGAAAAAAAGCTGAGAAATCCAGCAAATTCAGCTGGCTCAATAAACTAGTGATGTGTTTGAGGAAGAAGAAAATTAATTT